>NC_053156.1:95241690-95841690 GCF_016835505.1 Polypterus senegalus | reverse complement strand
GATTGAACACCCTTTTGCAATAAGCACTCGTATTCTGCCTGTATACAGATAAGCTGTAAATGAACTGTGCATGCATTGCATTTACATTAGAAACTCTGAATGCCTCCTTAGTGGACAGTTTGAATTCCGATTACATTTTTTGTCCAAAAAGGCAAATTATCACCTGAAAACATCCTCTGCTGTGGTGGTGAACCTGGAGGAAGGTTTTTTAGTATATTGTATGCTTTAGGCATTTTTACTGACAAGCCTTTGGAACTTGTTGGTTGCAGTACCTTATTTAGAGAAGACAAGAGGGGTGAAGAATGTTCTAAAATACTACAAGTGTTACAGCTGTGATTAAAGTCACAGGTGGGCTGTGGTTCATCTGGGTGCATGAATAGAAAGAAGGCTGGTGTGACAAAGTCCTGCTTGGACCGTTTAATGGCCACAACTAGCTGTACAGTCAGTATCGTCTAACATTTTTCTACTTTGTATTTGCCAAAAAATGCAGACTCTGCTGAAAAGAAAATGGATTTTGAAAATATATTCCCATCAAAATGAAGGTTTCAGCAGTGTTCAGATGTCTTGTCGGTGTGATGGCTTTAACACTTTATCCAGTTTTTTCAAAATAAGCAAACCATCATTAAGGTAGTGCGTTTGGGAAGTGTGCTGTGCTCTCTAGTCAACATACATAAAGAAAGTCTCTCACAGCGGAAGTAATGCTGCCAAACTGTGTGTGGCTATGAAGGGAAATGGGGGCTACGTTAGTGCAATGGGTCCCCAATCACTGCCCCAAAAGAATTTGACACAGATCATTACAACCAAAAGGGCTACCACTCAGCTATGCTCCAGGCTAGAACTGATTTTCCGTTTTATATTTGATAGGAATTAAAGGGGGACATGTATGACTTAGCGTAAAATAAACTTATTATGCTTTAAAAATGACACTTTAGAAAGAATGCCAAAAGCAAACATAATTTATTAACATTTATTCACTTATTAAATTACATGAATTGCCTATGGTAGATTCTGTCCATCTTATACTGATTATATTTTGTATTTTTTCCAAATTCAAAAGTGCTAACAATTAACGGCTTAGGACATGAGTTGTTTAGCATTTGTGCTAGCAGCATTGCCTAAACTGCACAGTAGGCTGTTTTGCGCCGGAACAAATGACAGTCCAAGTTCATCGTTTGTGAATCTTTATGCTTGGCGGACAAATTGCTTTTGTTACATTTGTTTGGCTCATCATGATCATTTGATTTGAAGCCAAAATATTCCCAAATCAATGAGGTAGATTTCTTCTTAGCCACCAATTCATCCATCTACACTTTTCTATATTAAACGAGGATCTTTTGGAACTTGTTACAATGCATGGCTAATAATAATGACGACACCCTGTGGCCAAATTGAAAATTACAGGAATTGAAGTTTCAACATTGTTGGCTTACTCAGTTAAAATAGTGGAGCCTCAACCCCCAATAGTAACATCATCAATCGACATTGTTTAAGGGGCAATACTGTAGATATATTTAAGAATTTTACACATTTCACCCACAACTAAGTTAGAGAAAAGCCAGTGAAGGCATTGCCATTTATATTCCTAGTCACTGAAAGTAATCTCCAATGTGTCAGGTCAAATTTTGTTTGCATATATCTTTTACATTTATCAGAAAACTAAGGTTGTTAAATCAAAGCTCCTTAAATTAAACTTGCAGCTGTTGGCTCTAGATATGTGGTGATTTTAAACCGTCTGTGACATCACACACATACAAGACAAAAATATCCCCATTTAAGCAGCCAACGGAACAGAAAACGCATGTAAAAGCTGGTTCTCAATTAATAACATTTCCAAAGTTCTTTCTTTAGATAAAAATTTAAAAGGTGGAAAAAACTCAGATCATCCTAAATTAAAGTTTTCTGTGCTGTATTATTTTGTCAATTAAATCAAGAATATTTGAGTCCTGCCTGGTCCATAAAACAGAACTAATTATTATGTTCATGTGACTCTTCACAGATTTACGCACATAGTTCCTTCATAAACCAAAACTCACCTCTACCTCCATTCAGATGAACAATGATAATTAAAATATGTGTACTATAACACACAATCAAGAATTAATGGACAAATTATATTATATCGTAAAACTGATCTGTGAAAGGCCCCGCACTCTGTTGAACCTGGAAAGCAAACTACAACAACAAATTTGTGAAACTCTATTTGTTCTATTTCTCGTGGGATTAATTATCTGCTTTAATTGATGTAGTAACAGGCTCTTGGAACAACGTCTCCTTTATTTTGGGGTGAATAAAACAATGTCACCCAGCATTGCCTGCCTGCCATCTTTTTAATGAAAGCCTATTATTGCCATTTTTAAAAACAACTTGAGAAAGCCAGTATAAAGGTAGGTCAGATTGTTTCACAGCTCCATGGGTTCTGGATTCAAATCCCAACTTGGTCATTGTCTTTATACAGAATATGTCTGTGTGAATTTTTTTCTGCAATATTACTAACTGTACCATGTTAGCCATTATGGAATTAGTGAGAAGTCAAGCAAAATGACACCTTTTATTGGCTAACTAGAAAGATTACAATATGCAAGCTTTCGAGGCAACTTGAATCATTTTAGTTAGCCAATAAAAGGTGCTCTCTGGAATATTAAAATGTAGGTTAAGTGTCGACTTTATGTGGGCCTGCGTGAGTGTGCTTCATGATGGACTGGTTCCCATGCAAGGCTGGTTGTGCTCTAGGCTACCAAGATAGGTCACAGCTCGATGTGACCCTGAATTGGGTTAAGTAAGTTAATGGCTTGAAAGAAATCAGTAGTTGTTTAATTCTGTCAGCTTTGTCTTTTGCTCTGTGCTTAATGTTACTGATCAAAATATCTTTAGAAACAGATACTGTATATCTCCTGTTCTTGGGAGCATCTAGGGGCTCCCAGTCAGTCTGGTTATGTTTTACACTTCTGTTCTCTGTGGTTACATTTCATTTTATGGTGCTGATAATGAAGAAAACATTCAACCTTTAGACACAGGTTCCTTTGTCATAGCAAGCTGGCAAATTAATACATAAAAAATGCAAAAGGATTTTTCTCAAAATAAAGTGGTAGCACATTTGGTACCGCAAAAATGCACCTATTACTCACTATTATGTAACAAACACAAACACTTGTTTTGGTCTTAATAACACTTACAAAACATTAATTAATTAAAGATTAATTACATCTCTGCCAAATGGCCTACTAAAATAACTTCACTTTGGAGTGGTCTGAGATGCTGTAACGTTGCTCTTGATACTGCATACTTGAGCATCAGACCTGTGCAGCCTTCATATGCACAGTTCATTTTACCAGCATGTCAATACGCCACACTGTACTAAAGGTGAGTACTTTGTAAATGTTAGCAAGATCAAAAGAAACCTTTGTTAAGGTCTTGTTATATAACAGGTTAGAAGTAATAAAGGCATTTTTGCAGTACCTAGTGTTACCAATAAATTACATTGTCTTTATGGACTATTACTTGCTGTAACACTTTATTTCATTTCCTATGCTGGATCCTTATTTCTGGCCTTAACAATTGCACCCTGCTGAGAAGCGGGCTTTGGTTAGATTAATTCTGTTGCCTCTGCATCATCTCTGCCTCCTTCATGTTTTTACAAGTAGTGCATTGTCAGCTTTTTATTCTTCCACCATTACTGGTTTTCTCTGTACGACCTTCACAGGGACAGAAAAATCATTTTGCCTTCAACTCACCGTTGACCTTTTCTAGCTACTATCATTTCGTTTAGGAGATGTGCTGAATTTTTGACGAGACGAAGACAGGCCATTTTTTTAGGGGAATCGAGCCATTTAAGTGCATTTGTATCTTCATCATAGTTGAAAAAGTATAAATAAAATTACGGAATGTACAGTGCAGGTAGGGCATCAGGGGAGTGCAGCAGTTATTACTGCTGACATGTGGCTTCTGTTCCCAGGCTTTGAATCTTGTGTCTTGTCATTGTCAATGTAGAGTTGGCAAATTCTCCCTGTACTAGCATATTTTCTTAAGTCCTCTTTTCCTCCCACATCCCCAAGCAATTGAAAGTTATGTTAATTAGTAATTCCTGATTAAATGGCTATGATTGTCACCTGCCATGGGCACGCTGTGACCCTGCGTAATATTCATCCTGTTTGAGATTATACCGCATGTATACACGGTGTTAGTAAATGTACACTAATGAAACTTCACCAAATTCAAGATATTCTGGCACAGCATATTCTCTGACAATGCGGCATAGTGACAGCACCAGGCTATCATATTCAGTTACTATATTTTTGGATGACACCATGCATCCGATATTGCAGGATGCCATGTAATGATACAGTAGGTAGACCAGATGGCCTGGGTCAGCCACACTTTGACTTAGCTCTTTCTAAAGGAACATGGAATCTCAGGAGTTTATTTTCTTTATGATGCCAAATGGAATGGTGGAATCTTCTATTAATAGCAATTATATTCTTTGAGCCAAAATATTATATTCATGAAAATAAATGCAAAATTTACTGTGTCAGCACAGGTTTTTTTTTTCTCATAAATCCCAAACATGTATATGCCAGGTTAATCGGCAGCTCTAAGTAAGTCTGTGAGCAAGTAGACCCAGTGACAGATGGGCAACCTGTCCAAATCTAGTTCCTCCTGCAGTCCAAGGCAGTTATGATTGGCACCGGCTCCTCGTGACACTGGAACTGGATTAAGAAGATGAACAAATAGATTGATGTATTCTTAGTAATGTGTGTGTATATGTATCTAAACACTGCATGGTTTTGTCATTTTCTGTTACAGTATTATATTTGTAAATCAGGGTAAGCCCTCTGAGCCTGACCTAAGGACAAAATGCTGCACAAGCTGAACTGAATTAAAAGAATAATCAAGGCGTGCATATTTGGGCAGCAACATCCTCAGGAATTTACAGACAGGTATAACCAGCTCTGATTGGTCCAGAGGAGTCTGCAAACTAATGTTTGACCTTCTCAGGAAAATAAAAAGTGCATTTTTTAAATTGTTTTTATATTTTCTGTTAATGGTTTAAAACAAGTATTTTAGAAGAAACATTTTCTTGTCATACAGTATATGCTTACAAATGTCATTTAGTACATTCTTTGGAATACTTTTATCACTTCCACTGCAAGAAGATGACTAGGAGATTATGACATTTGTAAGCTGAAACAACAAGGTCTTTCTGATATGACCTCTCTAATGCTATCCGCATGAAATGATAAATATTTTTTTTTCTATTGATAAAGTGGCAGCTGAGCAAGGTCACAACTTTCATCTAAGGTTTCATTTAGTAGTGGCTGTGTGATGAACCGACACATAGTCCGGGGTTGGTTCCTGTAATACTGAGGCAGCCTCTGGCTCCAGTCAACCCTGAAGAGCATGTTCAGTATATTGATGCGTTTGCATGAAGATAAAGCATATTCTTTATGATTTTTTTTTTAAAATAGATCATTATGTCAGTATTTCTCCATACCAAATGCTTAAAATGAGTTAAATGTAGACAGGAAGGTAGTGTGGTGTAGTGGTTAAGACAACCCTGAGGTTGTGGGTTCAAATCCTACTACTGAGACTGTGTGACCCTGAGCAAGACACTTGACCTGCCTGTGCTCCAATTGGAATAAAAAACAAACAAAAAAGTAATTCTGTGGAGAAAGACAAACAAATTGTGATTGCATTCACTACACTTTTGGTACGCAGACTTATTCTGATAAACTAGAAGAACCCAAACTCTCCTCTTTTAAGTCAGTGGGAAACTGATGTGTTATATTATTTGAAATTGGAAAAGATCAAATACTCAAATAGAGGATCTGTGCAGACTTTTTTCAAAACATGGCAGGATCTAATCAGTAATATTTTAAAATAAGCTCATAAAGCACAGAAAATTTATTAATTTAGGTATGTTTACAAGCCTTAAATTTCACAGCGTTTGGCTTGCTCTCTCTCTCAGGGGTGGGGATCGATCTGTTCTTAACTCAATTTTTCTTTTGTAAAAACTTGATTGCTTTGTATGGATTGCAATAAAATTAATAAAAAGGGAAAAAAAATGAAATGTAAACGATTGTTTCATGAATTTTGTAAGTCACCTTTGATAAAGACATCAGCCAAATAAGTAAGTAAATATAAAAATAAATAAATAAGTGCCTTAAAGTGGACTCACCATGGTCAATCTGTCCATTGCACATGGAAACTATTAGGAATTTTTTTTTTGTGCACAAAGCATACACACATGGACTATCCACTCCTGCATTTCAGAGTACAAGTGTAAAAGCTTTTATTTTGTGCATGTGCTGTTCAGTTCTGACTAGAAAAAGTAAACTTCATCTGCACAATGAACTACAGTATGTCCAAACATTCAGTGGATATTTTCAGAGATCACTCCACAGCATGTCATCTTCACTTAGTCACATTACAGTTTAAAAGATGCACACGCTATCAAGCCCATAGCTATGACCGTGAGCAAAACAAAAAAAATGTAGAGATCAGGTGCCAGTGATGGGGGTTTGACATTTCAGTGAAATGCATCTGTCCCAGCTATCAACTCTGACTTTCCACAGATGTTAAAACAGAAGACAAAAGCCAGGCAGCTGACAGAAAGGTAAACAATACTGTATTATGAATACAATTTTTCAAATCTTTTTTGGTATGGTTAAAGTGATACTTTTTATAACAAATCATGGCAGGAGTATGGGATGAACCTGAAATGAGTTGTGATATATTAACAAAATGAGGCTATTACTGAGAAAGCAACCTTTGGGGTTCTGTGTAGACTGTACACTGCCTTAATGCATTACTCTGGAAGTGTTAAATATTGCTGCAACAGTTTTAAACATATTTTTGCATCTTGGAAACGGTATTTAGTGTTTGTCTGTGGGGTTTAGCAATGTTAGCAATGTGTTTCAGCATCCACAGTTCAAATCCTAGCCCAGGTTCTATCTGTGCCTTTTTTCTATGTACTCTGTGTTACCTCCCAGTTAGCCTGATGTCACACTTTGTGCCAATGCTGCCGGGATATGTTTTGGCCCACCCTGACCCTGCAATGGATTTTGGACACATGGATGAAACCATCAAAATGAGTGAAACTTAACCTTACCGTAAATGGTATGTATTTTTCCAGTATTCTATATTAAATCTCTTTCAATAAAAACATTCTTGAAGATGAGTCAGTAGCTTCTAAGTGAAGCAAATGTTATAAGGTTACAATTTAAAATGTACATTATGACAGCCAAATGAAACAATGCAAAATTCCATAGGCTCTATTCAGTTCAATAGAGAAATGCATTATCAAAAATACTACTAGAAAATAAGAGAAAATGCAAGCAGGACTGAATCAGGTAGGTGCCCTGGCACAGACAGCGGTGGAGTTACAAACAAAACATTTTATCATGCTGTTGAATTGGATTGCCTGTCATCTTTCAAAAAGTAAAACTACAATTTAACCAACACTTCAGCAGATGCATCAGATGCCCTTAATGTGTTCATCAGATATATCCATCCGTCTGTTTTTCTGGACCAGCCTGGCAAATTCTACATTTATGGGTTCACGGGTTCTCAGCAGTATCTGAGCCTGAAACCAGCCTTAGACAAGAGGCCAATCCATTGCAGGACAGATGCATGCACACACTTAGTCAGGTCTGGTCAAATTAGAGTTGCCAAATACCTTAATGTACACGTCTTTGAGGTGCGGGAAACAAACCTACACAAAGAAAACCTCACACAGACGCACATGGTGAACTTTATGCAGACACTGAGTTCAAAATAGTCTAAATATTTGTATGATCCTCTAATACACAAAAAAACATTCACATTGAATCAATTTAAAACCACCAACCAACTGAAATTTGCCAGATGCACTTCCAAAATTCTGTAGTTTTTTTTCTTTGTCAATGATAACTACTAAAGTGTCACTAGATTTGATAGGAATGGTAAATTAGGCTCCCTGGTGAAATCAACCTCTTTTCCCTGAATGGCAACTTTTTTTTTTCTTTTTTAATGGTGACACTTAAAGTTAAGGAAATTGATGAAACCCAAGCAGAAATGATTAAGGCATACCAGCTCAACTTTGAATATGAAAAGACAGAAGAGGTCATTCATCTGAAGCTAAGCCTGTTCGGGTCTGGCCGGTGCTTGGATGGGAGACCATTTAGGAGAAACTTGTGTTGCTGCAGGAAGAGATGCTGAGAGGTGCTTACCAAGTGATCTGAATGTGGATCCCAATGTGCAGTGATGGGGACACTGTGCAGTAAAACTGGTGCCATCCTTCAGAGTGCTCATACAATACCCAGATCCCTGGGTATCCTTTGTAAAGAGAAGAGTGTATCCCGATGCCAAGGCTAGATTGCCCATCACTGCCTAGCCTATTTATCACCCTAATCATCTCCTGTCTCTAACTGACTACTTCACCACCTAACAGCTAATATGTTGTGAGTGTACTGCTGTCACTTCATCCAGGTGGATGCTACTAGTGGTGGTTGAAATGGCTCCCTACTCACTCAAGTGCTTTGAGTAGTGAGGAAAGCATAGTATAAGTGTAAAGAATTACAGTATTACTTTACATGGAACATTTTTATAGTACAGTTCAGTTCAGTTTGTTATTTGTCATTCCAGGCATATCTAAAATACAGTGGGATGAAATTGCATTTTTCAAGACCAGAGAATGTACAGAAAAGGAAAGGGCAAAAAAAAAAAAAGTAACCACAAAAAAGTAAATAAAAACAATACAAAACAGAGTTAAATTCATAAAGACCAAACAATGCCCAAGTTAAAAGTATAAAATAGTTAAATACTACAGTTAAAATAATTATGTGTATAAAAACTGGCTTGTTATGTGCCTGTTACTGAGAGTTTTAGCAGTCTTATTGCCTGTGAAAGAAGCTATTGAATATTCTGGCTGTTCTTCATTTTATGGAATGATATCTCCTACCAGATGGTAAGAAATCAAACAGTCGAGGGATGTACGGAGTCCCTCACAATGAAGAGGGTTTTATTGCTTACATCTGTCCTTACAATTGTCCTCAGTGGAGGGGACAGATATCCCTCTAACCCTCTCATCCATCCTCACTACACGTGGCAGAGACTTCCTACCAGGCACACTGCAATTTCTGTGCCAAGATGTAATGCAGCTCGTTAGGAAACTCTCAGTAGTGTCCTGGTAGAAGGTGGTGATGATAGGAGGAGGGATTCTCATTTGCCCCAGCCTCCTAAGGAAGTGTAACCTCTGCTGAGCTTTCTTGGCCTGGTGTGTGATATTAAGTGTCCAGGAGGGTTCCTCAGTGATGTAGACACACAAATATTTTGTGCTGCTGACCATCTCCACAGGAAAATCACTGATATGCAGTGGGAGGCATTCAGCCTTTGTTCTGAAGTCTACAATCAACTCTTTGTCTTGTTGACATTAAGGGACAGATTGTTGTCCCTACACCTGCTCAATAACTGTTCCACCTCTGCTCTGTAAGATGTTTCATCCTCATTACCGACAAGTCCTACTAATGTATTGTCAGCTAATGTAATGATCTGATTTGTGCTGGATTTGGCAGTACAGTCATGTGTTAGCAGAATAAACAGCAATGAATTTAGCACGCAGTGTTCAATTTAATGGTGTGTGATGTCTTAGCATCAACACATACTGCCTGTTGTCTTTCTGACAAGAAGCCCAAGATCCTGTTACAAAATGAGGTGTTCAATCCAAGCAGAGAAAATTCCGCTATTAGCCGCTGGGGGATGATTGTATTAAAGGCTGAACTGAAGTAAATAAACAAAATCCTGGCATCTAGGTGGGATAGGATAGAATAGTATGTAGGACAAGTGTAATTGTGTCATCTCTGGACTGTAAGGGGTCCAGTGAAGGTGGAAGGCTAGCTTTAACATGATCCATGACTAGTCATTCAAATCTCCATACACACCACTTCATGCGCGCCCTATCCCGGTCAGCTCTATCAACTCTGTCTGTAATCTTCCACAGTCTTTTCATGATTGCACTTTATGGTCAGCAGCATCTCTCAATCATACCTTAACGTGAGATGCTCAGGACACTCAGGACGAACACAACAATAACAACATGAACTTTTTTCCAGACCTAGGGAAGCTGCGGCGTCTATGAGTGCTGCTATTTGTGTTGTACCAAAAAAGCCGCCACCAAACGGAAAAAAAAAGTCAACATCAATACAATAAAACCTAGTCTATATTTTAGAAAGTGTAGAGTTCACCAGTGCAGATTACTGAAGCTTGTCAGGAACACTTTCTGTGTACCCTCTTGACATTTAGGTGCAAGGCAAGAATTAGCCTTAGCTAGAGGATCAGTCCATTGCAAGACACCTATACTAGGATAATTTAGAGATTCTGATTAACTTAATCTTCATGTCTTTAAAATGTGTGATGAGCCAGAACAAAAAAGGGGGGAGAAAAGTGTATAATCAATGCAGACAGTGACCAGGCTGGGATTTTAATTGAGTCTTGTGGAGATATGAGACAGTTTTGCTAACTCCTGCACCACCATTGTGCCTCAGGACTGCTGTCTTGCAGTGATCAGTTTTGCTTAAATACCATACAGGCTGTTGTTTATGTGTTTGTATTGGCTGCTCGCAGCATCTGTCAAAATGTCTTGGCATTAGATTAGCACTGCATGCAGAATTTAATCATAGGAAGGTGTGAATTTATAATGTATGCTATGGAAATCATAGACTTTGCCCTTCTGAGATTTAGGGGTCATTCGCTCTGGTATTTACCAGAGGCCAGCACTACCTCAAGTAACAGCAAGTGGTGTGTAAATAAAGTATTTCTTCCAAGTTAATCATTGTTTACTCCCATCTAGTCGATTGTGACAGGTAATGCATTTAAGATGGTACAACTGCCAAACTCAGGAAGCAGGAGCCACTTGGGTTGTATTTATTTTTTTACCCATTTACTTTAGGTCTTTGGAGTAAGACTCAATATGTCAATCACTGGACTGGTTTCAGATGCCTTGTTCTCTCACATGTAAGGCAGCAGCAAAAAAGGTTTTAATAGTGGCATGTTTATGTATGCGAGGCACCAGAACCTGTTATCTTTGAATCTGCTCTAAGTAAGCATGCCAAAAAAAGGTAATCTCCAAATAATACAAGTCTATCCATCCATCCACTATCCTACCCGCTATATCCTAACTACAGGGTCACAGGGGTCTGCTGGAGCCAATCCCAGCCAACACAGGGCACAAGGCAGGAAACAAACCCTGGGTGGGGTGCCAGCCCACTGTAGTAATACAAGTCTCTCCTGCCATTGCTCACCACCAAAGTCCAGATACACTGATACAGGGAGGGATCACTGGCATCCAACTGATTTGAAAAAGACAATAATCTAATTTTATGATAAGCAACTATCTAAGTCTTTCAATCATAGTTAACCCATCATACAAAGTTATACACCATATACATTTTCTTTATAGCACCAACATTGAAATATGCTGCTTTTGAGGGCAAATTCTCTTTATACTAAATCATCTTTTAGTAGTGGATTGTCACTGAGTAAAGAACACATCATCAACTACCCCTCAAATATGATTTTCATAAACTCAGTCTTTGTCCCAGAATTACATTTCATTAAAACCTCTGCTGTAACAAAAATCTTGCCATGTGAAAAGAAAACACTGGAAACTGAGAATTATTGTACATTCATGATAAGAAAAATCTTTTCCCAAATGGGCATTAATTGTGTATGGTACAAATAAAACATGTACCCGAACAAGACTGGAGCTACCTGACAATTAGGGTCTAATGCCTAATATAGATCAGATCATTTTAATTTGGAGAGGTGTGTCCAGAGTATAATTATCAGCTGAATTAAAGTGTCTGAACAGCACAAAACGAAAATGAATGTTAGGAACTATCAAATTCCACTCCTTCCCTGAGATATTAATAGAGGGGTCACTTTCTCAGCACTGCTGGAGATAGCCTAACAGTAAGAATTGGGACAATAATTGATCGTCTGGAAATGCTGCCAATATTCTTATTCTTACCAGTTAAAATATTTTTGAGCAAGAGTGATGGTGGAGGATTAAGGAAACAAATCCAATTCATTTGCACAACATTCTTAACTTCTAAATAGAAAAAGGAGTGTTTTGAAGGAATTCCTTGTTTACTACAGAGAATTGCAAAAGGTGCAAAAATACTACGTATCTATACAAAGACCTCTGAAGGCTTAGATACCTAATGTCTTAAAAGACTTGAATGCAAAATGATCCTGTAATAGAACAACAAACATCAGTGTCTTTCCTTACAGTGTCTTCCTACACTAGTTTCTTGTTTTAAGTGAGTGAAGTACATTACGATTACTAATAAAGTGGTAATAATTATTAATGACCGGAGCAGAGCGTACCAAGAGGAATTCTTACCGGATTTTCTTTCTACATCCAACCAGGCCAATGCACATTCAGCACTGACTTGTTCTTTTCATCGTTTCAAATTACAAATATTCACAGTCTAGTAGCGTAGCTGGGAAGAGTGCTTTTTGCTTTCAATCTGTGTAAAGATGATCTTTTAACATGTAGTCTTTTCATCTTCTAATACAAGCAAGCTGATAATGGAACTTAGAGTTTTAAAAATGGATTTACGAATAATTATAGGAATACCTCTACAAGAATATTCATTTTAGCTACATTAACTCTGCTTGCTAGAGAGAGGTGAAGATTTAACTATCAATTGAAATCTTATTTAGTGCTTTCCATCAAACTGCCTAAAGATCTTCCGTCTTATAGTTGAACTGTTTTGAAACAGTCAGTGGACAGTCTTCTACTACTGTATATTATGCCATGCAAATGAGTTTATTGGGAAAAACACACTTCTTTCCAGAATAATTTTAAATCTGGAGATTTTGTAAAAGTCATTTGATACATTTGTTAAGATCGGCAATGATACACATTAGTGATGAATAGAATCATAGGAGATATTTTTGTACCATTCCTCCCCTTATAATTCCTTATAAATTAAAAATTGCTTTAATTAAAAAAACAAAGCCATAGTTAAACACACAAGCACTTACACAGAAAAGTAGGTGGCTGAGGGGCGCAGTGGTAATAACTACTAACTCAGGTCTTTTTGTATATAGTTTTAATTGCTAATAATTAATTGTCAATATAGGAGTAGGTAGTCCCACAGATCCTCCAAGATCTCCAACAGGCTAATATTAGCAGGCAACATCTAAACTGGCTATGTGTGTGCATGAGTGTCCTCTGCAATGCCTTGCACTCACTGATACCAAGACAGGCTCCAGCTGCAGGCAAAGTCAGTAAAGAAAATGTATAGATCTTTGGATAAGTATGAAAATTAAATTAATTAAAACTGTCATTCCTTAAAAAATCTTGGGGTTACAGGTATTTCAGTCCATGCAATTACTGTATACAAGTTGGCACAATCCAATCGCGACAGAAGAAAGTGCAGAAAATATATAAACATGGCATGAATTTTGATGATAATAATTAGCACTTGCAGATGTCTTTAAACAGCCTTTTCTTCAGATTTGAAGAGAAAGCAGTGAATAAAGGCAATGCAACAAAGAATTCTGCATCTTTGTCTATAATTGCTATACATACTAAAGCCTAATAAATTATGCACTTGTAGCAGCAATCAGAGAGGCACAAATATACATACGGAAAAGCCTCAAAACAGTATTTCTTGGTTTCATAAATCCATTTATTTTTCACAAGAAATTTGATTAATGTTATAATTTTCTAATATTATTATTTGCTAGTATGATCTCTCAAACATCCATTCACCCATTTAACGACTTTATCAAATTCGGGGTTACTGTGCTACAGTTTATCCTGGTAGTGTTGGTCACATGGAAGAAATCAACCAACCTGCCAAGAATCGACATTTGGACCATCTAGTGATTCTGATTTTTGTCTGTACCCTTACCACTTGATGAATAATTATAGTTTCTTTGTTTACTGATCTTAACTTGAATATCAGCAATTCATTTGAACAGCATTTTTGCATAATCTGTTCATTTTAAAATTATGATTTAATTGATCATTATATTTTTATGAGGAAATCTTTATGGATACAACAATTACCTTGTGCATTTTCTCCACATACTCTTTTTATTGGATGTGCACCTTTATTCACCTTGCAATTCTAAACTAGACCCTATGATAGACTTGCATCCCACCCAGAGTTAGTTAATGACTTTCACCCAAAGCTATCAGAATAAGTTTCCAATAAAACTATAAAGTGGAGTTATTGAAGATATTACTTCCCTTATGCTGTTAATATTTGGTTAATGGATGCTGCTTATATTTTTTGAAAATCACTTTAGCAATCTAGGTTATAATGTAAACCAGTCAAATGTATTAAAGATTAGACAAGACAAACTGGGCAATTTCTTTATAGAATAACCTCACTCATTACAATTTAATGGATTTGATGGTTTAATGAAACTTACATTTATTTCTTGAGTGATGAGTGTTTATCCAAAATACAGTAAGTTTACAGTCTTAAACAATGTGACATACTTAAGTTCACACAGTATCAGTAGTGGGGACTGAAGATGCTACGTGCTGTATATTTTACAACTGTCACATATGCATGTTAGAGGGTCATCTTAAAGGCTTGGCAGAGCACTATACCACCCCAGGACATGAGGGGGCACAATTGCTGACTATCTGGTCTCCTTTTCTGCCAACAGTTCAGAGAAGATAATGGTCATGTAGGCAACTGACTTTGCCCCTTCTGCAGGATGCTCTCGTAAGAATGTCTCATTTAGACACAAACAAGACACAAGCAGACAGCACTCCATCCTGAAGCCTGAATGCTCTTCAGAGTGTTTTCACAGCAGCCTGTGGCTGAAATGGCATTTTGTTACCTTTTGTGCCATTATGCGTCTGCTACTTTGTTCGAATTATTATTTCAGTAAACAGGGTGATCCAGTTGGCTCCCCAACATTTCATTTGTACGTGTGCATTCCTCTCAGTTAATGATACAGTCCAAGGACTTAGGGACAATGCCAACATCCATGCTACTTTAAGAAGAATACACAAGCTTTAACAGGAAAAAATGTTTAAGACTACTCTTTTGCAAAAGCAATCTGATTTAAAGCTGCCAATCACAATAGTGAGTTACACTGTTTCACACAATATCTTTTAGCTCAAATGTTCTTTTAAAACCTTTTCTACATTCACTGAAGCCCACACACAAAAATTACAAATTACAAAAATGTTAAAGTGTTATTTTCCTGCCTTTACGACCTCAAATTATTATACATCTCAGACTTTTCCAGATCCTTTACTGCAACATAAATTTGAATTAGCTTACATTCCCATTAGTCTTCTGCTTACTTACATCTACAATAAAAAAGCAACATTAACTGCTAATAACTAATTACCCAAAGGTTACAACATCAAGGATGCAGTGAAAATAATATCGCTTTTGAAACTGCTCCAGTAAGTCAACATGCACACTACAGTCATTTCAAGGTCCTTTTAGAGCTACACTTACAATATGTAGCATAAAAACAACACAGGGTGTGGAATATCCGAGAAACTGACAGCAATTCAACAACTACTTAATGCTTAACAATTCACTAATATTTTGCTTTAGTATGTTGCATACGGTGGCTTATGTAATGAAAGAGTCAGTGAAAAGAAGGCTGTTTCAAGATGGCTGCTTGTTTGATGCAGATGCACCATATCAAAGTATTAGGATGCAATCATGGAGAAATGAAATAGGCCAGCAATGTTGCTATGGTGTGTGTGCAGTTATTTTAGCACTTATTACTTTTAACTAACAGTACCATAAACTCACTGTCCAAGGCTTTGAACAGAATATAATAGTGAAACCAAAAGACTGATTTGTGAAAAAGAATGCGAACTGATAAAGGATGGAATATTTAAAAGATAACATTATGGTAAATAATATGCATATTTATAGTTTTACTATAGCATAATATCTGAGGTTTATGCACTTTAATATAAATGATTAATGATGATAAAACAAAGTCTCACCTTGTACTGGAAAAGAAATAAACCACAAAATAGGCTGTACAAATCTGCTGTTAAAAGAGAGAGGTTGACAGATGTAGCACTGGTCCTTTTGATGACCACTGGCATGAAACTGTAGAGCCCAAACATACAGGCACTGAATCCAATATACAAAAGTCCTGGGGAAGATAAGAAGAGAGTTATTACGGTGCTTTCTGACAGATCCACTTCTCAACATTTTGACATCTCCACATCCTTCCTCCTTACTGCATTAAGCTGCTTTCATGAACAGGTCAATGAAGTTCAGCCGATATTCCCCTTGACAAAAAGAAGCTGGGGAGGCTTGTAAAGCTGTTAGAAATTACAGCAAACACCCCACTGTTCTAATTTTAAGAAGCTTGAGCAGATTCTTGTCTTAAATGAATGATGCAATTATTTTATCAAATACCATTATCTAAGGAGACTTGCTAAGAACAGGATCCACACAATATGACTAAAGTTAACTATCACATCAGTGTATGTATTAGTGGACAAAGAAAGCCGATTAAACCATGCTATTTGGTATAATATAAATATGTACATAACATTTATTTCTAATAATATATATGTCTCTTCTGGTTTGTCCTGCTTCCACTTCAAAACTGGTCCCGCCCACACGCAGCCGACACAACATTTCTCGATTCCTATTCTTCCTCATCCAAACCCTTCCCCATGCTGCCTGCGGCTCCTCTTCAAAACTGGTCCCGCCCACACGCAGCCGACACAGCATTTCTCGATTCCTATTCGTCCTCTTCCAAATCCTTCCCCATGCTGCTTGTGGCCACCCATACTCCTTGCTTTTTTCGTTATACTGCAGAGGTTGTTTCCTAAGCCTTTGTTATAAAATGAACGACAGTATCTTCTCTATTGACGGGCTTTTGTACAACGTCATCTCTATTCCGGGATCCGGCAACTGCCTGTTCCTATCAGTGGTTTATTTCTTGACACAAATCGTCTCCAGCAAAACACCTGCATCTTTCAAGAAGTATTTTTTTCTTCTTGATTTCTGAATTCCTTTCTGACCGTTTTCCATTCCTATTCTTACACTGCCATATGCTACGGAGGGCGTCGGCTAGTTTCTAATAATTCAACAAATAATCCTGCAATATTTACCAGTGAAATGAAATTTGCCAACAGTTTTTAAAGTACTAATTAGATATATCAATGACATGTTGCATTTAGATTCAAGTGATAATGAAATGAAGACAAAGTACTATTTGAAAAGTACAGCAAAAAAGATTAAATGTATTTGTTAAAGTGTGTACATCATGCCGTAATTCCTTATTTATGCTCCCTCCACCTGGGTTAGCTCCCCGATTCCCATAACCCTTAAAAAGAACAAATGTGGTTAAGGAAGGCAATAGATATGCAAACATAATAATAACAAGTCACGTGAATGAGGTGAACGTAACAAGGAAGCATCCTTCCTTAAAATACATACTGAAAACGCACGGAGAGGTTATCATGTAATCAGTTTGCTGCTAGTCTCAAATTGACTTTGTTTTGTGATATTTCAACACATAACAGTCATTTGAGACTATGCCATTAACTCAGCTACACGTTGTGTGTCACTGGTCCTAATGTTTAAGCCACTTTCACCAAGTTCTCCTATAATTTGCTTTTTGTCACAATATCCTGCCATCTCTGTGTTAATGTATCTTTTATATTCTGTCTAACTTAATTTCTGACACTGGGGAGTGAGTTGCACTTCTTGATGCTAAAAACTTTCATTAAATGACTTTTTCCTACATCATAATTAAATCACCTGTAATTTGCACCATTTGGTTTGTCTTGGTATCTTTAATTAATTGTTCACAGATTCCTCCAATAGTTAGGAAGCTCTGAAACCTGAAACATTGGTGAAAATATTTTTTGACCAATACCAGTGATGCCAGAGGATGTGCGCATAACTTGGGATGGATACAGAAAAATGGCTCACTTTTTAGCTCATGGACTGGACTCAGCAGTGCAGCAACAAGTGCCAGTAGTTTAGTTGAGCTCTTTAAAAAGATTCTAAGACCAAAGTGACATTGAAATGACAGTCTCTTCAGATGTGGCATATATTTTACTACCTTCCAGCTAAGCATGGTGTATACGTCTGTGCACATCAAAATAAACAAGATGTAAATAATTTGGAAAGGTTTACCAAAAATGTTTTTTAGAATAAAGCCTTTGTACACTTTTAGAGCAATACATGTTCTGTTAAGTTTTAGTGAAGTGCTTTATTATTGTTTTCATGCACGATAGCTTGCAGTCACACAGGGTTTCCTGCAAAAAGTGAAACTTTTGTGCATCACATGCTGGATCAACAGATGACAAGGTGCCAGTAAACTGCAGGATATATTTTTGAAAACCAATTCTCACCTGACTGCACACGTTTAACTACATGACTTTAGTGAAGAAACAGCATAGCATCTTTAAGTCTTCTGCACTTAATAGCAGAAAAACAGAAGTAATGCCCATCTTTGAATTTAAGAAACATGCCTCCACTTCATTATTCCGAATATGTAAGGAATACCACCCTGAGCAGAGAGGGAGCACTTCCACCAACTCCATCTCCCATTCCATCTGCAGTTCAATATCAAGTGACTCAGCTTCCTCTTCTGCTACAAAGACTCACTCTCTCCAAGTCGGAAATGTAATAAACTTGAAGCCACCAGAAGTGGGCATTCATTTGAAGACCAGCTCTTTGGGAGGACAGAACAAACAATCAGATGTTCTTTATTATAATCAGCTGTTTGCCATTTTTATACCTGGATGTTTATTTTATTTAAAGGGTTACCAGGTTGTATACCAACAACAAAAACAACATTTATTTATATAGCACGTTTTCATACAAGAAAATTTAGCTCAAAGTGCTTTACAAAATGAAGAATAGAAAAATAAAAGACACAGTAAGAAAACAAAATAAGTCAACATTAATTAACATAGAATAAGTAAGGTCCGATGGACAGCGTGGACAGAAAAAAAAAAACTCCAGACGGCTGGAGAAAAAAAAAAAAATCTGCAGGGATTCCAGACCATGAGACCGCCCAGTCCCCTCTACCAGCCCTTTATATGGTTAACATTTCTTTCTTAATTCCTACAACAGTTAAAGGTGCTGTAGAAAGATGAAGTGTTTGGGATGTCATATATTGCATAGCACCAGAAAACAAATGTATTCAAAATGTATTATATTTACATGAATAAACAACCTACCCCAAAACACAACATTGATAGCCATTTTGAAAGTAAGTTTATATATAAAGCAAGTGATAAGACAAGCTCTTTTACTTGGTAATGTCTGCCTTTACCTCGGGGATTCACTTTTCTCTGAACCAATAAAATTACTTCCTATGAAATTCTCCTGATCCTGATACACCCATGAAAAGTAGAGTAGAGAAATTTCTCTTGTTGGCACACTGATTTCCAGAAGTATTTATTCTGTAGTGGGCTCTCTCTGTGACTCTGAAGAAATGGAAGTCTAAGCAGTAGAGCAAAGTAGGATTAAAAGTACTAAACAAATCTGTGACGTAATACATTTTCGTAATTTCCTTTTACACAACCCAACAACTGGAAAGGTTGAACTGAAACAATAAAAATCATCAACTTACCTATCTGCCAGTCCCATGGTACTTTTAACAGTTCCTTATGTTCCATTATAGCTCTATAATGAAAAATAAAACAATATATAATGAAATAAAATAAGATCAGGCTACAACACAAAAGGAGGAAAGCAAAACACAAAACTTAGCACTAAATCTGAAACATTTAGTGGTGTTGATGGTTGATGGCATGCCTAGTGTTAAATTCTGTTCATAGTGCCTTACAAATCTATCTGTATTCAAATGAATATACTGTAGTTATTCCTATCATTTATATATATATTTATACTGATAAAAGACAAAGCCCTCACTGACTGACTGACTCATCACTAATTCTCCAACTTCCCGTGTAGGCAGAAGGCTGAAATTTGGCAGGTTCATTCCTTACAGCTTACTTACAAAAGTTAAGCAGGTTTCGTTTCGAAATTCTATGCGCAACGGTCATAACTGAATCCTACTTACATACATATATACGTCCATAGCCTGGAGCCATAACCTCGGTCGCCGTGTGAAGTGGAGTTGCGTCCCCCTTTCCCCACGCCTCCCATGTAGTTGGCTGTCTGCCTATATTGTGTCTCCCATCCCCACGCCTCCCACGTTGTTGGCTGCCTGCCCATATAAGGTCATCCGTCACTCCGGTCTCTTCATTCCCTTCCTTGCTTCGCCACGGTATACATGTCTCCTTGCCGATAACTGCAGACTTTTTATTTAATCCACGGCTTCTCCACTGTTTTACTGTGCTGATAACTGCAGCCTTTTTATTTAATCCACGGCTTCTCCTCTGTTTTATTGTTCGTTTATTACGATTATAGTTACTGTGTAGGTATTTTAGACTTAGTTTAGATTGTTCAGGAACTCATTTCTTTTATCGTTCCAACCGTACCCCATTAACATGTCTATCGAGGTGATCACCATCGATCAAAGAACTGTCACTTACCGAGTGGTTTCCATGCCCGGAGATGCTGCCTGCCTTTTACATTCTCTGTGTTACATATTGCACGGCCATATCAGACTCAATCTTGATATCCGGAGGAACATTGTGTCTTATGTATTGAATGACTGGGACAGGTTCAAGGTGTGGACTGATGACGGTACAGGAGATAATTATACTACACAGGGGCACTATAAAAGTGAAATGCTTAAGCCCTTCACCTGTGCTTCTGCATGTGAGTTGAAGGCTGCCGTTGAATTGTTCGGTTGTCACTTTCAAGTGTACTGAAATGGCCAAATATTTTACACTTTTGGAGAACCGCCAATGCCTCTTAAACATCTTAGATGCACAGTTGACGATTTGAGTAGTGGACATTTTGATGTTTATGAATGTTTCAACTCTCAAAAGCTGGATGCGAAGTTATCAATGAAGCCGGTTGTTTGCTTACAACGCTTGACAGATGCCGAATGTCACTTCAACACAAGTCACACAAATACTGTCGTAATTGAAACAAACCATGAAACTCAAACCGATTATGACAGCAGCAATCCAAGCTGTGAGAAAACAGTAAAAAGGAGGCGTGTCAGACGTCGTGGTACATTTACTGATGCAGCTAGATGGAAACAACTTTGTGATGCTGCCGCCAAATACTCGCAGAAAGTTAATAGACACGCTGTCACTAAATACTCACAGGCAAATCCACAAGTTCATAGAGACGCTGTCGCTAAATACTCGTAGAAAAATTCAAAAGTTAACAGACACACTGTCGCTAAATACTTGCAGGCAAATCTACAACTTAGAGACGCTGTCGCTAAATACTCACAGGCAAATCTACAAGTTAATAGAATACCGGGAATGCCTGTTAAACATCTTAGATTCACGAGTAGTGATTTGGGTAGTGAACACTTCGATGAATGAAACGGTTGACGAACACGTAATGTAACTTGAACACAACACGTCCTCCAAATATGAACCTGATTGAAAGAAATAATGATAATCAAATCCTTGATGACAGCAACACTCATAACAGTGATAAAAAAATTACATTGACGATCATGTTACGTTATTTTTAAAATGTTTCCTTTTTTTTTCATAACTTCTTTAACACACTACTTCTCTGCTGCAAAGAACGGGTATTTTGCTAGTCTATATATATAAAAGCCAAATACTACTGACTCACTCATCACGAACCTCCTGAACCATGAGGACTTGGGACTTGAAATTTGGAATGTAGGTTACCCTTGGCCCATAGGGGCTCGCTAAGAAATGGTTTTAAAATTTTCCTGTTTGTATGTCTGTCCACTTTTCACAAGAGAATTACTTAATGGATTTAGAGCGGGCTTTTTTCTATAATTTGGTTGAACATTCCGTTAATTTTGTGACTTTCTTAGCATGCTAAATATCATAGTTCGCTTGCAGGAGCGATATGTTCACGGTAATCCAAGACAGAGGGGGAAGAGTGACGTCAAGAGAAGAGAGCTGGGAGAGGCTCTCCTCACTGTCCTGTTTCACTAATACGCAGGCGAAGCCGTGGGGGATTGATAGTATATATATATATATATATATATATATATATATCAATCAATCAATCAACATTTATTTATATAGCACATATTCATACAAAAAAATGTAGCTCAAAGTGCTTTACAAAATGAATAGAGAAATAGAAGACACAATAAAAGATAAACATAAGTAAACATTAATTAACATAGAATAAGAGTAAGGTCCGATGGCCAGGGTGGACAGAAAAAACAAAAAAAACTCCAAAAGCTGGAGAAAAAAATAAAATCTGTATATATTATATATTATTCTTCTCTATGTACAGTATTTATGCACTCTTAACCCTCTATGACAAAACAGGTTGCTATAATTCAACACACTACAAATGTTAAGGACATCAGCACCATTTAAAACTATAGTCATCTGTAGTTCCACAAATGTTTTGTCCAACACACCACACAACACATACCACATACTGTATTGTCACTTATAAATATACTGTAGTATATTGAGCTCATTTTTGTATTTAGCTTTTTGAGTAAATTGGGTTTAAGTATTTATCTAGTGTTTTTTGAATACTGAAATTAGCATTAAGATTTTTAAGAATTCTTTATAAAGCAAAATTTTTAATTGTTTTTGGATGTGGTGAAGGGTAATATTAGATAGATAGATAGATAGATAAAAGGAACTATATAATAGATAGATAGATAGATGAAGGGAACTATATAATAGATAGATAGATAGATAGATAGATAGATAGATAGATAGATAGATAGATAGATAGATAGATAGATAGATAGATAGATAGATACTTTATTAATCCCAAGGGGAAATTCACATACTCCAGCAGCATCATACTGATAAAAAACAATATTAAATTAAAGAGTGATAAAAATTATTATAGTATAGTGAATTGTTAAGTATAACATTTAAGATAATTATTGATTTACGTCATTTAAGACTGATTGTTAACAAAATATTGTTGCTTAATTAAAGCATTACACTCATGTTCTGTTTCAAAACTGATGAAGATTTAACAGTCCTTAACAGCAACCTAAGACATTGCATCTTTTTATCCTCCAGGACTCATTTGTTTAAAGCAAAATATAGACATTCATTTAATGAAAAGATTTATATGCTACGTTTTCTTTTTATGTTATACGATTCCGATGCATATCTTTGTAGAATATATTGGGCAGGCAAAATATGACAATTTTCATCTGCCTTAAGTTAAGATAAAAACAGAAGGATTCCACGAAGAATGGAAGACAGTATTATGTTCTTGCTTAAAAGAATACTCATGTGAGTCATCTTTATGATTTAGTTAGAGGCTAATCATTACTGAAGCAAGATGCCAGGTCTCCTGCTATCTAAAAGATAACACTTTACCTAAAGTTAGCACACCTAATAATTAGGACAGTACCAACCTTCTGTAGTTTTCAAGTATGTGACCTGATTAAGATGTAATGCTGAATGTCATATATGCAAACATCTACAATGTTTTGTATACTTTATAATGACACTTTGTATTCAACTACATAATTCAAACTAACAACAATTGAAACAGTCCTCCTCACTCATATTTAAATTTTTAAAATTTTTTTGCTTTCTGACTTTGTGGTAGATGGCATTTGTAAAGCAATAAAATATGAACTCAACCACATTTTTATTGTTTTCTATCAATATCCAGTTTGGAGAAACAATGCAAGTGGCTAAAAATACATGCATGTAAAGAATTTTAATTTGAGTCTACAATACACTGCAGCATAATCTGAGAAGAAAAAACAGTACTATGAGAATGAAAATCTTCTTTGGGTAGTGACTTAAAATACCTGTGCTCAGTTTTTTTCAAAAATAAGTGAACAAAAGAATTTTGAAAGCAAAACATTTCTTAATAATGTTTTCATTGAAATGACGTATGTACAATTCAGTCAACAATGTAAGCATGACCTAATTGCTAAGAGGCTGGAAAATGTTGGTCTGTTGGTTCAGTTTTCACCCTTGACTTTTTTTCAATGTCCCTGAGAAAATCTCACCTTCCTGTGCTCTAAATATGTACAGTGCCTTTGTAAGACAGTGTAATGTGAATACATATAAATTGCTGTTGTTATAGATTCATCATGAAGGGAGCAATATAAAATGAATAATGTCTGAAGGCAGGGAAAATCAATAACCAGGTTCGATCTGTGCTTTTGTGTTATTTGTAATATAACCACAAATAACATTACTTCTTAATTTAATACACTTCTGTGATGTCATTTATTAATGTCTACTTCCACAAAGAAATATTCAACTCCTTTGATTTGTCCTTACTGCTCAAAGCTACAGAGTCCTGGCCTTGAACCCTAGGAGTTTGCCCTACCTTTGTGAACACTAAGCATTCGCTCTTTGTCCACATGGACTTTCTTGGGTTACTCTGCTTTTCTTTCCACATGACAAAGATGTACATGTTAGCCTAACTGAGAACTAATTTTGTCTGGAGTGTCTGTGTGTGAATATATTCTGTTGTCAAGTGGCCCATGATGGTTGATTTATGCCTTGACCACAATGTGGTCGAGCTTTCCTGTGACTGTGAACTGGATATGCAGGCTACAACATGGATGAATGGTTTTGTCTAGTGCTAGGATGTCCGTCTTGAATGTCAGACTCCAAAACTGTACACAATATTTCAGATGAGGCCTCCAAATTGCATTATATGGCTACTGCATACAACTTCCTGGAAAGACTGAAGTATTTGAACCTTTTCATTGCCAGCAAACACAAGTTCAAAATTATGAAGGAAATTTGAAAAGTGACTCCATGCTGTTACTCCAGAATTAATTTTCCACAATTCTTCCAGAGTTTTTCTTCACACAAGCGACCACAGAATCCATACCATACCATTATCTAAAGCCATTTAATCCTGTGCAGGGTCACAGGAGAGAATTATAGAAACATGGAATAAAATATGAAATAGTGTGATAGTAAGTAGGACTTTAGGGACCTTAAATCTCCACTCTATATTATGTGAATGGGATTGGCAAACTTGTTGGGATGAATGGTCTGTCATTGTCACAATTGTTCTAATGCTCTCAGTATATGCGCTCTACAATTTAACATTTTATTTACCTGTACTATATAATCGCAGCTGTCTGCATAGAAAGACATACCCAGCGTGGTGCTGTGGTTAAGACATTGGACTTTTAAGGTTGCCAATTCAATTCCCACCTGCAGCTCACAGTGTAGCCCTGAGCAATTTACTTAGCTTGACTAAGTTCCTGTTGTGGGAAGACCTTTTTAAATGACTCTTCTGTGAAAAAATGCTTTAATTCAGAAACACTGGTGGGTTTTCAAGAATGAATTGCTCATTTCATGCCCATCCTGGACTAAACTAGAAGTTTTGATTCTTTTAAGCCTTGTATTGTGCTGTGGAGCGCATTGCACACGCCACAGTCCATTTCAGGCCTGACATTTGGACTGTGGTAACTGCCAGTGAACAGCCACAAACCTTTGCCATCTGGATTTCAAATGCCCACAGAAGCATCTCCTTTTACGTGGTGAGCAAAGGAGAAAAGGAGTGCAGGAATAGCTCTAAACACTGCAGGTGTTGTGCTTTCTGTTGACTGAGCGTTCTCTCACTCAGCCTCTTACATTTTTTGTGAATCTCTCGTGGCCTGGCCTTTTCAAATTTACTTGTGTTAGTGTGGACTAAGCCTTAGCCTGCAAATATAAACAAGTCACTTTGCCTGTCTGTACTCCACTGTACTGCATTGTATGAAATATGCTTTGAATTAAGTTCACATCCAATCTCCGCCTCTTGCTCTCAGCGGAAAGTGTTTACACACTGCCAGGCGTGCAGCTGAGTTCATGGCCACTGGGTAAGGTTACAAATTACAGACATGGGTAAGATAAAATGTATAATAAAACATTTGATATTATTATTTCTAGTTTGAATTTGAATTGCAAACAGCAAATGTGGCAGTATCTTCATATACCACTACTGGTGGTGTAATCTGTATATTTTAAATCCCAATCAATATTATACTTGCATATTAAGCACTTTATAACCCAAACATAAAATGCTTAAGTAAGGTATGTGCAGGCCTGCATTGACTGATTCTGATCTCATCTACATACCACAAGACAGATAAAGTAAATTAATGAGTGCTCATCTTTAAAAATGCAGATATAATTCATGCAAAAGACTTCTGTAAGCTTCCACCAGTTAAATGACAAGGACATTAAACTGAGACAAATTAAATTCATTTATTAAACTAAAAAGCACTGTGCAGTAATAAGACTTAACTTTGCAGACATTTAAATCTTGGAAAAAAATCATACAAAAATCACAATGACAAAACGTATTTAAAAGGTGTAAGACTAGTTAGAGAATAGATATGAAATACTGTAGCATTCCTCAGTGCTCTTAATCCATTATATGGTATTCGGGGGGCTAGTGCCTATCCCAACAGGAAACCAATCCTGAATAGGGCTCCAGTCAATCGCAGGACCCCAACCACAGATTTGTAAATTAACTACAGATACATAAAAAGGGGCAGCCATAATCTTCCCATGGTGCATTATGTAACTTAATGCATACTGGCGAAAGCAGAACAATCTTTTAAAAAAAACCTCAACAAGAGCAAGAATCTTTGTGTTCTGTTTTTAGTCATGGTACAGTGGTGCAGTGTATAGTTTACACTTCTTTCCTGCTTGTTGGCTTCCCTATTTACTTGGTGGAAACATCTCTATTGTAACAGTGAGGGATAATTTGTTGAAAAGTAAAGTAAATAAATATGTCATGGATTTTTGAAATGGGGTCTTAGTTTACTGAACAATCATGCAAAATACTGATTTTCCTCAATCAGATACAAATGATACACAAGATACACGGTATGATTTGGTATGGTAAGGCCATACGCAAGTACTTCACGTTTACCAATTATGTGTAAATCTTTCAATTGACATACAAGTGGAACCTCGGTTAACTCGAGTAACTTGGTTTACGAGTGTTTTGCAAGACGAGCAAAATTTTTAAATAAATATTGACTTGATAAACGAGCGATGTCTTGCAATATGAGTAGTATGGATACAATTTGTCTGCTGAGCGTCATGTGATCACAACTGAGCTGATGGTTCTTCTCTCTCTCTCTCTCTCACAGCGCTGTCTCTCTCCTTATCTCTCTCCCGTGCATCTCTCTCTCCTTATCTCTCTTGCTCGCCCGCGTCTCTCTCTCTCTCCTTATCTCTCTTGCTCACCCGCTTCTCTCTCTCTCCCCCCTCTCTCTGGCAATCGTCTCCTATTCTCCGTCTGAGCCTGTATGCCTCACTCATAGTCAACATCCGTACCAGCGTATACTGTTTACTGCAGCATCTGTTTACTGTGTGTGTGCGCGCTGTGAAGTGCGAGTCCCCATCTTGCACCCCAAAAAGCGCAAGCTGAGTCTCAGTACTTTAACACCACCAGCCTTATTCAGCTTGAAACAGCAACAGCACTGTTATTTATTGTAGCGGAATCTTTATAATGTTCCTTGTATCACCCATTGATGGCAGGCGCTTATAGCATGTCTGCGATCTTTTTGGATGCGCTTATACAGCGAACTGCTACAGCGCTGGGAGACTGCGATTGCTTTGGGACACTCTTCCGACTGTCGTCCCGTTGGGTGGAATCCCACATGAGTTTAGAAACTCACTCACACCAGCCATAATATTTTTTAAAAGGTAAAGTGCAGGTTAATTTGTTTTATGTATTTTTTACTTTATATTTTGTATTAATCATTTTTATATGAATAGTTTTGGGTTGTGGGACGAATCATCTGAGTTTCCATTATTTCTTATGGGGAAATTTGCTTTGATATACAAGTGCTTTGGATTGCAAGCACATTTCTGGAACGAATTATGCTCGCAAACCGAGGTTGCACTGTATTTCCACCTGGATTCCATGTTGACACTGTGGTTTGTGCTGCTGCCTCACAGCTTTAAGAAAATGGGTTCTAAATCCAACCTGGTTGCACACTGCAGGAGGTTTAGGCGTTTTCCTTGCGTCCGTGTGGGGTTTCCTCCATCTTCTCATGTTAATTTCATCCCACAGTCAAGTGTGGTAGGTGAAATATGGGGTGCCTAAGTGTGAGTGAAGGAGGTGTGTATAGGTGTGAGTTGGAATCAGCTCTAGTCTACGTAAACACGAACCGGACAAAGTGGATGTTACGTGTACCTGCTGTTTGAGCACTTTTTGTGCCATTTTAGTGCCTAATGTTATTTTTTATTTCTTTTTGGTTTTCTATTACTGAGGAGGTCATCTAAATTGCTACAAGGATTCAAGATGACTGCTACATTATCATGCAACTGTTTTGATTTCCAGCTAAATAAGGTTATTTTGAACTATGTTGTATTTGCTTCATTAAATGGTGCAAGAGCACATTACCTTCAATGGATGCGGTCGCTATAAACAACCTCAAAACGGCAGCACCTATGATAAATTACAGTCTAAGACGCCACTGTCAAAACAGTAAATAATTTAAACAGAATGAAAACAATTCAGAAATTTCAGTAACCATAACCGCAACACAGATCAAATATACAGTATCAAGAGGTCTTTTTACATAACAGTAAATGAATAAGAGGCATTTTTGCAATACCTAAACTCAGTGTTTTGTTTTGTGACAGTATGCGTCAGTACAGTGTACCGGCACTTCAGCCGCATAACGGGCCTTGGCATTGACCACATATTAAATGATTCTATAATCAATTGTGTGTTGAGTCTTAAATGTATTCCAGTTTCATCAAGTGAGTGCGAACGTGGGTTTCACCAATGCTGTCTCAAAAAACAAGGCCCGCTCATGCCTGTGGTGACGTCACAATCGAGGTGCTACAGCAGCAACAGACGCATATAGAAAACCTGTCGCGTTGTACGCGTGTAAATAAATTATTCCCGTGTAAAATTAATTAGTGCAATGCGTGAAATAACAAAGGCAAGTCAGTTGCGTTATGCATTTTATTTATTTTTATATAAAATGTCACACATAACGTTTAAATTACATATTTGACATTCTGTACTTAACAGCGACTATTATATAGATATCAGCAACTCAACATTAATGGAGTTAATGCCTTAAACATGAGATTAACCAACGAGTAACACTGAATACTGTATTGAATAAAACAATGCAATACTAAATGTTCATATATGAAAATGACTATGATAAAGTAAGAAAAAAAACTAGAAAATCACAGCAACGAGTGGTTGGCACCATATGAAAAATGAATATTTACATGCATCTCAGGAAATCACATATTCCTGGATTAAAAAGAAGTAACGTGAAAAATAATGCAGATTTACCCATTAATAATCACAAGAAAAGCTGCATTTAACACTTTTTTAATGCAGTTAAATCTAAAAAATAACAAGCAACCCCAGATAAAATACAAACAGCCATTATTTTGGAATGACTAATGATAAACAATAATTTTTTTCATACCATCATAAAATAAGCAAAATTAACAAATGTGCTGATATTAATCTGTACGAAAGCAGAACGTTATATCAAAGAACTGGCTTATTAAGTTACCTCTTTTTTGTCAGTGTAGCCAGTTTATGTTTGGGGTTAGCTTTTTACTTAAAAGTACCACGTTTATCTGCAGCGCGCTTGCAATAATTATTTAAACAGATGTTGGCCACTGTAGACATGGACAACTTCAGTAAGTCTCAGATACTCTTCCCACAAACACAATTACCAACTTGCAGTCCACATCTGTTCAGGCGTTCGTTAAACAGTGAGATTAATGCAGATTTTTGATTTTTTAACAATAAAAAATTTGACTCATATTCAGCATTAGTAACAATTGACTGGAAAATCAAAAACATTTGTGTAACACATTCAACCAACAAATCTGAGGGCCATTTCAGACCACCCTGTCTGAGTCAAGCAGGTAATTATATTCCTGTGAAAATTGTAAATGCAATGACTTATCCATGACTAGCTCATTTCTGCACATGTCACACTGAACTGCGCCTGTAGTCATTTTAAACCCTACATAACCAGCAACAAATATAACTGATTTTGACTGTGCCTCAGTTAACATTAAATCATCACATTTAGAGATAACAGTAGCCAAATCCGAATTAAGAACCTCAACATTGTCATCATTTGAACTATCAGTTGTTTCAGTACATTGGGAAATGAAGTCTAATAATGACACTTGACCTTTAGAAACAGACACAACATGCAATAAACTAATGAGTTTCAATTTTTTTTCAGACTCCTGAATCTCTTGTACGGAGATGTGATAATTGATGATATTTACCAAAGCGAGCTTCCAAAGAGTCAGTTTGGAATTTTCCCATCAAAACATAGTTCAAGTTCAAATTTTCAAGCAAATATGGAATTAAGTCAATAAATGTTAATACTGTGTGTTTCAGTGCTACCATTGTTTCATTAGTCAGTCATCCTTCTTGTGGTTTGCAACTCAATTCCCATTCTAGTTAAATTCACATATTTGCAACACTAAACAACACCATGCCTGCAGCTTACTGTTCATATACATTTTTACACAACTGTAGCTAAACATTCCTTTCCTAAGCCTGCTCTTGACATTACATGCCCTAACCTCCATTTGCAGCATTATCGATGTTACCCGGCACGCGGTGCAGTTGTTCACCATTAAAATAAACAAAACACATCAAAATATTACCTTGCACTGCACCACAGACATCTGAACTTATAACCTTTACGATTGCAATAACTTTATATCAAAAACTAAAACGCCATTAACTTTCTTTACAACTTCAACAACGATCTTAGATGGAAAGTTCAGCTGGCACTGTTTGTAAACATAGCACCTCGATTGTGACGTCACAGGACCAATAAGTAACGCATGAGCGGGCCTTGTTTGTTGAGACGGCATTGGTTTCACAGATGAATCTAATTGTTACTCCAATGAGAGCCTTGTTACTGACAAGTATTGTCTACCCACTTCTCTTTATGTGATTGGTTGACCCTCCACTCAGACGCAGTGATCCTGCAAGATACATTAATTCATGGCTGTTATGAGGCCAACGATCACCCATTTACAGTGAAAGCAAAGAACAAATTAGGAAGACTGCATTTGATGAAAATATTCAAAAAAGTTTGAATATTTTTAAAAACTCAATGAAATTAAGAATCGATTGCTTTGAAAGTAGAGCTTGCTACAAATTTGTGGTTGATGATTTTCAATTTCAGAAATTCTGTATTTGTAATTTTAACTGTCAAGTGCAGCACCACGCACGTGGTGTAGCAGTAGCACCTCTGCCGCACAGCAAGGAGGTTGTGGGTTTGGATCCTGGGTTTTCCTTGTGTAGAGTTTGTAAAGTGCTTTGAGTAGTGAGAGAAATGCTATATAAATGTAAAGAATTATTATTAATATTATGCAGTATGGTACACTTTCTGATTTGTCAATTTCAAATTATAAATGTTACGTTTCACCAAATAAACAAAATGTAGTAATTGGACTCTCGATTTTTGCATACCTTTACAGTACTTCATACTGCTATATGCACTGCCTAAACTAAAGTGTTACCAATCTATAATTAACAAAAAAATTCTTAACTTGAACTATGCCAATGGGTAATTAGGTGGCCAAGTGTGATAGATAGACAGAAAGATTTCATTTTTACATTAAAATTGCATTAATAATTGCAAACAAATAGAATGAAGCTACAGTATATAACTGTGTTCTAAATTCTTTACAATACAGTAATATAATGCAGTATAGCATAATATAGAATAAGTGGTTGGAAGTACGCAAATTAAATGAATATATTGTGCATTATAGAATAAACTAGAGCCTTTCTCACAGTTTACAAGGTTATTATTGATTGAAATCAATTAGGTTCATTTCAGTTAAGGCTGTCATATTGAAGGTTAAGTTAAAAAAAGCTCTTTATTCCTAGGATCCTCTTTACCCTTGAGCACTGCCCTGAAAACAATACTACTCAAAAGAAGAATTCAGCATCTTGACTGAATGCTGTCCATTTTAAAATATAATTTCTTTACAATTTAGGCAAAAAAAGACAACCACCATGGGTCATTCCATGTCAAATCAACTGATTTTCCAGAAATCCTATGCTCTTCGGACTCAAAATTTCTGAAAAAAATACCAGGTGTACCCATTGTGCCCAGGAGACACCCTGTAAAATGACATTGATGTAAGATCAATACTTCCCCAGATACAGACGATTTTGTGAGGGGAGAGGGGTGTCAAATTTGACACGGCTATATTTTTTCATCAATTTAACAAGACCATATCTCAAGAACTAAACGACCTAGCAGACTCAAAGTTTGCATACTGGTACCTTTTATAGGTTTAGAACATAACAAAATCAAAATATTTCATCCAGATTACACCACTTGGTAAGAGCATATCTTCAAAAATGGAAAATATAATTTTGCGTCATAGGCTGCGCCATGTTTCGACTCTACAAACAAATTCTGACTGATACCGGCTGCTGAATCTTTTTTCCATGTTTAGATACTTACACAGAGCTTTTTAAAAGGTTATAAAGAAATAAGAAACTGCATCAGGATTTAATCAGCAGCCATCTTAATGCACTGTGGCAATGTCCAGACATTTTAAAAATCATTTTCCTGTATCCTACATGGTCCTTTCTTTCTCAGACAACATGTCCTACTTTTCTTATGTGAATCTTTCATTTTTATTTTCCATTCTAAACATGGTTTAAATTCACAGTTTGTCAGTAATGATAATCATCAAGTTCCTCATCACTAATTTGGGTATGGGATTAATGGAATGTGACACACTTCATTTCTGTTTCAATTATAAGGCATCTTTGTCTTTGAGATCCACCCACTGACCATTGTAGGTGTACTAAGCAGAGCAATGACACAGTGTAATGGCACCCAGCAAATATCGTCTCTAGGTGGCCAATGGAAAGACTGCATGATAGTATGGATGCATGAAACATATCAGGATGTCTGATTCTGCTTCACTGTTGTTGTAAATCACACCAATTCGACATTTTTCATCATACATGCACCCAACATAGCCTCCAATAGGACACTGGTCTAATGTGAGGGACCCATCTGATCCATCCAGTTGTATTCATGAGTACTTCTCATTTGGCCATGGAGAATCACATTCTCTGTTCAGCAACATGCGACAGGACATTGTCATTTGATATGATAAAAAGTTTGACCTTTTTGTTAACTTACTGATTGAAACCTAAATACTATTATTGACCCATGGTACATTACGCCTATGTTTAGAATGGAAGATAAACATGAAAGAGTAGCATAAAAAATGTAAGGTTTATGTTTTGAAAGAAGGAACAATGTAGAATAAATGAAAAACATTTTAGAAATGATCTGCAATTTCCCATATCCTGTTAGGGTGCTCAAAAAATGAAATCCAAAATGATTTTTTGGATTTGAGAGGTTTGCTGTTCAAACCCTAATGCGGTTTCTTTTTCTGTTTATTGCTTTTTCAGAAAGCCTAGATAATTATATGAATAAAGAAAAAAAAACAAAAGTCTGTGTTAGTTACAAACATGTGTTTCTGAGGCTAAGCTAAGCTAAAAACTCAAATTAAATTTTGGTCAATTTCAAGGGGCTGCTTTGACCATGCAGGGTCACCTGGACCCAATGTTTAAATTTCATCACATAGTATACCAATTAATGTACCAGTGTACGAAGTCTGAGCCTGCTCGGTGGTTTAGTTCTTGAGCTATGGAAATTTGATGAAAAAATGAGGCCAGATAAAATCGTCCCCCCCTCGCATCCGCCCACCAGTAAACTGGCTGTATCTTGGAAAGATACAAAAAACGTATAGGGTGTCTCCCGACTAACATGGGTACACTGAGCAATTTTTCCAGAATCCCAAGTGCGTGAGCCATTGGTTCATTTGACATGGAATCATCCCAATATTCTACTAAAAGTTCACCTACTGACTGACTGATTTATGAGGTACCATTTTATGACACTGGGCTAGTGCTCCTGTGGCAGGTACAGTACATTGAACATGAATGTGGCATATGATAAGATGTACTAATAACAGTAAGGGTTTCTGCAGGAATCCAACATACAGTTATTTTTTCTTTTGGTGAAGCAATAAAATGCCATAATGCAACTAATGTTCAAATATTGAGCCTTACTCACTCCTTCACATGGTCACAAGCAGGGAGATTAATAGTCATTTTTAGAAAGTGTAACATATTGTGTTTTGCAGCCGTTGATTCATAAGGAAAAGCCTTGGAAAATGTCAACTTGAAAGGAGGGTGTGATTTTATCTGCCTCACTGGACACACATCTCAGCTATCAATCTGTGAGGTAGCTACATACACAGTATATTCTGCTACATTGAACCTTAGACTTGACTGAAATTTGAAACTGGGTCAAGATCATCTAGACAAGTGGAGAAAAACAACTCCCTGCAGCACAAATCAAAAAACTTAGAAATTCAGAACTCGTAGAATACTGCTTTGTTTTTCTTATTTGCTTAAATCTGGACAGTGACACAGACATATGTATATAATATTTAAGAAAAATATTAATGAAGAATACAAGCAGTTTATTTCTGGAATGAAAATGGTGTTTGACCTAACAGCATCCATACTTGGACAGAGCAACAGGTGTAATGCCCAAAAGACTTGAGCTGGACTTCTGTCCCCAACATTGCCTGTGAGAAGTTTCCTAGTTTGTTCTGTGTCCATAAATGTTTTCTTCAGGCGCTCCAGTTTTCACATGCATTTTCTTCAATTGGTAAATCTCAGTTTGCCTAGTATAAGTAAATGTGATTAGGTGACATTTCAGTGGTGAAAAGGCCTTTCATTTGCTAATACTCTTGAAAGGTTTGGAGACACGATATGCGTTTTGACTACAATGATAAAAGGTTAAAGAGTACTACTTTACGCACTTTTTGTGTGCGTTTTCCAGACATTTAACTGACGCACTCTATCAGCATGACTTCTCTTGCAAAGGGTTTCCTGTATTTAAATGCGCCTAAGAGAGTTACAGAATGTGTGCATGACTAACCTGGTGAGATACAATAGGTGAGGCCATGATTAATGAAATCAGTTTGTTCAATGTATAGCAAAAAAGTAATGATAGTCCCTAAAACCTCACTTAGAACAATCTACCCTCAGCAGAGTGAAGCTTATCTGGTGCATGCATATGTCGATCCTGATAGCAACTGGAAACAAACAGTGCATGAGCTCATACTGGATAAGCTGAAACATAAAGCACATAGAGATACTGAACACAATTTATCTTTGGCATACATGTTGCAAAAATTAAATACATGCAAAGAGATAATTCCTGTGTGTTTAAATGGGCCAATCGACAAAGGATAACTTTGTAAAGAATCTACTGTTGTCAATAATTAACTGGAAAGTTTAAGTCATCCTTTTAATGCAGGGTACAGGAAACTTTCCCAGGAGCATCTGGGGCTAGAAAGGAACCAAAATACCCAGATAAAAAAATCAGTGACATCATTGACAAAATGTGCAAACTTCACACAGAGAGTGAATGGGTTAGGATTTGAGCCATGGATAATTTCAGGTTGTAGGATCAAACATCTAAACACCATCAATGAAATTTAAAGGTTAAAAGATAGAGGAAAAAAGAAAATTCAAAAGTAATATGGTGAACTGGAGTGATCATGCTAGCCCTCCCCTAAATATGGATCACAATTCACTGTTAGAACGGTTCTATCTTAACAGAACACAATAATACCATTTTGAATTGATTTAAAATAAAAGCCATAAGTTACAAGGTACAGTCAAATAATGAAAAATCATCCATTCATGCTCTAAACTTCCAATACAGTTCACAGGATGCAAGACAGAAAGCAAACAATAGAAAATGGTGAAGAAGAAGAACTTTGATAAAAAAGTGAACTACAAAAGTTATGGGAAATACTTTGTATATGAATTAACAACCATGGGTCAGTTACCAAGTGAAAGTAAGAAGAACCAAATAAATGTTAATTAGAATTTGAAAGAACATTGCAGAAAGGTCCCAAGGTCAGCCGCATACTACACAAGTTATGCCAAGTTAAGCTCTAAAGACAAAAATCAGTATGCTTCATTAAAACCAAATGTTGAGGTCTGTTATTTAAATGTCAAAAATTAAGCAAAACACACAAAACAGATTCAGTTTTTATCCACAATCTTGGATTATGCAGGAAATGTATGAGTCTGATCTTTATACTAATTTACTCAATGACATCACAAGTTGTAGTCTGCGGTCATCCTGTGCTAGCCACCATCTTAGCAACAATATATAACAAAGTGGCACCCATGAAAAGCAAAATTGCTTTGGAAAAGACTCAAAATATTTTCAACCCTTTCAGACTAAATGTCTGAAATGTAATCAGCAGCACAAACACCTATAATAACATGTATATAGTTCCAAGTAAAGGCAACAGTAAAATAGTAGCACCCATAGAAAATAAACATCCTAAGATGGACTCCTTGTCATACTCACAAAAATGACTAAAAACAGGAGGCCAAGGATCTAGAGTCATCACAGGCATTTTCATTTGACTTTGTAAGGTTTTGGAATGATGGCAATGGGTCAGAGTCTGAAAGCGCTGACTTTCTGCAAAGTCTTCTTGTTGCGATTTTGACTGATAATGCGTCATGTCTTTTTAACACATTACTTTTATTTACCCTGCCAGCTGAGTCCCAACAAACAGAGAAAGTGAATGTGGTCACCATAGAAAGGAAGACTGTCTAACAAATTAATCATGTTCACACATTATGGAAATGGATATAATAATAATAATAATAATAATAATAATAATAATAATAATAATACTGTTTTATTTATGTAGCGCCTTTCATATACTGAAGGACACTTCACAATTCAATAAACACATTAACAAGTCAATAGAAATTACATACAAGAAATTGAATAATACTTATTGAAGAGATATGTTTTAACAGGAGTTTGAAATGAATAATAGATTTTTCCTTGGCAAAAGGCAAAGGCAAAAAGGCAAAGAGGAAGAGCATTCCAAATTTTAGGGGTTATCACACTGAAAGGTCTGCCATCCCATAGTTACTAACGTGTATTTAGGTATAGTGAGTAAGTTATCGTTCGATGATCTTAATGCACGGGCAGGAGTGTAAGGAAGCAGCAGCTCAGACAGATTAGGGTCTAAACCATGAAGTGCTTTAAAGGTGAGAAGAATAATTTTATATTTGATTCTTGAAGAAACTGGTAACCGATGCAAATCATAAAGGACAGGAGCGATGCGAGCAGATCTTTTAGTGTGTGTAAGTAGACAAGCAGCAGAATTATGAACATATTGTAATCTATTGATATATTTAGTTGGGAGGCCATAAAACACTGAATTGCAATAATGCAGACGGGTAGTGATGAAAGCGTGAATGAGTGTTTCAGTATCCTTCACACTGAGGGAAGAATGCAGATGAGCAATGTTACGAAGATGAGGAAAAGCTGTCTGTACTACTGAGCAAATGTGTGGTTGAAAAGTAAAAAGTTGATCAAAGATAACACCAAAATTACGGACTGATGGTGAGGGTTCAACCAGGATCCCATTGACGTTTATTTTTAGCCCACGAAGAGTAGAGAGGACAGACTTGGTACCAACTAATAAGATTTCTGTTTTATCAGGATTAAGTTGTAAAAAATTATCTGTCATTCAATGATCGATTTCCCAAATGCAATCAGTTAACAGGTAAAGATGTTACAGTTGCATCAACACAGTGGCATAGCTGTGGAAGCTTAGACCATACCGACAAATAATCTCACCTAATGCGAGCATATAGATGTGCTGCAGCTTGAAAAACAAGGTGTGCATGTTATTCATGCCTAGAGCCCATTGTTTAAATAAAGTTGCACAGTATTTTATTGGTTAAAAATATAAGTTAGTATAACATAAATATAATGTAATTATTATATAACCAGTAATGGCGTACTGCACGATAACGTGCAGTGAATACACTTGACTTGAGCATTCATACTCTTTCTCTGTACGTTTAGCATTCGTTTGCTCAGAGGTTGATACCTTGATGCTTCCTGAGTAGCTCTTCTTTTCTCCACCCTAGCGGCCCGCTGCTTCTCTTCCTTCGTCAGCATCTTTTCGTGTTAAAACTAATTAAGTTAGTTTTTGTGTTGCAATTACTTAGTATGTTTTCTTTAATTTTTCACTTATGCTGGCACTTAAGTCTTCAATCTGCCTCAAGAATGATTAAAGATATGAAGAGGTAGGGGAAGTGACCGCGAAGGTGGTAGGGATGAGAACGGTGCCCATACGCATGCTCTGCATGGCCGCCCTGCTGTGCGCTGCTGAGAGTTGATTCTACAATAAAATAAAATAAAAATAAAAAGAGAAATAAAAGTCATCACCCGAAAGCGGATAGTAGATGTCACACAGTATATGTGTACTAAATTTCAAGTCAATAGGTGAAACAGTTTGCGAGCTACAGGTGATTTAAAATCCTGGACAGACAAACGAACATCCATGGTTATGTATTATATAAGAAGATATAAATCCAATATATATATTAATATATTAACATAAATTTAATGGTTTTATATTTTTCAATTGATGTTTATCCTTAAATCCATTTAAGCTGAATTTTGTTTTCTCTTACTGTGGAATCACTCCCTGTACAACCAAATATAGACATACTATGGGCAATACTGGGCATGTGTAATGTGGCATTTTTCATATCATATAATTCACATGTTAGAACTTACTGTCCACTACAAGTATATCTGCATAGCATGGAAAACTCCAAAATGAACAATAAATGATAATGCTGCTGATATTAATGAAAATCTTACACTCATCACTTTATCTTGACTTTTGGAAAGCATTTGATTTAGTGCCACATGAGAGGTTGGGCGTCAAATTAACAGAGGAGGGAGTTCAGGGTGTTGTGTGTAGATGGATGCAAAATTGGTTCAAATACAAGAGGGGTATGGTGTGAGGAACCTTTTCAGAGTCGGCTGACATTAAGAGTGGTGTTCCACAAGGGTCAGTGCTTGTGCCACTTCTATTTTTAATATATATAAATAATTTGGATAGAAATATAAATAACAAACTGGTTAAGCTTGCTGATGGCTCCAAGCTATGTGGATTGTCAGATAATCTGGTATCTGCTGAATCATTATGCAGAGACTTGGACAGCATACAGGTTTGGACAGATTTGTGGCAGATAAATTATATTGCAAGCAAATGTAAAGTATTACATGTAGGAAGTAAAAATGCATGGTTTGAACACAGTCAGCAGATCTGAAAATTGAAAATACACCTTAAGAGAAGGATTTACAAACCACAATTAAACACTATCAACTTTCCAGACAGTGTTCAGAAGCCATTAAGAAGGCTAAAAGAATGTCAGGTTATATAGCACCTTGATATGTGGAGTACAAGTCCAAGAAGGTTCTGCTCAAGCTTTATAATGCACTGGTGAGGCCTCATCTGGAGTACTGCATGCAGTTTGGGTCTCTAGGCTAAAAAAGGACATAGTAGTGCTAGAAAAGGTCCAGAGAAGAGTGACCAGTCTGTTTCCAGGGTTATAGGGAATGAATTATGAGAAACATTAAAAGAGCTGAGCCCTTTCAGTTTAAGCAAAAGGAGATTAAGAGGAGACATGATTAAAGTGTTTGAAATTATGAAGGGAATTAATACAGTGGATCAAGACTGTTACTTTTAAAATGAGTTCATCAACAGGTGGACACTTGTTAAGGATGAATTTCACACAAACATTAGGAAGTTTTCCTTCACACATAGAACTGTAGAGACATGGTATAAGCTACCAAGTAGTGTGGTAGACAATGAGACTTCAGAGATGTTCAAAACTTGACCTGGAAGAAGTAACTGGATAGGACTGGTGAGCTTGTTAGGCAGAATGGCCTGTTCTCGTCCAGAGTGTACTAGAAAAAATAAAATATTACATCTAGACTATGGAATTACTATCCCAGAATCCTAGTCTTAACTTAGTAACTAACAATGATTGACATGTGTTCATAGTGAGAATTATTTATCTCACCTGAAAAGAACCCTGAGCTATATTTATAATTATTATTTACTTATTTGACACTTTTATCCAAGGCGACTTACAACATATGAGACACAAATGGTTACAATTATTTTGTTTTTCTACTTGGAGCACAGGCAGGTGATGTGACTTGCTTATGGTCACACAGTATTAGTAGCAGAATTTGAACACACAATCTCAAGTTGTAAAGTCCAAACTCTTAATCACTAGGTAATGCTGAGTGCTGCATATACTATAATGGCGCAACAATGCTTAATTTAGTGAAGAGTAAAGTATTAACTACATTACAGTAATTAGATATGATTTCAGAAGTTTTCATTTAAATATCATTCATCACCATAGCTGCAGTATGTAATAAAAATACTCACAATTGAATTCCGCTGAAGAATGAGCCGAAGAGTCCAATCATTCCTAAGAATTCCACTCGACTGAGATTTTTTACAATGAACTCCTCACAGACATTTGATATGCCATAGAGTGTGGCTCCTGCCAGCACCAATAGATCTCCTAGTAGTTTGTGTTCTCCTGTATTAAGAAAAAAAGTTGTAATATTACATACAGATATAAACATATAAAATCAATCACAAATTCTGCCATAGTTATCATTAAGTGATTTGTTTTCAAGACCCACTTATTCTAAGAGAGGGTCAATGGATGATGTAATGTAACTGGGCCAGCTTACAGCCTTTTAGATATGGGAGAACATCAGGGAAACTGAAGAAAACACCCTTGAGTTGAAATGGGATTTGAACCCAGGTTCTTATATTTCTCAGGTAGCAGAGCAGTCCACTATAACACTGAACACCACTTTTCATCCACCTTGTTTTTTTAGAAGTGCAAAAGAAAAATATTAAAAGAATTTAAAGGACAATCCTAGAAACAAACAAGTATTTTTCAAATTTCTTCACAATCATGGTACACGTATACATTAATTCACCACATAAAATTGTGTTCTAAAGTGAAGAGTTTTTTTTATAAATTAAAAAATAAACTGCACCTTACATTGCTGCGTAAGGGTACATGAGTCCATAGGTGAATGAAAAAGCCTTACAACTTTCCAAATATGTCCATTTTGAAGCTTTAAAGGTTTTGATTTTAAACAAAAAAACGTACATCCCATGATTATTAGGCCTCCTTGTGATAGCAAATGTACAAATATTTATTTTATCTTAGAATCTTTTCTTGAGGAAAAAATACATTTCCTGTTTGCTCTGCTCACAGCCAGGTGAAGTTATGTCAACTCTAACCCCCTCCCACTTCACCAAGCCACATTCATGTTCTGCCATGGCTTATGTAAAATGATAAATGCACGCTCAAATCATATGATTATTTTTTTCCTAAATGGCCGACTTTTCGCACATTCCATTCTGTGTTGTTATTTTACATAACCTGCAAAGTGAAAATCATGCCAAGTGGTAGCGTAGTGAAAAGACCACATAAGAGTTTTATTATGCTTTATACAAATAACAATAAATCAGAAGTGAACTAATTACACTGCACAGTTTTTTCAATAAAAACTGCAACATGTAAAACACATGCAGAATCTGGCGCATGGAAGCAGAATTGACAGCTCTGTGCTATCACTGTGCATATTTTAATGCAACAGAATTGAACTTACTAAACCTCAACCTGATTAAACTTGGACTGGCATTGCTAAATTGACTCTAGCCTGTACGTGGATGAGTGTTCACTTTGCAATGGACTACCACTCTGATCAGGAATCGTTCCTATCTTACACATAATGTTTTCAACTGCCCTGCAATCTTACCCTTGACAAGAGAGTTGGGATGATGGATGGATGGAAGCCTACAGCTACAGTTTGAAGTGGGCTTCCTCCGGTTCGATATCATACTGTATACTAATGTCAAGGTGGGGGCTTATATATTATGTAAAATTAATACCCTGTCATGAGGATGACCAAGATGGCAACAAAAACAATTTGATTCCACTTCAAGCACTGCCTTGGATGTATGCTCAGTTCTTAGAAGAAGATGTACTTTATACATTTGTATTTTGTTTTTACATTTTTTATTTGGTTGTGAAATCACAATCATTCCAAGCATGTGAATTACTATGATGGGTCCTTTCCATCATGCACAGAATTTAGAATATAAGGTAGGAACTAGAACTGCCATGTGGTCCCTCATCTAGAATTTGCATACAATTGTTCTATACCTGAAAATATCCACTTGAAAGTGTGTTGTTGCCCTCATATAATTTGCTGCTGAAGTCTAAACAGTTCCCAGGAAGACAGAGGCAGTGATAGTTGGGATTTTAATCATTAGGGGAATTGAAGCGCAGGTTTGCTCCAGAGACAGAGTTTCACACTGTGGGTTGCCTTCTGGGTGTACAGGTGGGATACCTCCCGGGAAGGGTGGATTTGCTCTTGGCCAGGGTGGGGGTGGATTCAGTTGTCATTGTCCATGTTCGAACAAATGACATACATAAGGGTAGTCTGTTAGTTCTGCAACCCAAATTTAAAGATTTATGTGCCAGGCAGAGGAACAGAACTGAAAAGGTGGTCTTCTCTGAAGTTCAACCAGTGCCTCATCCCAATCCAGGTAAGACTGAGTAGATTAAAAGGCTTAACACATTGCTCAAATCTTGGTGCAGATTAGAAGGGTATAGGTTTAAGGGGTATTGGGACTCCTTTTGGAACTGACAGGACCTGTTCCACCGTGATGGTTTACATCTGAACTGGAAGGGCACCAATGAGTTCGGGCGGCGTAAGAGTAGGTTAGTCGAGGATTGTTTAAATTGTGGGGGGTTTGCAGGGAGTTTAGGGCAGGCCAGGTTTAGAACTGTACATGGAGGAACAAATAGTGTAAAAATAAAAATGCATAGTAATTTAAATTCTAAGCCAACAATTAAATGTAAAAGTAAAAGGAGTAACACATTAAAAATAGCTTACCTCTATGCTAGAAGTGTCAAAAATAAAACAAGTGAGTTGGAGTTGTATGTAGAGGAGCATAATTATGATATTGTAGCAATAACGGAAATCTAGCTAAATAACAATGATGGGTTTGAGTATAACATAGAGCACGGGTGTCGAACTCCAGTCCTGGAAGGCCACAGTGGCTGCAGGTTTTCATTCTGACCATCTTCTTCATTAGTGACCAGTTTTTGCTGCTAATTAACTTCTCTTGCCTCAGTTTTAATTACCTTGACTCAGACCCCTTAGTTGTCTCTTTTTCTTTAATTAGCCACCAAACAATAATGAGACACAAAACAAGCCGCCACATAACCACTTCACCTGCACCCTTTACACATTATCTAATATATATCTAAGTCTTGGTAAGGTTGCTTGCTCAGGTCACCAAAACATCTTGAGGATATTCTTAGAAAAAACTGAAAAATCAACAGTTTTGGAAATGTCTGCTGTGGCAGAATGAGAATAGCAACAAGCCATTGAATTAAATAACTGGTTTAATTAACAGCAAGAATAGGCTTCTCATTAAGAAAGTGATTGGAGTGAAATTGTCTTAGCTGGTCATCTGTTGGCTCTTTTCACATTTTATGTTATTTCGGCCGCCATTTAATGAAGAAAGGAATCAATTCAGGGGACTGAATCCTTAAAATCAGGGCTATAAAAATGAAGGGAAAAGAAGTTAATTAGCAGTGAAAACTGGTCATTGATTAGGAAAAGAGTCAGAATGAAAACCTGCAGCCACTGCGGCCATCCAGGCCCAGAGTTTGACACCCCTGACATAGAGGGATACACATATTTTAGGAAGAACAGACAGAACAGAAAAGGAGGCGGGTTTGCTGTTTATGTCAAACAGAATTTAAATGCAAGTCCTCTTCAGTTGGGTGATGAGCCCCATCTTAGTGAGGACATGTGACTTCACCTGGAAAGCAGTATGGCAGGAGGCCTTATTTTAGGAGTTTGTTATAGACCACCCAATGCAGACAGTAATTTCAACATACATCTTTTTAGTAGTATTAAAAAGGCAAATTTACAGGGGGATATCATAAAGATGGGGGACTTTAACTACCTAATCTAAACTGGGATAACCTTACAATTAGCAGAGCACAAGAGTTTTTAGAAGTAATCAGTGATTGTTTTTTAACACAGTATGTTAAAGCACCAGTGCAGGGTGAAGCATTGTCTAGATTTAGTTTTTTGTAATAATCAAGATAGAATTGAGGGTGTAGAGGTGATTGAACCACTAGGGTGAAGTGATCATAATATAATATCATTCTCAGTGTTTTGTAAGAGTGTAGATGCAAAGACTAAAACTTAAGTTTAAATTTGGCTGGGAAAAGTTTGAACAAATATGGTAATGTCTAAGAAGGATAGACTGGGATAAGCTTTTAAGTGTGGAGACAGTTGAGGAACAGTGCAACAGGTTTAAAAATGTTTAATATGTAACAAAGAACACATACATACATTAATTTGGAATTAATACGAAATAAAACAAATCTCTGCAGTGGGTTAATAAGGAGTTGCAAAAGAAGTTGCAAAGGAAAATAGAGCTGTATAAGGTATATAAGAATAATGACTCCAATGTGAATCATAGGGTTTATGAGAATGTGAGAGCATTAGATAGATAGATAGATAGATAGATAGATAGATAGATAGATAGATAGATAGATAGATAGATAGATAGATAGATAGATAGTTTATCTTTATTAATATGAAGCATATTAGGAAGCTAAAAGACAGTTGGAAAGGAACATAGCATGACCCAAAGAGATTATTTTAGTAGTAAAAGAGCAGTCTAGGAGGAGGTGAAGTGCATCAGGAACAGTAAAGAGGAATTACAAAATACAGACAGTGAAATAGTGGATGCTCTAAATAAGCATTTTTCTGAGGTCTTCACAAAAGGGACAACTAAGGAGGTATTCATGGATTTGGAAATTCTAGAGGCAGAACTTCTGTTCTGAATAAATAGACTGAAATCAAACACATCTCCAGAACCAGATAATATTTACCCTTGAGTTCTTAAGTAGGTTAAGCAAGTACATATATAAACAACTGAAGCATATTTTTAGGAAGTCATTAGACACTGGTGAAATTCTAAAGGACTGGAAAATGGCAAATATTATCCTGTTAAATCCTGTTATATAAAATTGGTGACCGGGCAGATCCAAGCAAATATAGGCCAGTAAGGTTAATGTACACTACAGGAAAATTAATGGATATAATTTTTAAAGATATGATTGAGCAGCACATGGCAAGTACAGGAGTTTTTCTCAACAGTCAGCATGGGTTCAGAAGAGGCAGATTGTGTTTTACTAACATGCTGGAATTCTATGAGGAAGCAAAAAAAGATATGATCAAAGTAGAGCAGATGATATTATTTATCTGGTCTTTCAGAAAGCATTTGATGAGGTGCCACATGAGAAGTGGGGCATCAAACTAAAAGAAGTGGTAGTTGCTTGATGTTTTTAGATGGGTGCAGAATTGGCTCAGGCACAGAAAGCAGAGGTTGATGTGTGATAAACCCTATCAGACTTGTCTGATGTTTTATTTAAGTTCAGTGAATCAGTTCTTCTGTTGCTTGCTCTCAATAGTCTTTCAACACTGGCCTTCCCCAGACCTGTACCAATATGTTAATATGGCTCTCATTTAGGTGTCCTACTTTGCTCCATTTGTTCTTTAGATTTTAACACATGATACTGGCAGAACCTAAAGAGTTTTGTCTTAAAATTTTAACATTATCCTGGTGTTGCAATGTTATTTCTTGTTTTAGAATGGCTGCTACCATTTTGTGTCCTTCTTCTGATTGCCATAGTTGTATCAGTTGACTGCTATGCTGGGTGCATGATGCATAAGACATATGGCATCTAAAGTCATCTTGTTTTGCTTATACAAGGTGGAGTTGCACATTGGTCTTTTTTAAATGAAAAAGATTAATGTTTGTTGTAGCAAATGAAACTATTTTGTTTAAGGACTTTGAAATGGTACTTTTAGCTATGACTTTGGTCTTGACTTTTGGCTTTGACATTTGGTTCTAGCTGCTCTTTTTGGTTTACTGACTTTTGCTTATAGCTTGATGATAATTCCATCTAACCCTGTTCAATCCTTCCATCTCCTGGTAATTTTCTATCACTCCAAATTTCCACTCAACACCTGTCACTTACTAAGTGATCATAACAATTTCCTCTTTGTGTTATATTACACTTGGAGTTTATTCCCTGGCTTGTATTTATATTGTGTTTATCCATTGTTTTTGTAATCTTTTAATCATTTTTCATGTTTCTGTGTTATTTCTGTTGGTTTTATTTATTATACCTTAATGATGTATTGACCTTTTAAATTGTCTAGTACAGTGGAACCTCGGGTCACAACCGTAATTCATTCGAAAAATCTGGTCGTAACCCGATTTGGTCGTAACACGAAGTAATTTCCCCCATAGGATTGTATGTAAATACAATGAATCTGTTCCAATCCGTACGAACTGTATGTAAATATATTTTCTTTAAAGATTTTTAAGCACAAAAATAGTTAATTATACCATAGAATGCACAGTGTAATAGTAAACTAAATGTAAAAACATTGAATAAAACTGAGACAAACACCCAGGCTCCCTGCTCAGCTAACTGCACGTGATCTCTCTCTCTCTCTCTCTCACGCTCGCTCTCTCTTTTGGTCTCTCTCGCGCTCACTTTCTCTATCTCTCGCTCTCTCTCTCTCTCTCTCTCCCTCTCTCTCCTGCACCGGCTTTCTCCTCCTGCTTTCTGCCTTCTTCTGCAACCTCCCTTTCTTTCCTGTTCTGTTCTTTTTCCCTTTAGCCAACTTGCGCTTCTATTTATGAAGAGGACGTGGTAGTCGTGGCACTCAGCAGCTCCTGGGAACAATTATAGATGCGGACCGTTTCTCACCTGTGCACTTAGGTGAGAAACGCCCACACCATGAACTCCTCAGAAACCGCTTCGGCCACACACCACCACACCTCTTCGCTAAGCCGCGGGTGCGGTGATTATTTATTAAAACTGGCCTTTTGGACAGGAGTTGTGGACCTGCTATACCACAGGAGGAAGCTGGGTTGAGAGGAGGTTACAGTTTTGAGGGAGAGTCCCTCTGCGTGATGCACCGAGAACAATGTACAGTACAGGGAGAGACTGAACATGTGCAGAAATCATCTGCGCGTACAAACCGGAAGGGAAACTGGCTGGTTCGTCACCCAAGTGTGTGGTTGTGAACGGATGCAAAAGTTTGGCAAACGTTTTGGTCGTAACCCGATTTGTACATGTTCAGAGATGTTCGTGACCACCGATTTACTATCTGTGTACAATGGATTGGTTTACTATGTCCCTTGTACTTTGTGGGTGGAGCCTCAAGAGGCAGAGCCACCCTGATGTCACCACCGAATGACCTCTCTCAGCCTTTATCTATCAAAGCTTAGAGCGGATCCTTCAGTGGTCCATAGAAGTTCTTCTGAGTGCATTTACTCTGAGTATTGGATTTTCTGTTTTATCTGAATTTGTCCTACTGTTGTTGGTTTTTGATATTTGGATTTTATATTGGGACTTGTTTGCTTAGGAATGCCTTTTAGGCAACTCATTTTTGTCATTTTCATTTTTTTTTGGAGTTTTTTTTAAAAAAATACAGTAATCCCTCCTCGATCGCGGGGGTTGCGTTCCAGACCCTCCTGCAATAGGTGAAAATATAGTAGAAACTATATGTTTGTATGGTTATTTTTATATATTTTAAGCCCTTATAAACTCTCCCACACTGTTTATAAATATTCCCCGCACAGTTATACAGCATAAACCCTTTGTATTCTCTTAGATATTAGGTAAGATTCATTGAAATTATGTATGTAAACACACTGTTTATATACAGTAAAACCTAAATATTATTTTAAAGATATCAAGCGTCTCCAATATCACATATGTTACAGACATTACGATAGACAGGCCACCAGCAATAAATACGTACAATGTAAGAAAAATTGTATACAGTAACTGTGTGTACAGTGACACTAAACGTACGTACATGTACTAAGTACTGTAAGTAGAAAATTAATTATAGTTACTCACCAACAATGACACGATGACTTGTCCGATAACGAGGAGTTTAGTTTTACTGCACAACAAAGGAGAGCGTTACAGCTCTTCTAAAGGAGCCTCTTCAGGCAACTGTATAGCACCGCCGATGTTCTTTTTCCAGCAGACTTTAATCCAAATCCCTAAAGCAGATTCCATCCAGACTACTGCCTTATTATATCCACTTACAACTAATTTTGCACCCTGTTTAAAAGGACACTGCGGCTGTAGATCTTATATTCCTTTCCTACTTTTTAAATAAAAAGAATCGTAGCGTCATTGATGCCGTAATGGCGTCCTACAGCGGTGTAGCTTTTCCTTTCCTTCAAAATATACAAAATGTTTACCTTTTCGGCAATCATTAACATCTTCCCCTGGTGCTTGGGCATGGCCCCGAAGCAGAAGCAGGAGCAGATCGTTTTGGAGCCATAATGAAGGGCTTGACTATGCACAAAGATAAACACAAAAGAGCACAAAAGTTAACTCTTTAGACAGCGAAACACGTTGATGCTGAATGAGCGAGACGAGACTTCCTGGTTAATGCCGCGGAATCGAATTCGGCGCTCCGTCACTGAGCCATTCAGCACACAGGAACTTAATTGCGTGCTCTGATTGGTTAGCTTCTCAGCCATCCGTCAATAGCGTCCCTTGTATGAAATCAACTGGGCAAACCAACTGAGGAAGCATGTACAGGAAGTAAAAAGACCCATTATCCGCAGAACCCACGAAGCAGCGAAAAATCCGCGCATGATATGCTTATATATAAAATTCGCGATAGAGTGAAGCCGCGAAAGTTGAAGCGCGATATAGCGAGGGATTACTGTATTCTTATTTATAAAGAATCTACTCTGAAACTTATCCTTTTTAGCCAAGATTTTAATTTCCTTTCCAAGAGGGACATTTTGACAGATTTTTACAGATTTTTGGACATTACAAGAGTTTGTTCAGAACTTCGGAAGTCAACTCCTTATTTTAATCCAAGGCTGTGCTGTTGGGAAGTGTGGTGCTTGAGGCGAGGCCTATTCTAGGCAGGTTAGGAAGGCCTAACACCCTCTTCACTTTGACTGTGCACTCAAATCATAAAAGAATATACAATGGGAGTAGGAGCAGCCAAAGATAGCAATAGGAATGGACAGGAGGATTAGATCATCAGAGGGAGTAGAAATAAAAAAGACAGCCCCCTGTACTGTTCATATTGGTATTTATTTTCATATCAAGCAGTGATGGCAGTAAGACAACCTTTGCTACTGTTCAAAGTTATGTTGTCTTTTTGTCATTTTTGGTATTGTACTGTTTTGTTTTCCTAATATTCTGACAAAAGATCTTAGGAGAATGGATTTATAAAAATTGTCCGATAACTAAATGTGGATGTAATTATACCCATCTGACCTATGTGCAGTCTTTTTTGTTTTTTCTAACAGTGAATTTGGTTCACTACTAACTGTAGTAGTGGCAACTGCCAAATTTCTATTCTTGATCTACAATTCTTTAAAATATACATTGAAAAACTTTAAAATATACATTCATTCACTGGATTACTCCCGAAAACACTCTCTCTTGCTCATCATGATGAAATGAAAATCAGCCCTCTTTGTACTGCATGTCTCAATGTCATCAGCCCGCAAGCAATAACAGCTTATGGACTGCTTAGTTTACCGTAAACAGTAGTCATACAGTATGTGCTTGCTTTATTTCTTTGGTTTACCTGGACAATTATGAGATGACATAGATAAAATATGAGCCTTAACTAGTACAAAGCTACCAACCCATGGACATTTTTTTTGTTCTTTATTTTTGCCTTATATAATTTCTTGTATTAGGACTTTATTCGTTTTCGTTTACCCCTTGGGGTCAGAGCACAGGGTCAGTCATTGTACAGCACCCCTGGAGCAATTGCAGGTTAAGGGCCTTGTTCAAGGGTCCAGCAGAGTAGGATCTCTTTTTTGGAGGTAACAGGGATTCGAACCAGCAAACTTTTGGATACTAGCACAGATTCTTAGCTTTAGATACTTACCAAGCCCCTGCTGTCTTCCAACCAGCACATCTGCTCCAACCATGCAGCCCATTCCTAGAAGGCAAACTCCTACTCCGATGAAGTGGACTGCCTTGTATCTCACAAGCAAGAAGAACCAGGAGAGCAATAGCACCACTGGGATGACGAAACAGTCAAGTAGCTGCAAAACACATACAAAGAAGACACAAAGCTTCATTTGGACTGAAATGATCATTTCTGCTTCATATGGTATCAAATACAATCGTGACACAAAATAGAGAAAATGAAATATTCCTATTGTCAATTTTAGTTTAAAAAGAGATGTAAAGACAGGTAATTGAGTTAAGTGTGCACAGGATGGCTCATTCAATTCTAACATTAAAACAAAGGAGGAAGACTGGCCTATTATACCCTAACCAACATTAGAACAATCTAGATCAGAACAGGCAATTCAGCTCAACAAAGCTTGCCAGTCATATCCACTTAATTATTCTAAAATAACATCAATTCTAGTTTTGAAAGTTCCTAAAGTCCTACTGTCTACTTGGTAGCTTATTTCATGTGCCTATGGTTCTCTATGTAAAGAAAAAGAAATATTTGTGCAAAATTTATTCTTAACAAGTTTCTATCAGAGTCCCAGTGTTCTTGATGAGCTAATTTTAAAGCAACAGTCTCCATCACGAGAAAAAATCATCTTCATGGTTTTAAAACACTTCAATCATGTCACCTCTTAATCTCCTTTTGCTTAAACAGAAAAGGCTCAGCTCTTTTAATCTTTCCTCATCGTTCATCTTCTGTAACCCTGGAATCAGATTTGCTCATTTCTAGACATTTTCTAGCGCTGCTATGTCCTTTGTAGCCTGGAGACCAAAACATTACACAGTACTCCAGGTGAGGTCTAACCCGTGTGTTAAAAAGCTTCAACATAAAATCCTTGGACTTGTAACTCTAGACTTTGTAGTATATAACCTCACATTGTGTTAGGCTTCTTTATGGCTTCTTAATGGCTTCTGAACAGTCTGGTAGTTGATAGTGTTGAGTCGACCACAACTCCTAAATTCTTCTCAAAATGTGTACTTTCAATTTTCTGACCTGCCATTGCATACTCAAACTTAACACTTTTACTCCCTACATGTAATACTTTACATTTACTTATATTAAATTTCATCTGCCAAAAGTTACCTAGGCTTGTATGCTGTCTAAGTCCCTATATAACGATTCAACTGCTTATCTGCCAATGCACCCTGCTTGGTATCTTCTGCAAACTTAACCAGCTTGCTACTTATCCTATCCAAATAATTTATATATATTAAAAATAGCAGCGGCCCTAACAATTGCTCCAGTGGAACACCACTCTTAATGTCAGTCAATTCTGAAAGAGTTCCTTGAACCATAACCCTCTGCTTTCTGTGTCCAAGCCAATTGTGCACCCATCTACACACAACACCCTGAACTCCCACTTATTTTAGTTTAATGTCCACACATCTCATGTGGCATCTTATCAAATGCTTTCTGAAAATCAACATAACTAATATAATATGTTCCACTTTGATTCTATCCTTTTGTTGCTTCCTCATAGAATTCCAGCATGACCTCTCTCTTCTAAACCCATGCTGACTGTTCTGTAAAACTGCTGTTCTTGCCATGTGTTGCTCAATCTTATCCTTAATGCCTTCCATTAATTTACCTGTGATGCACATTAAGATTACTAGCCTATAGTTGCTTGGATCTCCAGTGCACAGTGACTTCCTAAAAATATGGTCAAGGGTTTATAAATGTACTTGCTAACCTCCTTAAGAACTCGTGGATAAATATTATCTGGACCCTGGTGATCTGTTTGCTTTCAGCTTATTTAGTCTAAGCAGTACTTCTCCCTCTACAATTTCCAAATTCCTGAGAACCTCTTTAGTTGTCAGTTTTATCACTGGGAGGTTATCCCTGGATTTCGTACTGCTCATAGACATACCCATGCTAACCCTGTAGCAATTTTGAATCTTTGGGGATGTGGGAGGAAAACTAGAATATCTAGAGCAGTTTTCCCAATCTGTGGAAACAATGGAGGTGGGCTGAAACCAACCGCAGAGAAGACTCTGCTCCCCCTCCTCACCTCAATCTTGTCAATATGTCTGTTATAAGTGAATGTGCATGTTGGGTTGAGGCATTATATAGCCTCAGTAGCACAATATGGTGGATTATTAGCTAATGGAAGGTGTCCCAGGACAACTTATTTAGAGGATGAACAGCACTGGCCAATATCCTGTAATTTTGCTGTCATCCTCTTTCCTGCCACTGCCTCCATAACCAATCCTGTCACATAACTCTGGCACTTCTGATCAGGTCATTCAGTTATGTAGACTCCCCTGAATTTGTTATTCCCACATCACACTCCAGTTACAGTACATGAGCCGTTAGACTGGTATAACATCACAAGCAACTTATGCTTACTGCAAGAAACTAAAACTCCCTTGTTTTACAAAACACAAGAAAATCTGCTCAGCTACATGAGTTTCTTTTCTTCCATTAACCAGTACCGCTTATCATTTTTGTTACAAATACATCTTCTCCAGACATGAAGTCCATTGTTACAACTAATTCAGTAACAGTGGGCCAATGAATGAGTTTCAAATTCACAGTTAATCTTCCTGCACAAGGTCACAAACAAAGCAAAGTCCTTTCTTCCAGTTCAGCCATCAAAAAATAATATTTTACTGTATTCGAAATTATTAGCTGTACTATTTGTTTAAGACGGGCTGAAATCTAAATAATCGTTATAGACCATGCAATGCATATGTCTCTAACATTTGCCATTTGTTATGGGATTCATAAAAGCAGAGTTAATGTTTGTTATGCACCATCTATATATATAATTCACTAAGGCAAGATGACCATGGAAAGCACACCAGAAGGGGCGTGGATTCACTAAGCCGCCGACAAGTGAGACACCTATGATGCACGCAGGAAAGAGCCATGCCCACCAACTCCAAGACCATTGGATATGACGACAACTCACAGAGCCACGCCCACCAACTTGGACGCGACGACACAGAAAAACCAGCGTCATTTATATTCGTCTGTCGTAGAGGTCACATGCAGCTCCGACCCACGTTGACTGTTAATAGAGGCATGTTTCTCGCGGAGGTGAATCGCCATATGCGTTGTGTAAAACTGTTTGCGAGGGGTATCCCATGGGATCCTTAAAACGTTCCTTTACAACTGAGGTTAAAACACAAAGAAGTGAGCAGTCTTTAAAAAACGAGTTTTCGGTTAGGACGCACGACCGTGTGCACTATAGCAAACTGTTTTACACGCTACATACAGCAATTCGCATCCGCGACAAACATGCGTCTTCTTAGATACTCCTGCACTTTGTACACACCCCCCTCCCACTGTGGTCGGGTGTCTTGGTGGATTATATATAGAAAGGCAGCCAAAACCGCACAGAGCAATGAAAAGTCTACGTGAGTCACAGGTGCATCTGGACTGTACAAAGACGACAACGACTCGAGTGACGAGTTGGAGGTGGGCACATGAGCAGGCAGTGTATACTGAACAAGAAATCAGCAGACTAGCATGACGGAGGGAGCGGAGTGGATGTCCTTCTCCTCTCCTCCCGTTCCACCCTGAGTGCCGCACGGACGATTGTGTGTTGGTTCGTTCCATGCATTGGTTAAAACCCAATGAAGGAAGCAGTCTTTAAAAACCAATAAGCCCTGTGCCTCTGTTTCATTACCGTCTCACCTGCTTCACCAATGCAGGCCCCGCAACAGGCGATCCTGGCACCCGGCAGCTAACCGGGTAACCAAAGTCTTTGGGTTCAGGGGGGAGTATGGTTACAAAGCTGAAACCTAAAGGAATTGACGGAAGGGCACCACCAGGTGTGGAGCCTTTCGCTTCATTTGACTCAACACAGGAAACCTCACCCGCCCGGACACGGACAGGATTGACAGATTGATAGCTCTTTCTCGATTCTGTGGGTGGTGGTGCATGGCAGTTCTTAGTTGGTGGAGCGATTTGGCTGGTTATTTCCGAAAACGAACGAGACTCCTGCCTGCTAAATAGTTACACGACCCAACAGCGGTCGGCGCCCAAATTCTTAGAGGGACAAGTGGCTTTCAGCCACGTGAGATTGAGCATTAACAGGTCTGTGATGCACTTGTATGTCCGGTACTGCACGCGCTACACTGAATGGATCAGCGTGTGTCTACCCGCGCGGGGAGGCGTGGTAAGCCGTTGAACCCCATTCGTGATGGAGACCGTGGCTTCCAATTGTTCCCCACGAACGAGAAATTCCCAGTACGTGCGGGTCATACGCTCTCACTGATTACGTCCCTGCCCTTTGTAAAGCCCCCCATGGTCGGGTGACTTGGTGGATTATATATATAAAAAAAAGCAGCCGGAACCGCAAAGAACAATGAAAAATCAATGTGGAAACCGACTGAGGCGGTGTTTGGAAAATTAACAGTCAACGTGACTCACAGGTGCGTGTGGACTGTACACAGACAGCGACTCAGGTAGGGTGTTGGGGGCAGGCACATAAGCGGGCAGTGCGTACTGAGCAGCGCCGTTCAACCCCGTCCTTCGCTTTGGAAGGAGAAAGGGCGACGGCGCTCCTCCGGTTTTCAGTCACGGACAATTGTATGTTGGTTCATAGCGTGCATTGTTGCAATGTTACTTTTCTTGGTGGTTTATTAAATTACTGATTTTTCAAATGTTTATTTTTTCCTCTGTGCTTAAAAATCATTTAAAAAACGGCCCGATTATGCGGCGTATGCTACGCCGCAGGTTGGCTAGTTTACTAGAATGACAAATGCAATGCATTTAATTACAGTTTGTGATGTGCCATCTTTTGGAATAGCAAAGTCAAAGCAACCAGACAGACACACAGTCAGATATGCACATATGTATTCTTTTATTAAGGGGGATGTTATTCAACACCACAGTAATGATGGCAAGTATATCATTACTATTGGACAAATCTGGATGGTTGCCATAGTGGCAAAGTAAGTCCTACTGCTCCGTTCCAGCTTGATTTCCTAGCAGGTATGTGGTTTATTGCATAATAAACTGTATAATACTGTCAAGTATTTTAGAGTGTGCCTATAAAATGGACTAATGGCGCATTCTCACTTGGTATCTTTTTTTTGGATTATCTCTAGAACCATGAGTCCCAAGAAAGAATATACATAAATGACAATGAATGAATGGACTAATGCTGGGCACTTGGTAAAGAATTCAAATTTTCTTTTTTTTTATACTGAAATCCAACCATTTCTGACCCAAAACATCAGATTTAACTTTGCCAAATTAAAAAAAAAATAGATAAACTTCTTTAAATGCTTAAAAATACTTACTACGACTAATTATAACTACTGTAAAAGTGACAAAACATGATTTATTAAACAATCTCAGCTATAGTAATTATCTCATCACTGCCATCGCAGCCTACAAGGTGATCATTTTAAAGGTTCTGAGCAGTCATTTGTTACAAATGTCACCAACCAAAGTAAATCTATGGGAACTGAATGTTTGACAGCAGTTCCACATAAGCTTCCATGCTTCTCTGTAATTTTTCTTTATGTCATGAACTTGAATGTCACTTTTGCACTGCAAAATCACTAAAAGGTTATAGCAGAACATGAGAACATGGACTCAGTTTTATATATTTGCCCTGAATTTTAAAAATGAGATTGAGTTGAACCTCATAACCTGCTATGCTGTATTCCCTCTTGAGATTGTATATACTGTATATATGGCTCCAGCAGACCCCTGTGACCCTGTGTTAGGATATAGCGGGTTGGATAATGGATGGATGGATAACCAGTATACAATAGGCTGGTTTAGGATTCTACATGTTGTGTTTGATTGTATCAAAGAATGGTACTGTAAAATTTAACATATAAAAGTACAAGTAGACAAATTCCCTCAAAATACAAAAACCAAATGCGGTATTATATTTAATGTTATATTCAATTAAATCTACAGGAAAGAGAAATTGTGAAAGTGTGAGACTGAGACAGACACATCATTTGGAAGGTGTAAGTAACGCTGAACCTTTTTTTCAAACACCTTAAACAGCAGCGATGCTCACATAAATAATTACATGCTATAAGTACAACACAAGTTTTCTGAAAGTTTCTGTTTCTGTCAGTGGAAGATTGCGCAAAATGTACTTTTCATAAATCTTTGCAGTTGTGAAAATTATTTATTTAAGAACACTCTGAAAATCAAGTAATGTAATCTTTTAGCTAAGCTTTCCCTTGTGACCAAACACACTCACTCACTCATCTCAAATTTAAATAACTCTCTCATATTCAGCCACCTTTAAACTAAAGGTAGCCTGAAATGACTTACTGGGCAGATTCCTAACATATATAGTGTATATTATACCAAGAATAACTCGTGTCAAAAAAAATTGCACTTTTTAAATCAGGCAAACATCCTCTGCAGGCTGGCACAGTGGTAGCATTGCTGCCTTTTGGCTTCATATGTTCAAATCATGACCGAGTCACACTCTACGTGGAGTCTACTGTTTTCTTTTTCACACATTACAGGCAAACTGGTGATTTTTAATTGGGTGTGTATGCGAGTTTTCCTAATGACAGATTAATGTGTATATCCCAGAAATGGTTCAGTACACCGCAATATAACATTAGACTAACTGGGTATAGGAAATGCATGGACAGATGGATTGAAAATACCAACTACTGTATGTCTACTTGCAGTTTATGCAGCAACAGTTCTGGTCCAATCACCACTTAATCAAAGAGAAGTTGACACCACAAAATTTAACTGCACTTTCCCCATTTAGGGTTCTTTCAACCAACAATTAGACCTGCTGTAACTGTTAAAACAGCAAAGAAGTTATTCACTTTTCATTTCTGTGTGTACTTTAGTGATGTTAAAAAGTTTAATCCATTGTGTTTTCTATTGGTATGCTTATTTCAAAGTATTTATAGTAGCCTTAATTAATCTGCAAGAGCTTAAAGATTTAACATTCTAAATAAAGGTTTGAGCTTGCACATTTGTGATCATTTGCAACATTCATATTAATTCTAACACTTTGCTTCTTTTCTAGTTTTAGCAACATGATAATGATCTACCTCCTCCATACTTTATATGCTTTATTGTTTATGTAAAATAATGCACAAAACTGCTTTCTCAATTAAGTATACAATTTGGCACAGATGGAGGACATATTTTACAATGCAGGCCCATAATCTAAAATTATCATTAACATTTAAATTACAGATCACACCTGCACCTTTCAAAGTCACTATGTGTTTCAACAGATGGCTGTAATAGCCTCATATGGTGCTGGTTGGTTGAAGGAAGATGAAATGTTGCCTCTTGGCATTGAATGATGCATTGAAATGTAAAATGTGGAATTAAAAAAATGAAATGCAGAAACAGCAAAATACAAGCAAAGATGATAATAAGAAACATAGAAAGGGTAAAATATGAGTAAGAGAGGGAGGGAGGGATAGACAGACAGATCTGATCAGATTAGATCGACAGCACCAGCATCATCATACATCATACATCATGATTTATTTATTGCTTACTGTCCTTTGAATTTTCATCAGCTTTGCCCATTTCAGGGTCCCACCTTTGCTCACAAGGTAGAAACCAACCATGGACATGGCACCTGGCCTCTTCTAGGGCACTCTCAAGCACAGACCGACGCTCACTTGTACTGGGCTACTTAGAGCTGCTCATCAACCAATCCTGTGTGTTAATGGCAGAATGGAGGACAACCAGAGTACTTAGAGAAAACCCAAGCAGACATGGAAAAACGAGCCACGCAGTCAGTGACTGTGCCAAGATTCAAAGCCAGTCTATTAGTAACAAGCAGCACAGGGGTATTAAACATCATTTCCCTACTGTCCTTTAATATGTGTTAATTGTAATTCCATGTACAAATCTTAAAAAAAAAATACAAAAATAAGACTTAAAAGATCTTGCTAATACAACAATTCTGGATATCTTTGTAGACAGCTATATAAAACTACACACACAAGAACAAGAGGAGCATAGAAATCATGTATTAAACAAACACCAAGTGCAGAATTCAAGTCTGTGTGGATCAGTAATTGTTCCTTTCACAGTTTACACGTTTTTATAGATGTCCCCAGTCTCAGTTGTAGGAGCTCCTGAGAACTGTAGAACCCTAATTTTGTTTATTTCAAATCTGTAAGTATTAGAACTGTAAGCTCCCTCACCCCACCACGTAAAACAACACAGCAGACATTCTTCACCAACGATCTGAGTCACTCCCAGTTGACTTTTCTTACATTAACTTCAATGAAAGGTGTCATTATTTTTTCTCCATGAGATGAAAGAACACGGCCTCTAAGGAACTGCCTGTGTATTCATATGACAGGCTATTATCTTCCCCTCAAAACCCCTTCACTCATTGCCATTGTGCAACTGCACAAACAATAGGCTATGTACAAAGCAGTCCTGAACAATTTCCTCCAATCGTGTGAAGCCATTTAATGCTGCTGTATGCTGCTTAATTATGGAGGCAGCGTTCCATGGCATAAAGAAAACAGACCTCTGTCAGACTTTAACTCATTTTCTATCTATCAAACACTTCTATAAAAATATTGATAATTATTCAGACAATATATTTTGCCTAAACCCCAAGTGTCTTGCATTGATTCTCTTTTTCCTTTACTAAAATGGCAATGTTTGCCAAAGTTACTGTATGTGCAATATGGAAAAAGCTAAAGATGTTGCAAAATGTATCTGTTGATTGCTTAAATCAGTTCACTCTGTGCAATGCCCTTGGAACCATCCTTGAACAGGCCAACTGTCCACTCCTTGGAATACTCTAGAATAGGCCCAAATTCATTCATACAGGGCTGTAAGGCACTTAAACAATCGCCCAAGCCTGGATTAGATAGATAGATAGATAGATAGATAGATAGATAGATAGATAGATAGATAGATAGATAGATAGATAGATAGATAGATAGATAGATAGATAGATAGATAGATAGATAGATAGATAGATAGATACTTTATTGCGGTGGTGTGCTGAGAAGGCAGCATAAAGAAGAGGGACGCCTCACGCCTGGACAAACTGGTGAGGAAGGCAGGCTCTATTTTAGGCGCAGAGCTGGACAGACATCTGTGGTAGAGTGACGGGCGCTGTTAGGCTCCTGTCAATTATGGAGAATCCACTGCATCCACTGAACAGGATCATCTCCAGACAGAGGAGTAGCTTCAATGACAGACTGCTGTCACTGTCCTGCTCCACTGACAGACTGAGAAGATCGTTCCTCCCCCACACTATGCGACTCTTCAATTCCTCCCGGCGGGGTAAACGTTAATATTATACAAAGTTATTGTCTGTTATACCTGCATTTAAGCCTCCAACGGGCCCCTGGGAGACTTAGAGCTGATCATACTTTTAGCAAGGCAGCACACAGACACCAGGTTGTTTAAAGCAGCTCTTTGTTTCTCACTGTTGATTTTGACATGAGATTACTTCATCATGCCTCATCCCTCTTGGTCATTTTGAGTCACAGAAACTTGATTATTTCATGGTGTGGGGGTGGCATTAGCAAAAAGGCCCCTTGCTGTTGCGGGCCCCCAGTTGTGTACCCAGAAGGCCCTGATGATAGATCCGCTCCTGTCGTCACAGAACAGTAAGATGTAAGAAGATCTCGGTTTCTCCTCTTCTTATGTTTTCACATGCTGGAGCATCCTTGTCAACAAAAGCTGGCAGAAGTTTAAAGCCGCTACTCTTTTACTTAGATTTGCATGTGTGCTAACAGCCTTTATTGTGCTCCCAGTTTCCACACCAAAATGATTTCATAATTTTTATTTTTCTCTATCACAATGTGCTTATACCAACAGCCCTGGGCACAAGGAAGGATCCCAAATCCCACAACTGGAATGGATGAGTTAACAAACTAGAAGGATGGAATGTTCCTAAAATGCTGCTCTTAAACAGTCTCTGGTGTGTTTTACTGCAGCATTTGATAATAACACAAGAAGAACATGAAAACTCCATCCAGTGGGCATCGCAAACATAAAATAAAACAAACATCCAAATGCTGTATGGCATTATTTATTATTATTTTTTTATTTATTAATTTTTATGGGCTATTACTTAGCCAAATAATTCACCTCATATTAGTGTATAGTATGCCTGAAGTGAAGGGCAGAACCACCATTTATGTTCAATATTAAACGTTTATTTTAATTTAACAATTAAATGTGTACTTACACAATGCCACATGGCATGGTTTGCAATTAGAGATTCCATCTGAAAACTGTAAAATGTCACACTTATGTATTATTATCTATGTTCAAAAATATTCACCAATTTGGCTATTAACATATCTAAGTACCTTCGTATTGCCTTATGAGTAATTAGAAGAAGTACAGGTATGGTGTGAGGGTATGAAGCAGCACAATATAAAATAATAAATAATTAATCACAGACCTATTTTACTGTTTACTATGTATCAATTGCCTCGTTTTTACATTTATCAAATCATTTTATCCCATTTTATTAGATTACCTGCTGTTCATCTTTAACCTTGCCATTTAACTCCATTTGTCCTACAACTGTGTGTTAGATGCACTTAAAGCTGCTCTATAAGGAGATGAATAAAATCTTCTGTAAATAGGACAGAATCACAATGAAAACTTCACATTATACATAGTGCAGCTTAAGCAGTTCTAGGTATTCTGACAGGGTTATCGATATTTACAAGAAGCTACATTGGACAGGGGTCCTTCTTCCTTTCTTCCATTTATGCAGTAGTTGTCAGTTTCAAAATTGCTAATGAATACAACTAAAATATCATCCTTGCTCTTTGGAAATCTCTCATCACATTTCCTGTCCCACTATCTAAATTCCATTCTAGTAATTTGCATGTTACAATAAGTCTATATTACATCAGCAGAAGATGTTAGGAACAGCATCACAGTGATAGGCCATCCATTAATTTCCTCAATGTCCTTTTTCCAGTTGTGAGTTGCAGTGAGCCAAAATCTATCCCGATAGCATTAAGAACAAGGCAGAAGTGAACAATGGCACCAGTCCATCACAAGGAACACTCATACACACCCATATCAATTAGTTTAGATTCCCCAGTCAATCTATTCTACTCATCTTTAGGAAGAAACTGGATTACTTAAAGAAAAATCTGCACAAACATGGGAAGAGTGCCCAAAAAGTTTATTCAGAGAATGACCAAGCTAGGATTTGAACCCAGTGGAGTTGTGAGGCAGTGGCAATAACCATTACGCTACCACACTAGACAACTGCATTAGTTTTGTTTAAAAATTAACCAGGCAGTAACTGTTAAAATGTCAGTCAATGAGACTACAAACTGTCACAGAAACAAAGGAATAACATTTCTAACAGACACATACATAATTCATTAGAGGACTATAAAACTTAAAGCTGATCAGATACCAATGGGTCTCTATTTCATGCTAATCCTAGCTAAAACTGTTTGGTCTTGTTCTGATAAAGCCTAGAATTGCTTATTTTTCTGTGAGATATTTACTCCAAAAATTTTGAGAAGGTGATGATGATCTTTTATTTTCAGATTACTACATTTGGAACCTGAATAGCTTGAACAAGCAGTCTTTTAAATATTTCAGGAGACAGTGATAGCTTCCACGCTCTCCAGACACTTTGGAAACTACTGTATTACTTACTTTTTACTAAAACAAGGTTTACGCTTACTCTCACCCTGTTGGTCTTCAACCAAATCTGAAACAACCAAACCTGTTAAAAATCCAGATACTTCTGAGTAGTATTATTAAAAGAAGGTAAGTGACAGACCTACCTGCACACTTGTCAGTGTGGTATACTGGTAAGCTTTGATTACCAGGTAATTAGCTTCTATATCTATCAAGCCAAGGATCATATACTTCCACCATCTTCTTTTTAATATTGCCAATAGGTTTTCTTCACCTAGGAGAAAAAAAGAAGCCATTTAAACAAATTTATTCACATTACTATTACTACAGACAGGCGTTACCAACAAAACCTTTAGAAAATTAGAATACATTCTATTTCTGTAGTGACAATACCTTCACCCTAGGGACAGCAGGCATACTAATTAGAACAATTTTATATTATGTATGATTATTACATTTTCACTTAAGAAACAATAAATAGATACATAATACATCATTATGATTCACCCCTTATACAGAGCATCAACTGGCCTAGCACTGAAAGAGTTGGCGTAGTAATGTAATGAATGCTGGTTTACAACTGAACAATAATAATCTGAAAAGCAAAGGGTATAAGATCCACTGGAAAGACATAAGCCAGGAATTCTTATAAGCATCTTTAACAGAATGACAGGTTCATTTTCTTCAGTACATTTCTGGCTCCATAATAGAAATTCCCTCGTATTAAGTTGAACTCGTGCAGCTCATTCGGCTTTTAAATTCATATGAAGGTTTAAGCTCTTGCTGTGTCTTTAATTGTTCTAATCGTTCACAAGATGGATTCATTTCTGTGTGCTGTAACTTTTGTCATTTACCCTTCCTTGTAAACTTTTACTACTGTATCAGTGTTAACTTTCTAAAGCTCATTCTGAGAAAAACATGCTGTTAACATCACATAGGTAGTCAGTCAAGCTCCTTGTGTTTCTGTCAATGCTGAAAGTTTTACTTTTATTTGTATTTGCTGTTTTTGATTATTATTACACTAATTCATTTACATATCTGAAACTATCGCCTTCTTGTATAGTGCATTGTTACAGTGCATGTAATTAATGGTGGTACATAACATGACAATTGATAGATTCATTCTTCTTCATACCACACATCTGAAGTGACCGGTGCATCTCTTTCTATCAGTGCTTTCGGCAAGTCTTTTGCTTATTAGAAGGTATACAAATAACAACAAAAAAAAAGAGCAGTGGTGTAAATAATCTTTCTGATCACTGCCTCGAAAACAAAACAGCATCAATCTTAGCTGCTTTAGGAAGGACTATTTTTAATAAACAAAAGGTCAATGTTTTTAAATGAAGAACACTCCACACACACTGAAATCCAAAGAGATCCAGCGTTGGAGTGCATGTGACATCCTTTTCATTTCGTACAGATATTAATGGTTTATTTTTTTGAAAACTGCCATGTGTTTTTTTTCCAAATATCACACTAAGAAATTTAACCAAAACAGAACCAACATTTTTGTAATTTTATTTCTCATGAGAAAGTGGTGAGGATCACAATTCTTATGCCAGAGCATAGTGAATTATATAATTTGAGCTAAACAAATGACTTTGATTAGAGCAAATAGACTAGTATAGGGAAACACCTCCTTATTTTCATTATTTTCTACAGTCCAGAAGGTAGATTAGCTCATTCTGTAAGATCTTTACCTGCATTGATTTCTTCTGCTTGTTCACATAGTAACAAAATATGTGCATAGATACAGGACAATCAAAGACAGCATGGGAAGCACAGCATTTGAATGTGAATCCCATTGCTATTTCTCTACAAAGGGAGAAAAACTAAAAACATTTTTAAATATTAAAGGGAAAGGTTTAAAGTTTTAAAAAAAGTATAACGATTTTGTCATTTTACAAACAATATCACGTGACTATCCTGTTGTACGGAATAGCATCTGAATTCCAAATGGGCTGTCATTAAGAATATGCATTCTCAAATGCTTTAGACAGCTGGTTTGTACTCATAACGGGTATCATCTTCTGCCAAAAAAATAATTCACCCACACCCATTGATTTGGCATCCCATCCTCTTTTGCAAACAGCGTCAGACTTTCACAGCATTAGTTTGGCACTGTTTGGAAACTCATCTTCACAATTAACGGTTTCATGATGGTTTAGGTGAAGGTCAACATGCACATAGCAAACAGAAATACTTTAATATTAAGTCAAAATAAAAATTAAAAACACAACAGCAAAAAAAGTCAGGGTAAAGAAAGAAATGAATTTATTGCCAAAAGGTCAAAGATACAATCTATTTTCTTATATAGTGCTTCTCACTGGAATATATTCTCGATTGCTTCTCCATTCTTAAACCTTTGTCACATTATATGACTTCTAGCCAGAAGGTATGTCAAACTTGATGACTGCCGTTGCTGATCCTGTCGTCAGAGTATGTCAATTTATAAGACTATGCATGTCAAATTACTTAACTACACAACAACTTTTCAGTACAGTTGCATACTTCAATAAAATTTTCAGACAATGAATAACGTGATCCCTAATGAAACAGATGGCCGTGCCATAGGTTTACTTCAGTCTTTGCCCTTTTAACTTCTTTTTCCAATTCTAAAGTGGTATGTAAATTACAAGACACCAGATACTCAAGCGTCCATTCTGTTTGTGAGGTCCAAAACACCTTTGTTTCCTGTTCATTGTCACTGCATTATATGCATTGTACTTCTGGATGAGTATGCATTGATTGCCAGCTCTAATCCACACAGAGCCAACATTTATGACAATACAAATATCAAACAGAGGGAGTCATTGACTAGTTGGATTGAGTTGCTGGGTTAGTCATGAGACACGAGAGACGGTCATGGGAGCATGCCACAGACTGCCTTCGACTAAGATTATACACATGAAGTCTAAGACAGAACATGGCAGAAAAAGCTGTGCAATGTGACATTGTTTTTACCTCTTGTTGGTGTCTTTATTTTAGTTTTTGTACTTTATATTTTGTGGTTGCCATATCTCATTCAATTTTAAAGTAAGAATAAAAAAGGCTACAGAAATAAGCTACTGAATTTGTGTGAGAATCATTTGTATAAGTGTCTGTCACTCCACTTATTGCATGCTGGCCCAGTGTTGGGCTTCAAGTAAAATAAAGAAATACCAGCACTGAAAGTAAAGCTAATTACTCTATACAGAAAATGACAACTGCCAGCAGCCTTCTATAATCATTCATTTGAGAAAATAATCAAATGTTTTAGGGTAAAGGCTTTAGAGTAAAAATACCAAACACTGAAAAATAATGTTGTATGCCTAACTCACTACAGTAAATGTGTGTTCTGTTCACCTGTAACTATTTATTTTTAGCATTTAGAACAATTTAATGGGAGTTTTTACTCAAGTTTGCACCATTAATAAGCACCCAAATGCTAGGATTCTATTAGAGTCTGCTTTGTTTCATTTGAACAAACCTTTTTTTAATTATAATTTTTAATTTATTTTAATTTGGTGACATCATTGCATAACAATTTTGTGGATCTGTTTTGACAGCGTGGCAGCCATGATATTAAAGTTGGCCACACACAACATTGTTACAAGATGCAAAGACTCTGGGAATTATTGTGAGAATAAACATGAAAAACACAAAATAACAAAAAAAAGGTATAGGTTGTACCCTTGAAGACAAATGAAAAGAGTAGGAAAAACAAGAGGACAAAACCAAAATCAAAGATAAAAATGGGGTTCAAAAAACACCGTTGGGGCCTACTGTTTAAAGATGCTAACGATCACTAAGAGTCTTGAGAGTGTTTTTTGTAGAGTATCCAAAGACGATTAACATGTCTATCAAATGCCACCACATTTATATGGTCACATCTGGTGACCTAACTGTTGTGACAGCTGCATTAATGTGATGCTACTCAGAAAGCAAGTGAAAATATAAATAAATAAATTCTTGGCAAAAAACAAACCATAAAAATGAAATCCATGACTCAGAAAACTATTAATAAAATAAAATATACATATAAAACGGTTTATAAAATACTACAAGCAGCATATGTCTGAACTTTAAAAGGAAAGACTAATTCAAACAAACACATTTTTAAGAAATGAATTAGGGTTAAGTTGTTGATCTTTGCCTAGTGTGGCTTTGATTTTTTTGGTTTTGGCAGTTTGGCTCCCATTTTCTGCGTAATGTTCTTATTTACGTTTGACTATTCTCCTATTTATTCCTAAAAACTTGCACTGCCATCAATTCACACTATAAGTGTACATTACTTACATGATCTCAGCATTACATAAGCAACAACCAAAGAAAAAAAAAACTTACAGGAAAACATATTTATATAAATAAATAATACTCCTGCACACACTACTCACCAATTTAGCTAGTCAGTGAGGAAGAATCAAGCCTTACTCATGTGACTCAGATTATCTCCAGATTTACTTTGCTCTTTCTCAGTTGAATCTCAGTAGCTCCAAAATGCAGATGCTACCTTTTAAGGAAAAGTGTGATGCATAGATGTTTGCTAACATTTGCTAACAGGGAAGGGATTTCCATTTTACACTCTGGTAACCTAAGGTAGAGGATGTTCAGTAGACTCTACGTGGAGTTTGTATGTTCTCCCCGTGTCTGCGTGGGTTTCCACTAGGTGCTCCAGTTTCCTCCCACAGTCCAAAGACATGCAGGTTAGGTGCATTGGCGATTCTAAAATTGTCCCTAGTGTGTGCTTGGTGTGTGTGGATATGTGTGTGTGCGCCCTGCGGTGGGCTGGCGACCTGCCTGGGGTTTGTTTCCTGTCTTGTGCCCTGTGTTGGCTGGGATTGGCTCCAGCGGACCCCCGTGGCCCTGTAGTTAGGATATAGAGGGTAGGATAATGGATGGATGGATGGATGGATGGATGGACTTGTATTATTTGGAAATTACCTTTTTTTGGCATGCTTACTTAGAGCAGATTCAAAGATAATAGGTTCTGGTTGGATAATGGATAGATGGATGTTCAGTTGACAGCAGCATGAACGGACACCAAATGCACAACACTGTGAGTCTTAATTTTGCCAAAGATTACTCCACCAAAAGTCTAAGAAGCAAGTGTGGCCCTGCTTTCCAAGATGCCATACTCTTTTTTGTTTTTCTTGGAGCCACACCAAAGCAAGATGCCTTAATACTTTTATCAAGAAGCTTGGAGCCGTTAATTGCCTCACCACCGTCTGGCTTTAGATTTGCTTCTACTATTCTTATTATTTGTATCTGCTGTGTTCAACTTCTCTGCTTTATAGAGTTTTTTTGCCACACATATGAACTCTTGTTGCTCTAAAAAAAGAATGTTTTTTTATTATGCACATCTCATTTAGGAAGACAATACGTGGAAGCAGATTTGAGCTTCGCACTTTGGTTGATTTACAGATCAGAAGTGTTAACAACAACTGAACTGTGAGGCAAACCTCAAGGTGTGAACTGAACTGTGGAATTTGTTAACCAAATGGCACTTAAGCAACAAATGAATATTCTGTCATTAGACCCTGAGGCTCACTACGTAGCTTGGTGTTTTGTTCTATGAATTATAAAATATTTCTAGATTTGCAATTTCAGTTTTAACATTTTATAAATCTATTTTTTTTTGTAAAACATTCAAAACACCTAGCTCCTAGTGAGGCAGTTTCAGTACTAACTGAGCAAAAACATAATTTAACAAGAAAACGGATTAAAGGACCCACATTTAAAATGAACATAATCATACAAGACGTTACCTAAACTAAGTTCAATACAATATTTTTAGGTACTTACACACGTCACAATCTTAAGTATAGCTACGCAGATTGATTTATGGTGAATGCGCTGCTTTGACAGCAATGTGAATTTCTGCTGCTTCAGCAGACAAAGCCAGTCACAGTGTTTCATAGGTAAATTAATTTTGTCAGGTCCCTTTTCATGAACTCTCCCACTTTGCCTATTTTAAGTAACCAATTACTGTATATTGTGTGCCTGATGCTGTGTGCATGCTGTAAAGATGGAGGCTGTCAAGCACCTTGCTGATTGTGTGTTTTGAGAATCTTTCTTGCATTCAATGGTTTCTAGAGAGCAGTGTGTCAGATTTGTGATTTATCCTTATATAGGAAAGGATCAGATGCATGTAAATAAACAGAAGGAAGCATAATCATTTTTCTTCAGATGTTTTTATATCATAACATTATGGTTGTCTTTGGATATTTTTAGATATCCTGTCATTGAGCTACTGCAACTCAGTTTAGGTTGACTGGAAGGTAGAATAAAAGTTTGCATTCCCATCGCAAATCTAAAGCTGGATTAAGTGGGCCTCTTATTTCCAGCCACCATATTTTTAAATATGCTTGAACCTCTTTTTCATTCCAAAATTACTTTTGTTTAAAGGCATCTTGAAAATGCAAAAACAATTTTAAGAACAATTTTAAAAGTTAAGAGAATGTCATGTTATAAAGCACAATAACATGGTCTTGTAATTCACTACGTTTGACCACAGAATCTCTCAGAATCTTGTCCCAGCATGGGGTGTGTATTTACACAGCCAATCCATAAACTCGCAATATAACATTTGCTCAAAGGGTACATTTGAATTATTGCTCAGTTTTCACAAGAGACAGCACAATGGTATTCTGTTTATCATGGGATTATAACCACAAGTGATTTGCCAAAACCAAACTGAGTCTGTGTGAGATAAAACAAACAATAGATGCTCACATAAAACAATGATCTACACTGAATAGTTGTATGAGATGTCTTAAAGAAACTAAACTCCAGAAATATACACGGAGCAACGGTGGAAGAAAAAAAAAAAACAACCAGATTCAAATACATTGTTAGGGAGAGCCTGTCTGAATATTGAGGATTGTACTGTGGGAGCTGGGTGGACTCAAGATAGGCAAGACCTCCAGGGCTGAGCACAATAAAACTGCCAGTTAAAGGACAAAACCTATGACTGTTGTTTTTAAAGAATAAATGGGAATTCAAGGATGCTTGCACTGGTTACATACAATGGAGGAACGCCTCTATTACATGAAAATGGATAGAGAGTCACTGTGCTTTACTTGAGACTAATAATAACAACAACAACGATAATAATAATAATAATAACAACAACCATCATCATCATTTCATTTTTTCTTTTCCAAGCCTTCTGGATCCAGTTCAAGCTTAGCCCATTCTGGAACAAGTGAATGCAAGGACATTATAATAGTGAATTGTATTTATACAGCACCTTTCCCATGTTTAAAGCAATTAGAAAATATTAAAAAGGGCATTCAGGAATATAATCACAGGAGAGAAGCCAAAATAAATACAGTACTGAAAAGCTGTAAGCTATATTGAAATTCACAATAAAGCCATTTTACTGTGTTTTAACCCAATTTGTGTTTAGAAGTTGTTCTTTATATGGTAATGCAGTGTTTCTCAGAATTATAAAATTCTTTTTGAAATAAGGTGATTCTCTACATTGTCTTAAACCTAATCTTCTAATCTATAATGGGTATTATTTTTGTGAACTTATTAATATTGGATGTAATTCTTGTTTTTGCTCTTGAATGAAAAATGTTGGATATTTCATCTACATTTATCCGTCTATAGCCATCTGGCTAAAAGAGTGAGCTGCTTATATTGCAGTTCTAAGGAGACAGAGAAGGGTTGCATAAGCGTGGGTTTGCAAAAGGAAGAAATAAAAAAAAAATGTCTGATGTTAAAAAATAATATGTTAGAAATGATGTATTAAATTAATGTTCAGTTATTTTATTTCACTCTGCAATTCTATACGTAGTTATGTTCTGTGCTAAGAAAAACATGGATAAGTCCATTTCACTATAACTCACACTTTTCCTCATACACTACTGCAAAAAGTCAAATTCTCAGGGTTAAATTGGCAAACCACAAAGCTGTGATGACCTCTAGAAATGAGACCAATGTGTCACCGGGCATACTCGCATATGGCTAATTTTTGCATGATTAGAAGGTGAAAGGAAACTGGACTGTTAGAGAAAATCCATGTTGATTCTACATCAAAGACACTCCAGCCAGGACCTGTAATGGGATCCAAATGTTATGCAATACCCACACTACTTTGTACACCACAGGATTACTTCATTTTAATTAAATGTCATTTATAAATGTCTTTAGTTAAAAATTAGGGACAGACAGATAGCCATAAGTAGTTTAGTTATCCTATATTTATACCTATTCTAGATATCCTAGAATATTCTAGGTGGGGTGCAGGCAAAGTATTACAATGCCTGTGTGTGCCTGAGAAATAAAATAATTAAGCAATTCCTTTTAAACAAGGGCAACAATTGTGTTTCAAAATTGTTTACACATGAAATCCAAGACAGAGGTTACACAGATCTGTGCCCATCCTATCAGCACATGGCAAGACACATCCTTGGATATGACCCTTTCTCGCACATAGTCACGCTTACATTGCTAATCAACCTATCCTGCAAGCCTTTGTGAACAACAAATACCTGGAGGATAACTCACACCGAAATGGGCGATTGTGCAAACTCCACTCAGATAACACTCAGGCATTGGATTCAAACCCAGAATACTAGATCTATGAAGCAGCAGCACTAACCACTGAGCTACTGTGCCACCGATGTTGCATTGTTTATTAAAAAGAATTTTTGAAATTAACTGTAACCATTTTTGTAGATTTTATAGGTGACAGCTTTATTTTATCATTCAGACAGCAATTTGAATTCTTATTTTGTGAAATCGTAAGGATACTGTCATAGCATTGTGTCTGCAAACCATAAATTTCCATTAAACCAGGCCTATACTGTATTACCAACAGGCGAATAAAGAAAAAGAATCCTATTGTACAAGTGAGACAGGTGGGAACAAACAATGAGCTCACAGATATGAAAGTTACATCCATATTCATGAAAGGTAGGTTTTAAATAGGAATAGGTAGATATATAAGTAGAAGTCAGTAGCAGGCATTAATGAGAAGCAGTTTAACACTTGTTATTGAGAAAATGGCACTACTCACATTTAAACACTGCTAATTAAATTTTTTTTGTATGAGGTGTTTAAAGATCTTTCAAGTATTACATTTAAACTCCAGAACAGAGAATAATTTTAAATACCATTTGTACTGCTTGGTGTTTTTGACTTATTTTAACAATATTCTTCCTAAATATGTACAGTGCTCCGATCATGTCAGTAGGGAATTTGCTATATTAAAACAAATAATACTGCAAATAACTTTTATTGAAACTTACTTTTATTTTATTTAATTGTACTTTGGTTTTAAAATGGCTGGAGTCAGATGACAACAGCAATTGCAGCAGCAGTGGTGAAGACTAAAACACACCAAGGACTACTCTCTCTCTCTATCTATCTATCTATCTATCTATCTGTATAGTTCCTTTCCCAACAAATCTGTGTTGGATTACCTGACAAATCTTGAATTGATTTGTCTGCTAGCACAGGTTGGTGCTACCATTTCAATACATGCCATAAAATAGTAATTTCGTTTATTATTAAATCCTAAAATCTTTTACTTATTTTTGGTTCACTTTTAGATAACTCACGACAGACACAGGATCAGACTACTATATCATAGTGTAGTAGCATGAGCTCTTGCCAATTCCAAAATTTATTATCATATTATTTGGTAGCTCAAGATTGACTTGTTTAAATGAAAGAGGTTTATGGTTAAAGCTGTTGTGCTGTGAAGCACCTATCACACTAGCAGGTGACCATCAGAAACTTGTCTTCTAATTGGGTTGTGATTTTGGGTCTGCCAGATCTTTTTCCAGTTTCCAATTGCATTTGGATTATGTAGGACATCATTTATTTGTTTTTTGTTTTTTTTTGCAGTTTCTCTAAATGAAATGTCTACACTTCTAAGGTTAACAACAAATTAAATGAGACAGAGTATTAATTGCCGTTTTCTTGCCATTATCACTGGAATATTGCCCAAGACGTACTTCAGTGGGTGTAGTAACACAGCCTGTTCCAACTCTGCTTTAAGACAGACAGAGGGTTTTACTTAATCAACAGAAGTTGGGACCCCTGTGCAAATTGTTTGCTTTAACTTGCAAGGCTTAATTTACTTTAATTGCTGGAGAACATCTTGTCCCTGAAGAAGGCCTTCTTGTAATATTCTGAAATTTCCTATTATTTTTCAATTTTTACTAACCTAAGCTTTAAATTTAAACCTCTTGAAGTTTACTGCTCACATTTTATGTCATTCATTGCATTTCAACTAATTACATTTGAAGAAAAACTACACATACTATGTGTATATATATATATATATATATATATATATATATATATATATATATATATATATATATATATATATATATATATATATATATATATATATATACAAAGTAAGGAATATAAATGACATATATTTACCAGATACATTTAGGGCCTTCTGTTCACAACTATGTTGGATAACAAAGGAAGTACTGTACTTGTTAATTAAAGAAAACAAGCTGCCCTCTCACAAAGAGTATGAGAGACAATCAGTGTGTAGTCTGGACAGTCTCACAATGACAGTAGGGTTTTATTTTATTTTTCTATGCCTTTTATTTCCCTGTGTCATTTTCTTTTGTTTGTTTGTACAGTACATGATGATATACATTAAATTTTATATATCCACTGCTATTGCTTTGTTTTCAGACAAGGGGAATGGGTGAATTCTAATATATCAATGTTTTCCCACCTGGTTGAATTCTGATTTAAGATTGCAGGAATGAGAGCCTCGATAGATTTTTGTGAAGAAAGCATTGTAAAAGCACATTTGTTACATGGAACTAGTAAGAGTTACAAATGAGTGTCACAATAATATATGAGTGACCAAGAAAAGTAAAACTGAAAGGTCAAACTCTATATATGATGGAAATAAATGCACCACAAAACATCACATAGATTCATCTGTCCATTACCTTGTTTTTTTTTTTATTAATTTTATTTCAAGAAAACAACATAGTACACAATCAAGCAGATGAAATTTGCAAAACCTAAACAACAAATATGTTCAAAATCAATCTAGAAAAATTCAACTTCCACCTGAGAGAAGACAGCAGAGAACAAAAAAATCTTTTCCCCTTGTATGAATGCTTATTTTAAAATATTTTAAATTAAGTCTTGCCGTGTTTTATAAAATGTTTCGGACACATCAGCCAAGAGAAATAAATTAACCCCTTTGAGAAGTATTAGTAGTATTATTGTCACATGTGAAGAGTACTGGCTAAACCTATGGAAGGAGAACTGGAGTAACCGGAAAAAAACCCACACAGACACAGGGAGATTATGTAAATTCCACACAGTCGGTTCAAAATAAATATTAATTTTGCATAACATTAAAACAATGAATGATTGCCTCTCAGTAAGGAGACCTGTGTTTGCTTCCTGGGTCCTCCCTGCGTGGAGTTTGGCATGTTCGCCAAGTGTCTACGTGGGTTTCCTCCAACAGTCCAAAGACATGCAGGTCAGGTGCATTGGAGATCCTAAATTGTCCCTCGTGTGTGCTTGATGCGTGTGTGTGTGTGTGTGTGTGCGCGCCCTGCGGTGGGATGGCGTCCTGCCCGGGGTTTGTTTCCTGCCTTGCACCCTGTGTTAGCTGGGATTGGCTCCGGCAGACCCCCATGACCCTGTAGTTAGGATATAGCAGGTTGGATAATAGATGGATGGATGATTCAAGTCAACACAAAGTATACATTGCAGATCTCTAATATGGAAACTTAAATAGAGATGTAAACAGCTGTTGTGGGGGGGGGCATTAAAGAGTTTTAAAGAACTTTCTAACGAAGTTTAAAAAAAATCATTATCCATCCATCTATTTTCTCAACCCAACTATCCAAGGCAGGCCTATCCCAGCAAGCAAGGGGTGCAAAGCAGGAACAATCCCTGGATGGAGCGCCAGTCCATTGTATTTTTTTAAGAAATACTGAAGTATTTTTAAGTGACTAACCTAAAATTTCAATCAAAATTTCTTTTTCTGTCATAACAAATGAAAAACTGTAGCTAGGCCTTGTGTCTCAACTAAGGTTAAATCATAGATGTTTTGTAGCCAGAAATTGTGCTGTTTTCATTAAACAGATAGCTATGCTAACAGTAGCCTTAATAATGGATATAAGAAAATAGCTCAAAGGAACAAATTTAGTCACCATCAAAGGGGTTCCTAGTTGTGGGGGAAACAGACAGGCTGTTCAACATCAATAACGGCAGAAGGAAACATGCTAATTCCAGCTATGGTAATTTAGCTATTAAAAAAGGAGAATACTTTGTGTATACTGTACTGTACTTTAAAAAGACAATTTTGTCTGGTTTGGCACTTACTGTACCTGTTACTTACATAGTTGTATAAGTGTTCTGAGTTTGCCTTTAGAGTATAGTTCTATATAAAAAGAAATTAAACTGAGTTAAAAATGTGAGAATAATCTGCTTTTAAAATAGCAAAAGTGTCTCACTTGGATATACCAGTCAAATTTCTGCTGCATAAACTATCAGTAATGCGGTTGCGGCTTCTCTTTCTAAAGCAAATAATCCAACAATGTAAACAAAAAAAGAAGATGTTGCAGCATCACTGTCAATGACAAACTCATCTAAAGATCTGTTAATAGAGACTGCAGGGAGTGTTTGAAAAGCACACAGCGAATTAATTTCCTATATACTGTGAAGCTTTGCCAGCATCATCCATCAGCAGTAAATATTTTGCATGTGTTGTTTGCCAAAATCAGTTGGGCAGTCCAATCTCAAATATAAGGAAATAACAATGTATGTTTCTATGAGAGTTAGGACCCTCTGTTAGTAAAGTAATAACTTCCCACCTTGTACATTTAAAATAATATATTTTTAACACTATCTGTATAGAGCACATCATTTTCCAAGGTCAGCTGTGATATTTATAGAATGCTTCTGAGACAGAAGATGAATTGACCAGAATTATTATACAGAGTTGTAAGTTTCATAACTAGTACAAATATTTGCCTCTCTTTTGATATATGGCTAATATCCTTCACTTTTGTGAATTTTCCTAATCAAAATGCTCCCATTTATCCACTATAAGATTATAAGTGCAAGGAAGCTCACCATGTCTGACTCTAGATTCGGGACCAACAGAGCAAGAAAGAACAACTTACAGTTACAGGATTACAGGGAGCTAAAACTCCCTAATTAATACAACTTAACAGCCATAAGCCCTTAAGGCTAAGGCTCTCCTAGCAGAATTAATCAAAAGTCAGGAACTGATCCGTAAGAGTCCATCATAGGGCCCCACTCATATGTACATCCACACTGACACTCAAATGGGGCCAATATAAATCTGCCAAATTCAACTGCCTGTGTCAGTGTCATCCTAACCAATTTGCATTACAAAATGATATCAGGCCATAATTAATCCATAAACAACTTTAGCAGCTATTAAGATCAGAGCAAAACTACAATACAGACACATAACACGGGCAGGGGTCCAAATGTGAAAACAAAAGCATTAAAACCTGCCAAATATGTCAATAGTCAAGAGTGTTACCATGCATTGACCCTGTGTCTTGAGATTGTACAAACATTGTAAAACAGCATCTCCACGTTATTTTAGAAAAGCAAAAAAAGAAGATTTTGTGAAAATCAGTTAATTTAAATGAAGACCAGCTATATTCTTCTCTTCATTGCTCTTCTCCCTCCTTGACAATCTTCTCAGTGTCAAGGATGTGGTTTTCACTGAGATATACTTAAAAAAATCTTCTCCAAGAGCTATTGTTAAAATTATTCAATGCTGACATGCAGCTGTAAATTGCTGCAGACAACTAGACAATATTTCCCAAAAAATGTCACACAGTTACTCACAGTCCTCAGTACGTTTGATGCAAAAGATCACAGAGACATTTGAAAACTGTCAATGCCACAAGTTCTTTCAGTTTTAGACTGTGGAAAACATCTGCAGCAGGAGAGCTGAAATGTGGGACATGGGACAGTACTGGCAATAGTGTTCAGTTGAAACTGATAAGAATAATTAGGAACTACCTCATCATAATATGGGTTTTAGTAAATATCTACAAAAACAGTAAAAGTAAAAGTACTAATTAACTTCACTCACTCAAAAACTTTGTCCTAAGTTGTTGTCTTATTACCATGACCCAAAGCAAGAGAGATTCAACATGCTCTGTTCAGTAATCAGTGTGTGTTGCTTTAATGTGTTTCACTGTGATTACTTCTATTGTGTAATCGGTCATTTTCATTTCTACTGTATTTTCTTTTTTTTTTTAACTGAGCACTAATGTGACATGTTGCAGAATGCTCATAATGCTGACTGTTAATTGGCATTTTGATTTTAGTATTGACAAGCAGGCAGCTATAGCTCTTTCAAAACCCCAAGGCTTTTACAAAAAATCAATGCAGTGTAATCAGTTCAGTTAAGTCATTTATTTTATCCACAGAGGTGATACAATTCAAGATTCAAGATTCAAGAGTATTTGTTATCATTTCATCCATATACAGTAGTACAGCATACAATGAAACGAAACAATGTTCCTCCAGAACCATGGTGCTACATAGAACACAGGACAACAAAGAATCGATGACACATAACATAAAGACACGTAATACATAACAAGGTGCATGTGAGACAAATGTGCAAACAGGTGCAACATTGCAGAGCAGAACACATACAGTATATCAGATATCAGATCAGTCCATGAGTGTTCAGGAATCTGACTGCTTGGGGGAAAAAACTGTTAAACATTCTGGTGGTAAGGGCCCGAATGCTTCGGTACCTTTTTCCCAATGGCAGAAGTGTAAACAGTAAGGGTGTGTTGGGTCATTCACAATGCTGGCGGCTTTGCGGATGCAACGTTTGGTGTAAATGTCCATGATAGAAGTAGGGGGACACAGATCATCTTCTCAGCTGTCTTCACTATCTGTTGAAGGGCTTTACGATCCCTGACCGTGCAATTTCCAAACCAGACAGTGATGCAGTTGCTCAGGAAGCTCTCTGTGGTTCCTTTGTAGAATGTTGTTAGAATAGCTGGTGGAAGATGGGCTTTTCTCAGCCTACGCAGGAAGTAGAGCCACTGCTGGGCTTTCTTGGCTAAAGAGCTGGCATTATAGGACCAGGTGAGGTTCTCTGCCAGGTGGACATCCAGGAATTTGGTGCTATTGACGACCTCCACAGTTGAGCCGTCAATGTTCAGTGGCAGATGGTCACTCTTAGTCTTCTAAAGTCAACAATCATCTCCTTTGTTTTGTCTACAATCAGAGACAGGTTATTGGCTTTACACCAGTCCGTTAACCGCTGCACCTCCTCTCTGTATGCTGACTCACTGTTGTTGCTGATGAGACCCACCACAGTCGTGTCATTGGTGAATGTTATGATGTGATTAGAGCTGTGCATTGCTGCACAGTCATGAGTCAGCAGTGTGAACAATAATGGACTGAGCACACAGCTTTGAGGGACTCCAGTGCTCAGTGTGGTAGTTCTGGAGATGTTGTTTCCAATCCTGACTGACTGAGGTCTCTCAGTCAGGAAGTCTAGAATCCATTTACAGAGGGAGGTGTTCAGTCCCAGCTGGCTCAGCTTTTCCGTCAGCTGCTGAGGAATGATTGTGTTGAATGCTGAGCTGAAGTCGATAAACAGCATTCGAACGTACGTTTCCTTATTGTCCAGATGAGCGAGAGCCAGATGGAGAGTGGTGGCTATTGCATCATCTGTTGAACGGTTCTGGCGATAGGCAAACTGCAGGGGATCCAGTGAGGGGGGCAGCAGGGTTTTGATGTGCCTCATGACAAGCTTCTCAAAGCACTTCATGATAATGGGAGTGACTGCAATGGGATGGTAGTCATTGAGGTTGGATACTTGTGACTTTTCTTTTGCACGGGAACTATGGTGATGGTTTTGAAGCAGGTTAGGACAATGGCAGTGCTCAGGGAGATGTTGAAGATGTCAGTAAAAACATCTGCCAGCTGGTCTGCACATTCCCTTAGTACTCTGCCAGGAATAATGTCTGGTCCTGCAGACTTCCGTGGGTTGACTCTTCGTAGAGTATTTCTCACATCGGCTACAGTCAGATTTAATGCTTGGTCGCTAGGAGGAGAAGTGGCCTTCCTCATCAACACTTTGTTCTGTACTTCAAACCACGCATAGAAGTTATTCTGCACATCTGGAAGGGAGGCGTCACTGTCACAGGCGGGTGGGTGGTGTTGTCCTGTAATTAGTGATAGCCTGGATGCCTTTCCACATGCTCTGTGCGTCTTTGTCACATAGAAAAAGTCCCTGGTTTCTCTGGGCGTGTATGCGGTTTGCCGCTCTGATGGCGCAGGATAGTTTGGCCCTCACTGTTCTCAGGGCGATTTTGTCACTTTCCTTGAATCCTTGAGTCCCGGGTCTTTAGTATTACATGCACTTTCTTTGTAATCCATGGTTTCTGGTTGGGGCATGCAGTGATGCACTTGGAGACAGTAATATCATCAATGCACTTATAGATGTAGCTTGTCACTGATGAAGTGTACTCCTCCAAGTTGATACAGTCGCTGTTGGTTGCAGCCTCTCTAAACATCTCCCAGTCAGTGCACTCAAAACAGTCTTGAAAGGCAGAGATGGCTTCTGCTGGCCAAGTTCTTACCAGCTTCAGAACCGGTTTTGATGTGTCTGACGAGCGGTCTGTATGCTGGAATTAACATGACAGAGATGTGATCTGAGTTACCAAAGTGGTGGTGGGGCTCTGCCCGGTACGCGGCAGGAATGCTCGTATAACTCATAATGTCATAATTAATGACTTCAGTTAGATAAAACCATATATAAAATTACACATTGCTTTTCTCACACTTGGATTAATTAGTAAACAGCCTGCACCAGTTTCTATGAGCAGACAAGAAAAGATGGCACACAGTAGTTGGGGCAAGCTGCAGGTAAAGAGCATAATGCTGGAAGGTGGCGTGCTCACAGACACAACACAACTGACAATGTATTTGAATGTGACAATAAATAGTTATTTTTCTTTGCATGATGGTGATACATATCCAAGATTGCACCAAGGCTGTAGCCAGAAGAAACAATGCTAAAAGGAATTTGACTAATTATGAGGACCCACTGCGGGGAAAAAAGTATATAATCTGAGTGTAAAATGTGCAGTTTGTATCTGATTCTTGTATATAAAAAAACTATTTGAATACACATGTGCCATTGCCGCTGGTGTGTGTTTTGAATCATGTACAGTCACAATGGTTTACAGAAAATGTGTACTCAAATCAGATGAAACTATATTAGATGTCTGGCACACTTCAATGTAGAGTATCATTAATTACAAATGGGCACAGAATATAATCATTGGAGAAAAAGAATCGGAAAGACAAAAGCAGGAACGTTTGCAGCCTGATGCCGCAGTGAGGCAAGGTGTGCCTGTGCAAAATGTACCATTCTACCCATGACAGCCATGAAAGCAAACAAATGAAATAAAAATGTAGGTTTACCTCAAGTAAATAGTACCAAGAATTGTTGGTAAAATGTATTACTTTTAGTTTCCTTCTGTAGTCACAAGGATGCCTCAGAAATGTGGATGGCACTTCCTCTTCAGAATGGACATAATATGTAAGTTTTAAAGCTTTTGTTGTCACGTTTGGACAACCAGGCTCTTGTGCTCCATATTAAAAAGCAAGAACAGGCTAGGAATTGTTTAAAATTTATAAAAATGCTCACTTTGGCAAATTAATATACTGTATACCGTATATCTTCCAATAGTAGCCCCGGCGTTTATTCAAAAAATTATTCGGACGGCCCGACGTTTAAAAGAGACCGGCGGTTGTTGGAGACCGGCTATTATTCGCCTCGCAGACGGAATGGTGATGTGTAAACAGGGTTCATTTGGCAGTAAAATACGGTATGGTACCGTATTTACGGTCACAAAATGTAGGCAACAACACCGGATGAACATTTCAGGATTTAATGAAATTATCAGTACAGCAGTACGGTCTTATTAAAGCAGTATACAGTACGGTACTACCATAAGCATGAAAAACAGGTACAGTAGACGTCAACTTTCTTGCCAATGATGCCACCACCAGTCCGAATTTCGCACGAAAGCGCTCATCAGCCCGACAAGTCCCCTGCGGAACATAAGGAAATGCAATAAGCTCCAGACTCACGCATATACGTATACATAACGACATGAGACTGGATAAGATACAATAAAGTACAGTACTTACCATCTACTCGTTGTCTGAATAGGTAATGATTGCTTCGTTATTTGCGAGTTCTTCTTTATCTTCCTCTTCTTGTGATGGCAATACAGGTATTCCCATTGCTTGTTGTCGCGCAGTAATCAGTTTTATCAGGATTAACGTGTCGAAGATGTCATTTTCATCTTCTTCCCGCCACCTCTGCCCTCCCTGTGAGGTTATGATTGACGTGGAGACAAAAGGGCAAAATGTACACAAAGAAATTTCTTTTTGACTTTCTCGCTTCCTCGATAGCATCCGACGACAAAACATTTTTGACACGAAAAGGTACTTACCGTATGATTCACTGCAGGAGGGCGGTAGCCCAGGTGGTACGAAAAGAGGATTAGCGTACGAAAAAGGCGGTGGGTCATTGGAGATCGGCGTTTACTACAGACCGGCGCTTAAAGGAGACCGGCTACTAATAAGAGACCGGCGCCTATTTGTCACAACATCTCTTCAAACCCTGCGCTTATTGGAAACAGCGCCAATAAGAAGAATATAAGAATATATATATATATATATAGGGTGGTCCAGATCTGATTATGCAATTTTCATTACGCTATAACTTATTACAGTGGTGTGAAAAACTATTTGCCCCCTTCCTGATTTCTTATTCTTTTACATGTTTGTCACACAAAATGTTTCTGATCATCAAACACATTTAACCATTAGTCAAATATAACACAAGTAAACACAAAATGCAGTTTTTAAATGATGGTTTTTATTATTTAGGGAGAAAAAAAAATCCAAACCTACATGGCCCTGTGTGAAAAAGTAATTGTCCCCTGAACCTAATAACTGGTTGGGCCACCCTTAGCAGCAATAACTGCAATCAAGCGTTTGCGATAACTTGCAATGAGTCTTTTACAGCTCTGGAGGAATTTTGGCCCACTCATCTTTGCAGAATTGTTGTAATTCAGCTTTATTTGAGGGTTTTCTAGCATGAACCGCCTTTTTAAGGTCATGCCATTGCATCTCAATTGGATTCAGGTCAGGACTTTGACTAGGCCACTCCAAAGTCTTCATTTTGTTTTTCTTCAGCCATTCAGAGGTGGATTTGCTGGTGTGTTTTGGGTCATTGTCCTGTTGCAGCACCCAAGATCGCTTCAGCTTGAGTTGACAAACAGATGGCCGGACATTCTCCTTCAGGATTTTTTGGTAGACAGTAGAATTCATGGTTCCATCTATCACAGCAAGCCTTCCAGGTACTGAAGCAGCAAAACAACCCCAGACCATCACACTACCACCACCATATTTTACTGTTGGTATGATGTTCTTTTCTGAAATGCTGTTCCTTTTACGCCAGATGTAACGGGACATTTGCCTTCCAAAAGTTCAACTTTTGTCTCATCAGTCCACAAGGTATTTTCCCAAAAGTCTTGGCAATCATTGAGATGTTTCTTAGCAAAATTGAGACGAGCCCTAATGTTCTTTCTGCTTAACAGTGGTTTGCGTCTTGGAAATCTGCCATGCAGGCCGTTTTTGCCCAGTCTCTTTCTTATGGTGGAGTCGTGAACACTGACCTTAATTGAGGCAAGTGAGGCCTACAGTTCTTTAGACGTCCTGGGGTCTTTTGTGACCTCTCGGATGAGTCGCCTCTGCACTCTTGGGGTAATTTTGGTCGGCCGCCACTCCTGGGAAGGTTCACCACTGTTCTATGTTTTTGCCATTTCTGGATAATGGCTCTCACTGTGGTTCACTGGAGTCCCAAAGCTTTAGAAATGGCTTTATAACCTTTACCAGACTGATAGATCTCAGTTACTTCTGTTCTCATTTGTTCCTGAATTTCTTTGGATCTTGGCATGATGTCTAGCTTTTGAGGTGCTTTTGGTCTACTTCTCTGTGTCAGGCAGCTCCTATTTAAGTGATTTCTTGATTGAAACAGGTGTGGCAGTAATCAGGCCTGGGGGGGGCTACGGAAATTGAACTCAGGTGTGATACACCACAGTTAGGTTATTTTTAACAAGGGGCAATTACTTTTTCACACAGGGCCATGTAGGTTTGGATTTTTTCTCCCTAAATAATAAAAACCATCATTTAAAAACTGCATTTTGTGTTTACTTGTGTTATATTTGACTAATGGTTAAATGTGTTTGATGATCAGAAACATTTTGTGTGACAAACATGCAAAAGAATAAGAAATCAGGAAGGGGGCAAATAGTTTTTCACACCACTGTACGTTTACTACATAGAAAATCACCTGAAAAATCATGGGCCATTGAGAAGTGTGCAAACTGACAACATGAAGAATCGTCTTCATGCCGAACTGGAATCGTCCCCATAAATGACAGTCATCTAAATGATCTGGATCTGCATAATTAGATCTGGACCACCCTGTATATATACAGTATATATATATATATATATATATATAGAGAGAGAGAGAGAGAGAGAGAGAGAGAGAGAGAGAGAGAGAGAGAGAATTAATTATATAACTTATTCTTCAGGATTTAACTAATAATTTAAATCTCAAGCGTTTCAGACACATTTCAAATAAGACAAAGATGAGTGGAACCGAGGGGCAACTTCAGAACTTAAAGAAAGGTTTATAGGTGTATAGGGTCATTATTGTCATATATACAGAGTTTTATTTGAACAACCAGTGTGCAAGAATGTATTTAAACAGACAACTGCATTTTACTTAATAGAAAATAAGAGAATATTGACTTAAAACCAACCTGAATTTTGTAATATTTTGCAATGTTTCTGTGTTTAGGTTTCAACATTATGTTTTGTGTTGAGCTACCGTTTCTTACTTCATACTACATTTACGGGTATAATTCTGGTATAGCACACTGGGCTCTAAAGAAGATGTGTGCTTAATAAGAATCAATGGAATAGAACTGTTTTAATTAATTCTTTTTTTCAAAAAAGAAACCCTAAACAAACAAATAGTAGGTCAAGGCACTGGAAGACTAGGAAAGGACTAGCATTCAAATCATCAAACGAGAGGAAAAATCCAGATGTAAGATCAAAAACACCAGAAAAAGATGAAAGTACCAGACAAGACTAGAAATGTTCTTCCAAGATTGAAGATCAGTAGGGAAAATAGTCACAAAGGACCAATAAATAATCAAGACAAAACTACTGTCTATTGCTTTTACCAAAATCAAAAGATACCAAAACACTAAGCCCAATATGCACTCAATCAATAGAAATACAAAAGTGTCTATTCCTGCAGGTCATTAATACCCACTAATTACCAAATGTGTTGTTTGTTTGCTTCCAGAACCTAAGACTACCACTCAATTCTTACTTTTATTCCATTGTCATGGTGTAATCATGCGCCGTGATTTAACAATATGCTAACAACAAGCATAGCAAATGTACCCAAATATTGCTAAAACTGGCCTCCATATGAAAATAAAATTATTTCATGTATTGGTGTGCCACTATTTTAAGCTTTTCAAAAAGACTTTAAATCAAAACACTAAAAAAAAATTGCATTCTGCATTTTCCAAAACCAACAAAATAAAAAAGGAAGAAAATATGTTTAGCCAAAAAGAGAGAAAATTAATAAGAAAGTTGTAAATAAATTTGACTCCATGTAAGGGCACCGATAGGCCAGTTTTAAAGATTTATTGTTCTTGTCCCTCTCATCATTTCATTGTTATATATTTAATGTTGCCACACAATAAAGGCATTGGGGTGGAGCTGATGCAAACAGTCCAAGAAAGGCCTGGCCTGGCCTCCATCTGACAACTTCATTTCAGTTTTATCTGGACAAATTCTGATTGTACCTATTTGCATCTTGTAGAGTATAAAACCTGTGCCTTTGTGATGCTTTCCCTTTGTTGCCATTAAAAGAAAGTGGAGCTACCAAGAATTATTTTTAGATGAGAAAATGCAGGGAATAACAAAATACTGAGCAAATTATGCAAATGCTATTGCTGCAAGAACATGGAAATAGTGTAAATCCTAATGAGAAGGTCACTTCCAACTATGCACTTACAGAACGTATTTAAAAAGATTAAATTCATTTTGCCATGTTCTATAATCTAAATCTTGTTTTTAAAAATTCTGAATATATGAGTTCAGTTCTTTGTAAAGTATTACATTCACACATATTTCATATATACACAAAAAGACTAAACATTTACAACACACTTTATCCCAAATGTCATTAAAATACATCACTGTTATGTCTGATGTCAAAATGAACTGTACAGTGAGGAAATTTGGCTACAACTGTTTGGGAGAATAAAACTACAATAACTAAGACATGTTATGCATTAACAGTCAGCACGGTGGCGTAGTGGTAGCGCTGGTGCGTTGCAGGAAGACGCCCCGAGTTCATGTTCCAGGTTCTGCTTGTGTGGAGTTTGCATGTTCTCACCTTGTCTGAGTGAGTTTCCTCCAGGTGCTCCGCTTTCCTCCCACAGTCCATAGACATGCAGATTAGGTGAACTGGCATTACAAAATTGGCCCTGTTGTGTGTGTGTGTGTGTGTGTGTGTGTTCATTGGGAAATAAGGGGTCTCCAGACCAAATATATTAATGATCATCGTGAAACCTGCAAAAAAAAAGTGATGCAGGAGAACTGGCAGCAAGGAATGCCCAAGATGTGCCCAACATTATCTGGGCTCACCGGGCAGCCAGAATCGTGGAGTTCCTCCACACATATGAATAGTTAATGTCTAATTGTTCATGACAAATTAATCTTTGCAGGAACCGAGTATCAACTGCAAAATGTCACTCATATGTAATTTTGGCTCTAACCTTGCATCACATAAATTTTACTTAGTTTCTGGATGCTCCTTAATATGTACATCTGAATGAAATGAAAAAATTTTTTAAGGAAGAACATTCAGGAATTACCTCACAAAATGTAAAGCAATTATTGTTAAAAAGGGTAGCTGAATAAAAAATAAACTGCTTTGTAAAGTGCTCACTGTAGAGAAAACTAAAATTTAGACATAACCAATCAAATAAAAAAACTGAGGGAAAGAACAAAGAAGAAATGAGATGAACTTTGTACTGTATATGTGGTAAGACATTTGGACTTTACCTTGATTATTATAACAATACAAATATTCAAAATATCGCTGTGGCAAAGGTGCTATATAGGCATTGACCCGACACAGACTGACACCAGAGGCACTGGTGAAAATCAACAAAAAGATTTTATTTTTCTTCCTCTGAGGGATCACATCTTCCCCGTGACCCTCGGCTACAGCACAGTCCCAAAACACACCAACAGAAAACCCAAAAACACTGTAAAAATCACTCCTCTTCCTCCACTCCTCCCAGTGATCCAGTGTCAAAGGAGCCTCCTGGCCAGGCATGGGACCCGGCCGTCCGCCACAATCGCATACCAGCATTTCACCAAATAATTTATCACCCTTATTTTTTTAAACTTTAATTTTCTCTGACAATGACAATAATTCTCACTTCAAATGTACGTTCTAATATAGATTTTATCATATAGCAACTAACAGGAGCCATGCATGCCCCTTGAGAAGTGGAGGTGGGATGCTGCAAGGTCATTCTTTGAATCAGTCGAGGTTATCAGACCTTGAATGTTGGCTGAGTACAGGATCTGTTCTCCTGCAATTATAATTAATGGGAAGTGAATACATAGATAAAAGTCGTAAAAGGTTATGAAAAAAATTTGTGGTACCAGGCACTTTATAATCTTTTAGCTCTTCCTTGTTAACACTCTCAAATTTAGTTATGATGTGTCAGATTTCCTGCAAAAACCAAATAAATGTAGAGACTTCCCTTTGACATTTTAAACATTAACACCATAATTGCGATCATATTGGTTCTTCATTATTGAAAAAATGCTAATGTAAATTCTATGAAGCTCAAAAAGCTGTGGTACCAGATATGGATTTTTAATTGTGAAAAACTACATTTGAAGACGCAACCATCTTACACTGGAGACAATTCTAAATAAATTAAGAATAGTGTATTAGTAAATGTAAAGGGCATGGAAACTATATATACTGTATTACAGACTAAATATCTAATAAAATTATTACATCTTGCCTGAAGAAGGGGCCTGAGTTGCCTTGAAAGCTTGCATATTGTCATATTTTTAGTTAGCCAATAAAATGTGTCATTTTGCTTGACTCCTCACTACATCCATAATGGCTAACATGGCACAACACTATAGTACTACAGACACTAAATGTTTGGAGTTTCTCATAGACTGTAAAGGCATGCTGTCAGTATGGCTAATAATGGTACATGTTCCTGGAATTATCCACCGTTTGCAAGACGCACCAGTTCTCCCAGATTTGCCCATTAAAATGATTGCTTGATTCAACTAACAAAGCATTAAGGACTGATCCTGACCCAGAATTGCTTGCTTATTGCTCCTAATCACCCTGTACTGGACAATGTGGTTCAAACAAATAAATTCTATGGGATTTCAAATTAATGTATACATGGCATCTAATAAACAAAATAACAAAATTAAAATAAACTGAATTGATTTTAATGTATTTGAAGCTATACCTAGCTTTGGCACCTAGATGTCATGAGTAAACAGGTCTGTCCCTGAGATCAACAATTTTAAGAGAAGTGTCACTCACGTGCGAGTAGGAGGCAGCTGAAGGACTTAAGTAATGATAATACCACATCTGACCAGGGGAGGGCGGGGTGCATTGACTGTCTTTCTCAGTTCCCTGCAGACCTTTCCCAAGAAATTCTGTCAGGTTCCGGTACCTCAGAAGACGTCACTTCCGGGCCCACCCTAGATGATGTCACTTCCTGTCTAGATGCCGCCACTTCCGGATCCCGCCCCCTCGATGACGTCACTTCCGGGTCCCGCACCCTCGATGACTTCACTTCCAGTATGGGCCTTTAAAGCTGCCATTTTACCACCAAGAAATCAGTTCAGTTTTACACTTATTGTTGTGAATGTGAACATCTCTGTTTAATTTCAAAAACCTTTTTGCAGCCAGGGATATTATATGTGTGGCTGCCCCAAAACTTTTTATGATGTCTGGTCTGTGTTTATATCCCAGGAGTTATTTGATTTTAGATAGATAGATAGATAGATAGATAGATAGATAGATACTTTATTAATCCCAAGGGGAAATTCACATACTCTAGCAGCAGCATACTGATGCAAAAACAATATTAAATTAAAGAGTGAGAACAATGAAGGTATAACAGACAGAGAATAACTTTGTATAATATTAACGTTTACCCCCCCGGGTGGAACTGAAGAGTCGCATAGTGTGGGGGAGGAGCGATCTCGTCAGTCTGTCAGAGGAGCAGGACAGTGACAGACTGCTGTCACTGAAGCTGCTCCTCTGTCTGGAGATGATACTGTTCAGTGGATGCAGTAGATTCTCCATTATTGACAGGAGCCTGCTCAGTGCCCGTCGCTCTGCCATGGATGTCAAACTGTCCAGCTCCATGCCTACAACAGAACTTGCCTTCCTCACCAGTTTGTCCAGGTGTGAGGCATCCCTCTTCTTTATGCTGCCTCCCCAGCACACCACCGCGTAGAAGAGGGCGCTTGCCACAACCGTCTGATAGAACATCTGCAGCATCTTATTACAGATGTTGAAGGACGCCAGCCTTCTAAGGAAGTATAATCGGCTCTGTCCTTTAATGGCAGAGATTAAAATTCTAAATCTTTAACATGCTTTATTTACCTTATTGCCATCACAATGTCAGTTGTATAGAATTTGATTTAATGAAACATCAATACAAACATACAACTTCAGAACAACAATAAAGATCATTCTCCAACAGCCCCCAAACAACCGACTAAAGAAAAACATACTTAGCCATACAGGAATTTATTAAACGAGTGTAGAAAACTCCTGTGACCAACATATTAAGCTAATGCACCTTACGCTTGTGGAAAATGTAGTAGTATGAGACTTGATTAAGTCAAGCAATTTAGCAGATGGAAAAAGAAAGGGTTGTAGTGCTGAAATAGGTCAGTTAAACTGTAATAGAGTTACGTTTTAGTTTACACAAGATCCACAGTGGGTTGGTCACAACAAATTATTTTAGAATTGTTGTACACCACTTTCTTAGCTGTTTCCTATACTCATAAAGAAGATTGCCTAGCAAACAATGACAGTGAAAGTAAAAATGTTTTGATTAATGGTCCTGTAAAACATGGTCACTGCTTCTGTTAAAACTCTGAACTTCTTTAACTACTTCTTGTGAGCTATCTTGATCTATGTGTTTTACTTCCATGTCAGAGCTTAGGAAATGGTGGTACCTAGAAACATATAATTCTCCACTCTGCTACCTGGTCATAGGTAACAGTGATTTTTTATCTTGCTTATAATTCACTCCAATTCGTTGGTTTTCTTTACATTTAATTCCAGATCATTAAGGCCACAACATTTGACAAATTATCTTACCGTGTTCCTGTATTCAGTCTCATCATAATTTGTAATGAGAACCACAAAAATAGTTTCATCAACCAGTCTGACCCTCCTTCCACATTCTGTATATGATATGCAGTCACAGTGCATACAGGAGTGGTGATAAGGCACACCTTTGTGATGCTCCAACAATCACCATGAGGGAATTTGTGGGGATGATCTCCAGGGAAAATCATTGATTGTCTACTTTTGCATACACCACAAGGACTTGTTTGACTTTGTCCTGGCTAGTGACAGAGTGCTCTCAAAAATTCACTAGGGACATAACACAACATGACTGGGTGTCACTGGAATGTGCTACAACTATAGTTATGTCAATGAATGTTACGACTGAAAGATCACTGGAAAAGTTGTGCAGTGTGACATTAGTGTAACACCTCGTATAAACAATGGCAAAATGTAAATAAGCAGAGTTACTACTGTAATGTAAAATGTTTTTAAGTAATTAAGAATGAAGTTGAGAACAAGAGCTTGCACCCACTGCAGGAAACCGAGATTAGGCAGCAGTGACCAGACCTTACCATCAGCAAGCCGTAACATTTTCACACTGTATATCATGCTGCTTTCGTGAAGCTTTTTTAAATATATTGTCTTTCCAGTAACATTTTTGAGGTACAAATTCATATCACTGCAAGCCTCTGTTTTTCATCTCCCTGAAATGGATAAGCAGTGGAAGAAAATGGAAACATGGAGGCTTTAGTGATTTCTCTGGGGGCAGCAACTGATATAACAGTTCTAAAGCATGGTGCCTGTCAAAAAAATCATATAATAAGAATCTGTATAGATTTTTTTTACCCAGAAACTCGATTACTTGGCTCCTTCTTCCTCAAAGTAATATCATAGCATCCAAATTCCATGGGGCTGCCAGGGTGCTTATTAGATATCTTTCAAAAACCAATAATGATGTGAATGCTGTCTGCACAGTAGCCACCAAGATAAGATCCCAGTAGTTTGCAATATTCTTAGTATTAAAAATGAAATGGTTTAGTTTTGTTAAGAGAAAGTCATGTTTACTATTGCAAACTATGCGTAACTAAAATGCTTAGTAGCAGAAAGCTGAGCAGTTCAGCAATGTTCCAGTAGCAATTTCCCACACAATGTGAACAGACAACATAAGATAATGGCATTCATTTGATAAAGGAAACAGAACTAGTGAAGTTGTTAACACTCAAATTACATTATACATACTGATGTGCTATAATGCTGAATTTCAATATGACCTCAGAGGTAACCAAAGTAAGGCATAACATTTAAATTCACAGACAGATGGCAAGAGAGCAGAGATAAGTATCTTTTGATAATTTAGGTCATAAATCCGTTTTTTAAAAAATGTTAAGTTTCGACTGATAGAAAATAACAATACTTGCAGAGCTAGAAACTTAATTAATCTCACACTAAATATGACCATCAGGGTGGATTTGTGCCTTCCGCTTGAGGCTGTCAAGATAACCTACTGTTTCCTACAATGCTGCATTATTTATTTTTATTTGGCTAACAACTTTATTCATGGCGACTTACAGTTGTGATACAACTGATTGCATTTTTTTGTTTTTTCATACGGAGAACAGGCAAATGAAGAGACTTGTTCATGGTCACACAGTGTCAGTAGCAGGATTTGAACACACAATTTCATGGCTTGAAATCCAAAACCTTAACTATTATGCCACACTGTCCAAAATATGTTTAAAATGAGCTCACCATATGATTACAATTTTGTTTTCAATCCTGTGTGCTTAATAGACATGGAAAAATCTTTTAACTTGTGGATGGCACTACAAGACTATGGGTTTCTGGGTTGCTACTCCATGTCATTCAGTTTCTGATTCTATTCTCTGTTGGTATTTGTTTCAGCCAAGGGTATATTCTTTTTCTTGTGCTTTTTCAAGGAAAGAATATTAAGGTTTAGATGTGTCTTAAAGGTTTTCTAGCTTGGGAAAAGTTGGATCACTCCTCTTTGCAGATTATGTTGTACTCCCAGTCTTATCGCACTGTGATTTCCCAGATGCAGTGAAACAGCTAACATCTGAATATGGCGAGGATGGAAATGGAATTATCTCCTTCAGATTTGATATCACGGTCCTCTAGTAGAAAACAGTGGCTACTTCCCTGCACGTAAGGAGTGAAAAGCTACCCCATTTTGAGGTATTCAAGTGCCTCCAGGTCTTGCTAATGAGTAATGTTAGATATAATAGAGTAAAGGCTGCTAAAGAACTGAAACAGTGGCAGCTGAAAGTTGTACTGTATCTTGGTTGTAATTCAGGGGATAAGTCCTTAACAACATATACAGTGGTGTGAAAAACTATTTGCCCCCTTCCTGATTTCTTATTCTTTTGCATGTTTGTCACACAAAATGTTTCTGATCATCAAACACATTTAACCATTAGTCAAATATAACACAAGTAAACACAAAATGCAGTTTTTAAATGATGGTTTTATTATTTAGGGAGAAAAAAAATCCAAACCTACATGGCCCTGTGTGAAAAAGTTATTGCCCCTTGTTAAAAATAACCTAACTGTGGTGTATCACACCTGAGTTCAATTTCCGTAGCCACCCCCAGGCCTGATTACTGCCACACCTGTTTCAATCAAGAAATCACTTAAATAGGAGCTGCCTGACACAGAGAAGTAGACCAAAAGCACCTGAAAAGCTAGACATCATGCCAAGATCCAAAGAAATTCAGGAACAAATGAGAACAGAAGTAATTGAGATCTATCAGTCTGGTAAAGGTTATAAAGCCATTTCTAAAGCTTTGGGACTCCAGCGAACCACAGTGAGAGCCATTATCCACAAATGGCAAAAACATGGAACAGTGGTGAACCTTCCCAGGAGTGGCCGGCCGACCAAAATTACCCCAAGAGCGCAGAGACGACTCATCTGAGAGGTCACAAAAGACCCCAGGACAACGTCTAAAGAAGTGCAGGCCTCACTTGCCTCAATTAAGGTCAGTGTTCACGACTCCACCATAAGAAAGAGACTGGGCAAAACGGCCTGCATGGCAAACTTCCAAGACGCAAACCACTGTTAAGCAAAAGAACATTAGGGCTCGTCTCAATTTTGCTAAGAAACATCTCAATGATTGCCAAGACTTTTGGGAAAATACCTTGTGGACTGATAAGACAAAAGTTGAACTTTTGGAAGGCAAATGTCCCGTTACATCTGGCGTAAAAGGAACACGGCATTTCAGAAAAAGACATCATACCAACAGTAAAATATGGTGGTGTTAGTGTGATGGTCTGGGGTTGTTTTGCTGCTTCAGGACCTGGAAGGCTTGCTGTGATAGATGGAACCATGAATTCTACTGTCTACCAAAAAATCCTGAAGGAGAATGTCCGGCCATCTGTTCGTCAACTCAAGCTGAAGCGATCTTGGGTGCTGCAACAGCACAATGACCCAAAACACACCAGCAAATACAACTGTGAATGGCTGAAGAAAAACAAAATGAAGACTTTGGAGTGGCCTAGTCAAAGTCCTGACCTGAATCCAATTGAGAAGCTATGGCATGACCTTAAAAAGGCGGTTCATGCTAGAAAACCCTCAAATAAAGCTGAATTACAACAATTCTGCAAAGATGAGTGGGCCAAAATTCCTCCAGAGCGCTGTAAAAGACTCATTGCAAGTTATCGCAAACGCTTGATTGCAGTTATTGCTGCTAAGGGTGGCCCAACCAGTTATTAGGTTCAGGGGGCAATTACTTTTTCACACAGGGCCATGTAGGTTTGGATTTTTTTCTCCTAAATAATAAAACCATCATTTAAAAACTGCATTTTGTGTTTACTTGTGTTATATTTGACTAATGGTTAAATGTGTTTGATGATCAGAAACATTTTGTGTGACAAACATGCAAAAGAATAAGAAATCAGGAAGGGGGCAAATAGTTTTTCACACCACTGTATAACATACTGGTCAATAGTGATGACCAAAACTGGTAAGTCTGCATACAGTTTTGTGCAACTGAAACTAAAATTTGCTTTGCAGACAAATTCACAATTGCAAAATCAATTGCAAAATCTGAAACACACTAATGGGTTTTTCTGGGCTGAGAACTTTTTTTTGGTGGAAAATGAAGAATACTGCTCCCTTAAGCCTCATTCACACTTCCATATTTACCTTTGTTCTTTTCTGGAATTGTGTAACATATGTAATACATACCACACTGGATAAATCAATTCTATTTATGCCTCTCATCCTCATCACTGTGGAGGAGTGCAGTACATTTTTTAAAAGGCCGACATGCTGCATATTTTCCACACATAAACACACCTTCATGAACACTACTTTGTTTTCGCCACAGCAAACTCACCACACATAAAACCACATCCCCACTACTATTACCTAGCAACCACCTTATCCTAGTCAAGGATTTGCACACTTCCAGTGTTTTTCTTTTAATTAGAGATCTTAAATACTTTAAATACTTAACGACAGGCAGATGCTGAAGAATTAACGTATTAAAAACACTTCCTGATAGGAACTAAATGCTTTCCTTCATGTTGCGAAGAGACCAAATTTGGTTGAAAGCAAAACATAATTTATTTTGCAAAAGTGAAACACTGAGTTGCTCTGCAAATTCAATTTCTTATGAATTGTTTCACTATTGGTCAAACAACACCTCACCAATTGCCAGAAGCTCTGGATAAAGGCCAGAAGATTTAAAATATTTTCAAACAGAGGGTTGCTGGGCTCATTCTCACATTATGGAAAGACCTCTAATTAGAGAGGCTGTAGTCATCATTACAAACAAATACCTTGCTAATTTGAAATATGTGAAACAATGAGGTTCTTAATACATTTTTAATTAGAGGGAGAAGAAAGAATTACAATAAGAAGTAGGCTAAACCATTGCCTAATAACAGACTGGAGTCATTATACCTAAAAAAAAAATAAAATCAATCAACTAAACCAAAATAATGTTCAAGAAGCAGAAGTTAAAAATTAGGCAGAAGAAAGGTTAAAGCCAAACTATCCAGGCTTTTGCCTAACGAAAAGTAAATGAGTGTTATAGGAAGTTTTAGGAATATCCAGAAACTTGTATGCTGCAAATAATATGCCACCATCCTAAATAGGGATCACATGATGATGTCACACATCACAATGTCTGTGCCAGTTTGAGAGGCATCAAGACTTGGAAACAGTCAACAACATAGCTGCAACCAAGCAAAACCAACACAAAATTGGGACATGTGCGAGAAACACCAATCATCGTTTTAACAATAAAAAAAAAATGGTATTCAAAAATAAATAGCATAAACCTACACAAAAATGTGCTGAAATAATTCACAATGTGAAAAAACTTTTTGTGGCTTCATTGCCATGATGCAGTGACTTGACATGTTGTGAGCTGTGACATGTCAGTGTAAAGGTTGGCATCATATTGTCCAAAATTGTGGGCAACTTCAAAACAAATCTTGTATATCTTTAGTGTTGGTTTTCAAGGGTTGGATCTTTGCTATGTTTATTTGACTCTGGTTTACAACACTGGGTATGCGCTGTGTGTATTAATGTGTATTAAGGGGTCTCAACTGTACCATGTTTAAGAAACTACTGTACATGTGAGTGTGTTTAGTGTTTATCATTTAGTGCCAGATGGTGAATGATTTTTTGGGTTTCCTCTATATCTGTTTCCTTGTCTTATCCAAAATAAACTGTACAAAATTTTTTTAGTGCAGTAGCTGCCACACAGGTTACATATGTTTGTTTCTGCAATACTTTAAACATGTCCATGTGTGTCTTTTACACTACATGGAGTTCACAGTTCCTACCTGCCATTGACTTTTATTTTATTTTATTTCTGTCCACCCCGGCCATTGGACCTTACTCCTTTTCTATGTTAACTAATGCACTGCTTGTTTGGTCCACTTTATCTGGTTGAGCTGCCTTTTTAGATTTTAATGAAAGACAAAATGGGCTCATGTGCAGAGTACCACTTACAAGTTTCAAATTAAGCTCAGATAGATCACTTGGTCCAGTTTCAACAAAATACTCTAAATGACTTCCTCATATAGTCTCCAGTTAATTTAGTTGCTAAATTGGCTCTGAATGTAGTAGTGGGGTGTTGTACCATGCTGGCCATGGGAAAGGCACTATATAAATAAAAATCATTATTAATATTATGATGATGATGGATGCAATGAGAAGTCAAGCAAAATGACTTCTTCTGGCTACATCTTGCCTGAAGAAGAAGGGGCCTTAGCTGCCTCGAAAGCTTGCACATTGTAATCAGCTCAGTCAGCCACTTAAATATGTCATTTTGCTTGACTTTTCATTTAATCTGTGTGGAACTGTAATAATGTGTATTAAGACATGACATGTTATACATATCATATTTTTATGCATATTAATTACTGTAGATACTGAACATTATGGAATGCTGGTTATCACTGCTACCTCACTGATCCAGTGTCCTGGGTTCAAATCCTTTGCCTGTTAGATGTTTGTGTGGCTTTTCTTCGCACAACCAGAAATATGTGCATGTTAGGTTAACTGGCGATTCCAAACAGGCCCATCAGTGGATGTCTTATACTGTACTTGGTGCACAATCTGATTTTTTATGATCTTATAGATTATTCCTCCTGCACTGGACAAAGAAAGTAACTAAGATGGATTTGTGTTATACTGTACATGCCCATGATTTGTGGTTGCACCATTTCGCTCATAATTAATACCAACAAAGCCTAAATATATTTCTACAAAATGTTATGAATTTATTAAAAAAATGTAACTGCATTACAAACATTCTGATGAGAGCTAGATTGCATCAGCCTTCTGGCTCTGGCATATGTTTGTCTTGCTGTCACACACTACCACTGTATATATTTCAACAGGACAGAATTACACATGCTGCCCTCAGAAAATATAAAGTTCCTGCATGTGCAGCATAGGGATCAGGCCAAAAATTCAACCTGGAAGATGTGCCATTATATCACTATGTCACACAGTCACACCCACTCACTTTTAGCAATCAACCACAGAAACCAACACAGTGAACTGTTCTGTCAAGTTAACCCAACCAAGAAAATGGAAATAATGGAAAGGCCCAGGAGATGAATGAGAAAACTCACAAACAAATGAAACAAAACAGTAGTCAAAAGTAGAAAGTCAGAGACATAATTTCACCATAGCCCAATACTTAAGCTGTGAATCACTGTCAAAATTCTCAGTAAGATTCCTAACAGACACATATGACACATAATCATGAATATACACCAGGGAACAGTTGATAAATGGATTATGGGACATCAGTAATGTAAGACTTCTTCAAGGAAGTTCTGATATTTTTTTTGCTATTAGCCAGCATTGGTCTCCACTGACACCTATTATATCAGAAATTTTGTTATTTCAGTTCTACAAAACACTATTTTTTTTTTGTTCTTGTGCTATGTGGGTAGAATCCCAAGAGAAAAGGCCACTGCTGCTGGATTCTCTTTCTAGATTTACATTAGAGTTGGAATGAGAGACCCAAAATTGCTCATTGACCTATATTGAGTCATTTGTATGTACTGCTTTTTTATTTATTTGGTCCATTTTCTGAATGTCTGTCTTTGTATGTGTCCAGGGACTTATTTATTTGGAATTGCTTTTTTTAGGCAAGTCCTTATGGCCGTTTGAGTATTTTGTCATATTTTTCTAGATAGATAGATAGATAGATAGATAGATAGATAGATAGATAGATAGATACTTTATTAATCCCAAGGGGAAATTCACATAATCCAACAGCAGTATACTGATACAAAAACAATATTAAATTAAATAGTAATAAAAATGCATGTAAAAGCAGACAAGAAAAAAGCAGAATTTGAGTAATGTTCGCATTTACTCCCCCGGGTGGAACTGAAGAGTCGCATAGTATGGGGGAGGAACGATCTCCTCAGTCTGTCAGTGGAGCAAGACAGTGACAAAAGTCTGTCACTGAAGCTACTCCTCTGCCTGGAAATGACACTTCTACATTCTAAATAAATCTTCATTTACATTTTTGTTGCAGATTTGTTCACAAGTCAAAGGTTTAAGGTCACTCTCTCTCTTGTGTGGCATTTTTATGTATTTCTGGTACTGCCAAAATTTGCGGGTGCCAGTTCAGGAACTGACCGGCTAGGGGTGATTTTCTTCTGGGCTGGCCAATGAAGGTTCTGGCCTATTTTATGGTTTATTTTGGGGACCTCATACCCTTCTCACTATGTTGGAGACTCTGTGCTACAACACTAGTATTAAGGTGCACTAATGGCACATCACTGCTACATGGTGTTAGCTGCTAAGAAAAACACAAAATAGTGGTGACCATGATTCAAAATGAAACACAAAATGGTGTCATGGTAACTTTATAAACATAACTATAAAATACAAAGTAAAAAACAATTTGTGGGGCTTTTTAAAATGTTTCAAACATCCACAATCATGACATGAACTAGAAATTAAACTTGACATCAAAATATTATCTATAAAACTAAACAGATACCTACGTAAATGTTGAAATAACTGTTCATGTATTGGCTACAAAGTTTGTCTTGAATCTCTATCTGCTTCTCTACAATGTTTGTGGTTGCAAAGAAGTTATCCATCCATCCATCCATTTTCCAACCCGTTGAATCCGAACACAGGGTCATGGGGGGTCTGCTGGAGCCAATCCCAGCCAACACTGGGCGCAAGGCAGGAACCAATCCCGGGCAGGGTGCCAACCTACCGCAGCAAAGGAGTCACACATATATAAAATAAAGAAATACACTGGTGAAGGAACATAAACATTTTGAGTGGAAGGATTGTGATTCTGTTGTATAAAGAGAAGATCTGTGGCAAAATTTCTTACAGTAAGTTACTGTGCCGGATTTTCGTAGGAAATGATTTGCAATCTGGTATTTGCTTTTGGAATTTCAAGCACTGAAAAATAAATACCCTTTTAAGTTACAATGACTTAAAGGGTTATGTGGCAATGAACCTAGATGTGACCAAGATCAATTGAATTGTCTTGAGAAGGTGCGAGTTCAATAGTAGGTCACATTGCAAGAAAAACAAAACTTGAAGTCATGTTAGTGAACCATATAATACAGTGTTAGTGGGGAAAAAAAAGAGCTGGGTCAAGAACAGTGGTTTGCAACATACTACAAAAAAGTAAGTCTGGAAGGAGCCTACCTGTAGCTGTAATTTAAATGTTTTATTCCTCACATATCATTGTTATTTTAGATATGCATTGCTTTATTTCTCATAAATATAGGAATACCAACAATAGGTGAAATGTCCCTAATAAAAGACACTGGTTTATTTAGCCCACCAGAATATTAATGCATGCTTACCCGCCATGTATGGTGTGACATGCAAGCAGCTAAGCTAAAGGAGGAATACTGTCTGATTTTAGGTGACTATTTGGGCCTGGACAATGATGACATTGTCACTTCATTAGATCCATAAGCACATGTACTCTTTTTTCTTTCCCTTATAGACAAGAAAACTTTAGTTAAGCCAACCTTCTTTGGACTCTTCTTTCAACTAACCCTGCCGCTTTCTGTCTGAATACAGCAATTATCATATAAGCCTAATCAGCATTTGTATGTTTGTCCTCCATTACATAATTCCGGGTTTGGAGGATCACTAGGAGGCCAGTCATAATATAATCTTATAGACTGAAAATCAGATCCCTGGTCCCCTAAAGCTCTGCTACGTTACATCAACACAAAAAAAAAGTTTATTCTATGTCATTTAAATGTTTCCATGAATTCAAAGCAAGAACCGGTAATGGTTTGGCATGAGTAAATAAAGCACACACATACATCTAGAATTTTCCAGTTACAAGTTACACAAAGATTTAATGTGCATAGTAGTTAATAAGCTAAAGAGATAAAAACAATAATATTTATTATTTCCAGCATATGTACAGTGATTCACCTTTATTGTCACATACATCTCATGATGCAGTTACAAAATGCAAGGAAAAGCAGAGATCATTTTGTGCATTGAGGCAGAGAGAATGAACAATTAATCCCTGCAAATATTTCACTGTTGCACCATTCAAACAGTTTGAATTGAATTGCTCCACGCCGACAGTATACAGATAAATCAAACTACTTTAGATATTAAAGCAATATAGTGTAAATGATGAAATCTAATGCAAACAGAAAAAATAATTTCACCAACTATCATTCTTCTTGCAATTTTGCTAGTTTACCTACAGCAACAATTAAATGGCAAGTTTGACAGATGTCAGACTCAAAATGTCTAAATGTACTTACTTACTGAAAGTTGGAATGGGAGAAAATATTAAAACCACTACATTACAGAACAGGTATCCTGTAAATGCTTGACATGTCACCAGATTATATACCGGGTAGCCAACCAATTTTTCATTTAAAAAAAAAAAGATGCCATTCAGTCTGATAAGTATTAAATTAAAGGACTGATGTAGTAAAAAGAAGAATAACAAACCATTTCCAAGCATAAATGGTGTACTACAATAGAGGAATATTCTTTATTACTGCACTTTCTCCATTTTTTGTTTTTAAACAGCAAACCTCACTCCAGCATGGTCATTAATCATTGAATTAATTCTTGATTTACAATAGAATGCTAATCTAATAAATGATGACATATCAGTTGCTCTTTCTAATTCTTCTGACTAAAGCAGCGAATGTAGTGTTCCAAACTGCCTAGCTCAGCAGGCGATTGTCAACTACACTAGAAGAAGAGACTGGAGCGTGTGTTTCTGCAAATGAAACAGAAATCAACACAAAGGATAAAAATGTTGCCCATTGCTGAAATATTGGCAAGGATGAATCCTGAAAAGCACGCTCTGTTTTAAAAACAGACCCTGTAGACCCTGTGGACCCTGTAGAATATGATAATGAATACTGAAGATCATGCTGCTTTCTTGGTGTGCGGCACGGTGGCACAGTGGTAGCGCTGCTACCTTTGCAGTATGGAGAACTGGGTTCGCTTCCCGGGTCCTCCATGTGTGAAGTGTGCATGTTCTCTCTGTGTCTGCGTGGGTTTCCTCCGGGTACTTTGGTTTCCTCCCAAAGACATGCAGGTTAGGTGCATTGGCAATTCTAAATTGTGCTTGGTGTGTGTGCCCTGCAGTTGGGCTGGCGCCCTGCCCAGGGTTTGTTTCCTGCCTTGTGCACTGTGTTGGCTGGGATTGGCTCCAGCTGACCCCCGTGGCCCCGTATAGTGGGTTGGATAATGGATGGATGCTTTCTTAGTTTAATGGTTTCATATGTGTGTATTACACTTTAAAATTATTTTTTTTCTGTCAGCTCTTTGTCTTCTACCTCAAAACTCAAGTCATTTTTTCTCTCAGACAAAATAATCTACCTGCTGTAAGAGGAGAACAGGGATCCTGACCAGGAAGGAAGAGGATTCATTAGCTGGGCAGGAGGCCATAGAAGAAAGACAAGCGAACTAGCCAGCTGGACAAGAAAATAACTTTGTACCTGGCCGGTATAAATTAATGGATGGACCAGTAATAGCTGGGAATTGGGATTAGTTCCTCACATGGCAACCCATTCGGGATGCCCACAGGGGTTCTTGGGATATGGTGTATGGAATTGCAGCCCTGTTGGGGTGCTGTCAGGAAAGGATCTCCCTACTTTTTTATGGCTGGGAAGTGGCTGGAAACATTTCTGTGTCATAAATCCCTACTTTTTTTTGTTTTCTTCTTTTTTTTTCCCTGGTACTCTGTGGTGGCACTATGTGCCATCTGACCATGCCATCAGACTCATCTTTAGAGACCTAAAAAACTAATCTTTGAAGACTTAATAACAGTGACAGGACTCTTTTCTTTTACTTATATATCTTTTCAATCACAATAAAACCTATAATCCAATTGGGGACGGGACTGAGGCCATGATGGATAAGAGAAAAGACGGATTACAGAACAGCTACTTTAAAAATGATATACAGTAGATAAGTTTAGCAAATAGTTGTATTTATTTACAAAAAAAAACTATAATATAGCATAAACAAAATGAATTAATTAATATAATATTGTAATGACCAGCGTAATAAGCAAATACACCTCAGAGGTACTGGAGTTTTCTACATTTTACTTCGAATCTTAGTTCCGTAACAAACTGCCCTGTCCTATACTTCACAGTCCCATCACTTGCACAGCATTCCAACCTTTCTGCCACCGCAGAGTGCATCACAAGCGGCCTGCATGTCACAATATATAATAACAAAACATAATATAACAGAATTTATGCAGAAGAACATTAACATTAATACAGAATAACATTAATGTCAGTGGTTTCCATTTTCAACATGTTTTTCAAGTTTTGTCATTTATATCGTTCACTGTTGTTCTTCCAACTCTGTAATTGAAGAAATACTTGAATTGCTTTTGCTGTTTTGTAAACGTTTCATTTTAATTTTTTGTGACAATTTCAACACCACATGCATATGTTTATTGGTCATAACAATGTATAGTAGTTTAATTAAAACAAAAGAGAAAATCTATGAAACAATATTAAAGCTGAAGGCATGTAACCAACATTGTGATTTCAAAATGCGGCATGACACGTGGTGCTGGGGAAGAGCACTATGGGCTAGTACAAGAGACAGAGTTGTTCCAATGTGCAGAGCTTGCAGTGTATCATGCAGCATAAGTAATACGCAGACACTGCTGTCCTCACAGAATTTGAGACCTCTGTGATAACCATTTTTATTCAATATGTTGGAAAGTTTCCCACAGTGGCAGAAGAGACAATATTTTAAAAACTGTATGCTTCACTCAAATCATCATTTTAAACTTTAACCCTAATGTGGTCAGAATTAGATTGAACTAAAATTGACAATTGGATGTTCAGGATTAGGCATACGTAGTTTGGTGTTGGTCTTTCAATAAGAAACTAAGAAATCTGAGAAATGAGAGAGTTTGTTTAACTAATAGCTAAGCAGTCCCAACCAATAATAAAGATGGCACATGATTAAATTGAGCAAATACAAAATAAGCATACACAAATCGGTGCTAATATTATTGAAAGTTGCTCCCATAAATGCAAGTTGCTTTGAGATAGTGCCTATCGTTGAAGTGCTCTATAAAATAAACACTGAATAACACTAAAATTGAGAGGAAACCTTCCATCATACAGGACCAAACAAGAGTTGTCTATTGACCAACATATGGAAGGAAAGCAAGTTGAAAAACATAGCATTCTCAAACCCATTTAAGTCAAGTCGCGGGACCACGAGGTGCCAGTTCATCATCAGGACCATCTTGTACATCTTTTGGGAAGGTGGAAAGAAAACCAATAGTAACTATACAAAAATCAGAGAACATGGAAACTCCAGACAGAAAGTAGCTGGATATGAGATTTACAATAAACTAAGGGTGCAGAATTCAAGAGGCATCAGCAGTTATCACTGGACCTCCATTCTGCCTAAGATCACACTCCAAATTACTAAAGTAGACAAAAACTACAGGGTGGTCCAGATCTAATTATGCAGATCCAGATGGTCTGGATGACTTTGATTTATGCGGGGATGATTCCAGTTCGGTCAGAAGATGATTCTTCATGATGTCAGTTTGCACACTTCTCGATGGTCCGGGATTTTTCAGGTGATTTTCTATGTAATAAACTTAATAAGTTATAGCATAATGAAAATTGCATAATTAGATCTGGACCACCCACATAGCAACACAAACAATATATAGTATGTTAAATTTAGAAAAGTACAAATCTGTAATTTTCAGTGTCAAGTCATTACCACACAGTAAGTTATTACAATCACCAAATTGAGGCAGATGAATAAAGAAAATACTGCACCAAGAGATTGACCAAAAACTGTGGGAACAAACAGTACTGGGTAGAATCAGATAAATAGCTGAAGCAAAGAATTAAACCAATCATGAAAAGCAAAATGCATAACAAATTGGTTGTCAAAATTGAATTGCAAAATGTCCACATATTTATTTGTTTGTTTCAACCCTTAGATACCAAAGCATGCATGTTGTCACCTTTAATAAGTAAAGCTTGAAAACAAGTTTTTCTGCACGTCATTTGGCTGGCAACAGGCACTTCGACCGTAAACAATATAGACATGTCTAGTCAATGACAGTCAAAGACAAATTGGAATTGGACTCCTCTGTCTATGAAAGCTATACAGCTATATAGTTGTGTCTGGGTACATTTTTAACTTCATGATATTGTAAAGTGCTTCAAAAAGTATTTAATTAAAGTAGTTTGCTAATTCATGAAATTTGCATATATTATAAGAATATGACTTATTGATACAAAAATAAATAAACAAAAATGTGATAACTAACTCTTTGACGAAGTAACTAAAAAATGTAAAATGCACTAACCTTCAAATCGGTTAACTAATTCCTCACACTCACTTCAATGTTATGCTGTGCACCCATTTTCTTACTTGTTGTTTGGTAGCGACTACAGCCAGGGCTCTTTTACTAGAATGAAATTGACAGCCTAAAAAGAAACATATCTGTGACGTTGTTTTTTAGAAAATCTGTCTAGTGAGACAAATAATTTTGCTCCATTAAGTCAAACACTTTTCTTAGCCTTATCATACTAATGCTGTTGCTAATGTGGCAAGTGTTTTTGAAAGGCAGATGCCACAAATTCTGCTGTCACACCAGTGCTTCCTAAAATTTTGTAAAAATTTGAACCAATCAGAGTCCACTTTTTCTAATTCCATCGTCTAAGTGAATTAAATCCAGTTGTGAATAAGGATCTCTTGACAGATGGAACCAACACTGCCAATTTAACTAAACGATCTAAAGAAAATCCTCTGTTGATTAGATTAGATAAACTTTATTAATCCATCCATCCATTATCCAACCCACTATATCCTAACACAAGGTCACGGGGGTCTGCTGGAGCCAATCCCAGCCAACACAGGGTACAAGGCAAAAACAAACCCTGGGCAGGGCACCAGCCCACCGCATGGCACACACACACAAAGCATAATTTTGGATTGCCAATGCACCTAACCTGCATGTCTCTGCATGTCTTTGGACTGTGGGAAGAAACCGGAGTACTCGGAGGAAACCCACGTAGACAACATGCAAACTCCACGCAGAAAGGACCCAGGAAGTGAACCCGGGTCTCCTAACTGTGAGGCAGCAGCGCTACCACTGCACCACCATGCCGCCGCAAACGTTATTAATCCCATAGGGAAATTCAAATGCATACTTAAGAAGAACCATAAAAAGCAAGAATACAGACTCAAAGGACAAGTAATACAGCCAATGAGTGAATTGATAAATAATTAAATAAACTTTAAAGAGTGTGTCGAGTGGAAGCATTGAATTGCCTGATAACAGTGGTCTGAAAAGGCCCCCAAGAGGCGCTTCTTAACACACCATGGTAGAATGAGCCTCTGGCTAAAAGTGCTCTGTAAACAGTTTAACACTGATGATTGTTGAACATGGTGAAATTTAACATGCCTAATATCTTAATAAATCTGTAAATGTAAGTGTAAACTTTATTACGCTACCTATTTTTGTGCCCCACACTGTCCATTTATCATTAAAAGCCAAAGTATACATCACGCACAAAAATAATCCTGACATCTTAAAAATGTGTCAAATGCACAGTAGCAAGGACTCACCAGTACTTAGGTAAAAAACTGGTAGGTATTCTTCACAGAAAAGACCAAAAATTCAATATGCTCTTTTGTGACAATTATATTTTACCTTGGTTTGAGAAAATCTGATTCAGAACAATATTTAAGATACTCTTCTTATGCAAATATTCTTTGCAGTCCATGGCTTTTACTTCACAGCAGGCACAGAGATATTTGGAATAAAGTATTGAAATTATAAGAAAAATCAGCTGTGATTTTAAATTACAGCTCAGTGACTGAAAGTTAAGTGCCTAAAATACCTCCAGTAAGTGCTGTTTTAGCTAGATGAATGCATTTACATTTCCTTTTGGATTATAAGATGGGTCCTTATAAAGTGAATACTTTAGACAGGAGTCTACTTCCCAGTTCATTAATAAATCTCTACCTCTATAAAGCATAATTGCTGCTTATTTGTTTGTTCTTTATGCACAGGTTAGTTTTTCAAGCCATGGACTTGAGATCTGCCACAAAGCTACTTTTTGACATGTAATGTTTGGCCTTAACTCCTAAAAGGAATGACTTGAGATCAGACTGAGTGGCAACAACTGCTCCAGTGTGATCTGTTGGCAGAGATATAGTACCACACAGGGTGTGATGTTGTTGTGATGCATAGACCACTTGTCTATCAACCAAGAAATCTGGATTTGACTCCTGCCTGCTCTATATCGAGTACATCCCCCAGTATTTTTTTCATGGCCCCAAGCCATCTAAGATGAGGCCATACTATCACAACAGTTATTGAAATTTGAGATTTTACGCACGAGTCAGAAAACCAAGAATATTATATGCATACAACATTTCCACATTAACAATAAGTATGTATTAAATGCAACACCTTTAACAGGGATAAAGATTGGCAATATATAATTTGTAATTATGTAGGATAACTCAGCTTGTTACCTAAATGAATATGTTTAATTGCATGTACGAGGGGGTACCCAAAAATAACCGGAATTGGAAAAAAAAAATGTTTTAATCATTTTTACTTACTGAAACTTTAGTTTCCTTCAAAGTGCTCTCCACGTGAATGAATGCACTTGTCCTAATGGTTTTCCCACTGGTAGAAACATTCTTGAAATTGCGGAAGTGGAACGTTGTCCAATGACTGCAGCGATTTTTCTTTGACTTCCTCCACAGTACAAAAACACTTTCCTTTGAGTTCTTTCTTCATATGAGGGAACAAGAAAAAGTCGCACGGAGCAGGATCAAGTGACATCTCCCCTCGTTTGAAATGTGAAAACCACTCGTGTTTTACTTAAAGCTCCCTCCTTAAAAGCAGTTTCAAGCATCACTCCAGTTTCAGTAGCTGTTTTTCCCTATTGTGATGGGTGAACATAAAAAGCAGCAGGTCTGCATTAAATCTTGTTTTCTCTTAGAGGAAATGTGACTTGATCTTGTTCCATGCGACTTTTTCTTGTTCACGCATATGAAAAAACGAATGTTTTTTTTTTCAATTCCAATTATTTTTGGGTACCCCCTTGTATACAGACAGACTGATATAGTCATTTCTGTGCAATTCACATTCATGTCTTTCATCAGGCATGTCTTCTTATACTTGCCCACCTACATCCAGAATCTATGTTGAACGTGGTGTCAGTTATTTCCGCTGTTGTTCTTGAATGTGTGATTCATTACTCTGCTGAAAGAAATATTTCTAGAGCAATTTTTTAATGTCTTTGAAATTTCAATTTTGATTATCCATCCACACATGCTTATCTCATAATTTGTTTGACCTGTCATTAAACACAACTGTCACTGACATGACATTCTTCTTGTCCGGAATGCAAAGTTCAATAACAGGCCATCTGTGTCATGAACCTATGCACTGCTTGATCATATAGGTATTTAAGAGATACCAGGAGATAAAAAAAAATGTAGTGCGTGAGCTAAGTCATTGTCAGGGACAAATGAAAGATCAATATACTAAAAAACAAAAAACAAGCCAAATGTCAGAGTCCAAATACACAAAATAAGAATTGTGGTCTAAAGAACAAGCAAACGTCTTTACATTACCTCTGTATTCTTTCTTCTAATCACACTAAACAAAAATGTAATTTTATTTTTATACGTTGTTCAAATCTAAGATGCTGCTCATGCGGCAACACATATTTGAACAATCCCCAAATGAGGACATCACCAAGTATCTATATATATTACATGACTGGCAAATGTCACAGTTAAGAAATTACATTGCTTCACCCACAATCCAATACTAAATAGTAGTATCTAAGACCAAAATAAACGCTCCTAAAGGTGACTCAGGAATATCACCATTGTAACGACAAAAATTACAAACATCAAGAAAGACAAAAGTAACATGGGCCAAAATTTGATACATGATTTCGTGTGGTAAAACACTTGGACTGACTTTAGAAATTAGAAAAGAAAAGAAATTAGAATCCTGATATTGTGAGAAGAGACCTACTGTACAAAGTTACACCTTTCCCAGAACATGTTGAAACAGACTCTTTAGACACATTATTTAACAAGTGAAAGATCTCATTTTTGATATTTCATGATATTAAATCACTATACATGACTAGTTTATTTACACTTAGGGAGTAATAAGTTTGGAGAAGAAACAGTAAATTGGCATGTGTTTGGTAACGAGAGTATTGGAGTATTTATGTTTTAAACCACCAATAAACATGCTGGAGCATCCATTACCTCCACCTTGTTTTGAATCATGGGAAGGAGGAACTTGTCCCTGGAGCATTAAATATGGTAGTGCCATGCTGACGGTGTATGTGCCCAAAAAAAGAAGTCTGACTGCATTCTTGGTATCACAGGTCACGTACTGAAGTGTCAGCATGGCACTGCCAGATCTAAACACTAGTATGGAGAGTTACCTGCATACTGAAGTGTCTATATCTGCAGGTTGGAGTGGCCTTTGCACTTTTTGTAACTGATATTTTCCTATACAGTAATCCCTCACTATATCGCGCTTCGACTTTCGCGGCTTCACTCTATCGCGGATTTTAAATGTAAGCACATCTAAATATATATCACGGATTTTAAGCTGGTTAGCCGCTTTCTGCGGACAATGGGTCTTTTAATTTAGGTTACATGCTTCCTAAGTTTGATTGCCCAGTTGATTTCATACAAGGGACGCTATTGGCGGATGGCTTAGAAGCTACCCAATCAGAGCATGTATTGCATATTAACTAAAACTCCTCAATGCTATAAGATATGCTTCCAGCGGTGCTTGTTTGCTTCTCTCTATCTTTCTCACTCTCTCTGCCTGACCGAGGGGGTGTCAGCAGAGGGGCTGTTTGCACGCTCCTCTACAAAATGTGGCTTTATCGCGGTGCTTCTGTATACTTAAAAGCACGTATTGATTTTTTGATTGTTTGCTTTTTCTTTAGCGCTCTCTCTGACATTCTCTGCTCCTGACGGCGCTCCTTTATGACGGCGCTCCTTTGAAGATGATATGTTTGCTTTCTTTTAATTGTGAGAAAGAACTGTCATCTCTGTCTTGTAATGGAGCACAGTTTAAACGTTTGACTAAAGGGTGTTATTTCATGTCTAGAGGGCTCTAATAATGTTAACAGGGTGGGAGAGTTTATAAGGGCTTAAAATATATAAAAATAACCATACAAACATATGGTTTCTACTTCGCGGATTTTCACCTATCGCGGGGGGTCTGGAACGCAACCCCCGCGACTGAGGAGGGATTACTGTATAAGGAGTGGCATTGCACATGTAGTTTGCTATCATGCCCGTGTTGATCAAACACAGGAAGCTCTGCAGTCTACTTTTGACCTTACGCTGTAGGAAGATAAATAGATAAATATAGGTAAACAACATCTAATGTGATGTTTATAGAAGTAACATTTAAATGTTTTTCATATAAAGACCATCAAAAAAACATAATCACAAACAAAACTTTGCACGATACCTTGGCAAGCTCTGTAAGCCCTGCTGTTTCATTGAAGGACATGCATTTGGCAGATTCACTGGCAGGATGAAGACCAACCTGTTGCTGCATCCAAACCATGCCATCTTTCACCTTTATGCCTAGTGCAGCTGCATGGTTCTTATGTGTGAGTGGGCGTTTTTTGCAGGGAGGGCTTCTGTTCTCTTTCTCTGATGTAGAACCCTCATCCACATCTGAGTTCACCTCTGTAATAGCATGTCTTTATTTGAAAACAGCACTGTCATATCGGGGCGAGCGTGAACGTGAAAAAAACTGCACTAAAAATGTTAAACTTCTGCCACTATCAGAATTACTAGATGTGATAAAAGCTAGACAGATGCTAGAAGCTATAAACTCACTTCAGAGTGGGAAAGCAGCAGGCCCTGATGGCTACCCTGCCGAATTTTATAAGAAATTCTCAACTCAGCTAGCTCACCATTTATTGCAAACATTTATAGAAGCTAGAGACAATAAAATTCTACCTTAAACTTTTCACCAAGCATTAATTACAGTCTTTCCTAAACAAAATAAATACTTATCACAATGTGCATCATACAGACCAATTTCACTTCTGAATAATGATGTTAAGATACTCTCCAAAGTCCTAGCTAGAAGGATGGAGAAAGTGCTCCCTTCAGTAATATCACAAGACCAAACTGAATTTATTAAAGGCAGACACTTAGCTTCCAATCTTCGACACCTATTTAATGTAATATATTCACCCAGAAAGTCAAACACCCTAGAAACATTATTATGCAGAAAATGCATTTGATATAGTTGAATGGACCTACCTTTTCACTACATTGGAGAAATTTGGATTTGGCCCAAACATTTGTGCATGGTTCAAACTACTGTATACCAGTCCAGAAGTTTCAGTTTATATTAACAACATTAATTCAGACTACTTTAAACTAGAATGTGGTACTAGACCAGGATGCCCCTTGTCACCACTGCATTTTGCAATCACCATACAGCCACTGGCAGTTCACTGTTGAAATGCTTATGAGATAAAGGGGATCATCAGAGAAGAACTGGGACAGAAAGTTTCCCTATATGCAGATGATATGGTACTGTATATATCAGATCCACAAAATACTATGCCTGCAGTCCTAACAGCACTAATAGAATTTCAAAAGATTTCTGGTCTCAGTTCATCAATTTGAATAACAGCGTGCTCTTTTTTCCCAGTGAATTCTCAAGCATGCAATATTAGATTGGACACCTTGCCTTTTATCATCGCAGATCAGTTTAAATACCTAGGGATTAACATCACAAGTAAGCATAAAGCTCTTTATCAACAACATTTTGCTGTCTGTATGGAAAAAATTTAGCAAGGCTTGCATAGATGGTCAATCCTTCATCTCACTTGTAGCTTGAAGAATTAACATTGTTATGATGAATATCCATGTTAAGTTTCTCTTTTTATTTCTAAACATTCCAATATACATCAATAAATAATTTTTTTAAGAAATTAGATTCAACCATAACCTCATTTATTTGGGATTCAAAACATCCATGTATCCAAAGGGTGACCTAAGGCGGAAGGTGGCATGGCTTTACCTAACTTTAAATTTTATTACTGGGCAGCAAATATACAAGCTATAAAAACCTGGACACACATAGATGAACACACACAGGCTTGGTCCGCAATAGAAATAAAATCCTGCAGTACTTCTTTATATTCCTTGCTGAAGTTATCACCAATATACCAACAAGCCAATTGTGCTTCACTCACTCAGAATATGGAACCAATGTAGGAAGTATTTTAAGACAGAGGAGCTTTTATCTGTGGCACATCTGCACGAGAACCACCATTTCCCACCCTCTCAAACATATGCAGTTTTTAATGTCTGAAAAACATTTGGGATTAAATTACTTAGAGATCTGTACATAGACAACATCTTTGCATCACATTTCTTTCACTACCTTCAAATTAGAAACTTTGTTAAACAGAACCTACTCAATTTTCCTCACCTCCCACATACCTCTATGCCGGAAAAAATATTGATCAGTCTTGAAGACTCAGGCAGCATTTCTGTAATATATAAAACTATTTTACCGTCCCTCCCTTTCAAAGATCACAGATACAGTGGGAAAAGGATCTCTCACTAAACATCTGAGAAAAGGAGTGGAAGGTAGCAATGCACAGAATTCATTCGAGTTCCATATGCGCAAAGCATGCAATTATTTAACTCAAAATGATATATCAAACACATCTGTCTCGTTTAAAATTGTCCAAAATGTTTCCAGTGCAAGATCCAACCTGCAAACGTTGCAATCAGGTTTTAGCCTCACTGGGCCACATGTTTTGGGCCTGCACCAAATTAACATCATTCTGGACCAAAATCTTTAAATGCCTTTCAGACAGCCTTGGTGTCACAATCCCTCCTAATCCACTAACAGCTGTGTTTGGTGTACTTCCAGATGGTCTTAAAGTGGAGAAGGACAAACAAACTGTGATTGCCTTTACTACACTATTGGCATGTAGACTTATCGTGCTCAATTGGAAGAATCCTAACTCTCCTATTCTAAGTCAGTGGGTAACTTATGTTATATACTATTTGAAACTCTTTTTATGTTATATACTATTTGAAACTGGATCTATACAAAACTTTTTCAAAACCTGGCAGGATCTAATTATTAACATTTTAGAATAAGCATTTAAATTGAGGAAGCAGGTTCTCTCCCCTTTTTTACTCCATTTATCTTTATTCATTTATCTACTTACTTATTTTTACTAGCTTAAAGTTTTACTCTGCTGGCCTAGATCTCTTTCTCAGGGGTGGGGGGTTGATTTTTTTCAAACCTATTTTTGTAAAACGTGAGTTATTTGTATGGAATGTTATTTGACTTTAATCTATACTAATAAAAGGCAAAGCCCTCACTCACTCACTCACTCACTCACTCACTCATCACAAATTCTCCAACTTCCCGTGTAGGTAGAAGGCTGAAATTTGGCAGGCTCATTCCTTACAGCTTACTTACAAAAGTTGGACAGGTTTCATTTCGAAATTCTACGCCTAATGGTCATAACTGGAAGGTATTTTCTCCATTATCTGTAATGGAGTTGAGCTGGAATGACGTGGGGCGGAGTTTCGTGTGACATCATCACGCCTCCCACGTAATCACGTGAACTGACTGTCAACGCAGTGCGTAGAAAACCAGGAAGACCTCCAAAAAGCGCTTAAGAAAACATGCATTATATAATTGAGAAGGCAGCGAAACAATAAGAAGCGAGCGAGTGACATATACTACCATATTCATGAGTGATGCTACCTCGAAAAGAAAGCAAGGTGTAAACCTAAACTTTAAATTAAGTTCATAGACAGGCTACCGCTGGCGTTTCACATGCCCACAGGTAATGCGGGATACAAGTTTAATGAGAGGATGCAGGATATAAACGAGAGTTTTGATCACTTTGTAACTAAGTTAAAATTGTAGGTGAAGGGGTGTGCTAATGCAAATTCCGAGAGACTGTGTTTGTGGGGGATTGACAGTTAAGGCGGTGGGGAGTCACGTCATCATATCCCTCCCATTCATCTAATTTCGCTCTGAGCTGAGCTCCATGCTAACGCCGTCTTCGAAGCAACTTTGTCAGACTGCCACCAAATACTCACAGAAAAATCCACAAGTTAATACACACGCTGTCTCTAGAGTTTCTCCACACTGAATCCTCCAGGCACTACTTACAAAAGGTCACATTGACAATCGTGTTACGTTATTTTTAAAACTTTCCTTTTCTTAGCACAAGCACAGCTGAGAAGCTTCGATGCATGTGCTCCATAAGCGTTAAAAATAATGCATTTAATCACACTTTGCATTACAAGCAGATTACATTGATCAGCGCATCCCAATTCATTTTACCCTCGCACCACCTTAGTTTGAGAAGAAGTATGAAAAAATATGAGGTTAACACAGAAAAACAGATCACCAATTCAAGCTTTATAAATAATCGATTAGCCATCAATAATTGTTTTGGTAAAGCCACCCCCCTCCCATTTTAAAATTTTTCCGCCACTAGCCATGATTAAATGAACGGTAAAAAGTAAGAGCAAAGCGAGGGTGACTTATTTAGGCAGGCATATATATGACAGCAACACTCATGACAATGTCAATCATGGATGCGTTATTATTAAAATGTTTCCTTTTCTTTTCATTACTTCTTTAACACACTACTTCTCCGCTGCAAGCGGGTATTTTATATATATATATATCATATAATATATGAATGACCTCCAAAGATCGCTGAGACTTTTGATATCATGAACGAGTCTGCAAAACTGTGGTCTCCTGCCCAGCAAAAGTCGAGCAGCCAGCGCGTGCGTGCATAGCTGTGCCGGCCTTTGAGGCGCTGACTGCGCTTTGCCTTAAGTCAAAGTGAGCACTTTTAATTTTTCATCCTCCCCTGCGCTATAGCCCAGACAAGTGCAAACACGGGACCCCTTTTCTACACCACGGCAAAATAATATTAAGGCAATTCACACTTTCTTTTGCACGTGCCATCACAGCCGATTAATGGCAGGGGCGTCTCACCAGTCTACACAAGACCCACCGCGACTGTCCCCAAAAGCCGATCATAATGTCAGCGAACACATCTCTCTATACTATATAAAAGAAAAAGGCAACTTTCCTTTCTTTACACCTTTTTTCCTTTGATCCCAAACCAAAGCCTTTCTCGCTTAACACTGCAGAGGACACAAAACTAATTTCTTTAAATGCCGGTAAGGCACATTACCAGAGGCACAAATTTGAGCGTTCACATAGAAAATGTAATTTCTATACCACAGCCGTCGTGTAGCGCCTTTCAAAAGGGATCTACTACCGAGAGATGATCCATATACATTTTAGCTGCTGTTAGTTACTTACCTGTTGTGTTACACAGTCTTTAAAATGTAGTTTACCCAACCACTCCAGTAGTGCTCAATGTACCTGTACTTCTTAAAGCGTTAATGTTTTACTGTTTAATAACTTATAGACTATATTTTATTATTTCTCACTTGCACTCAGTGACCAAAGCTATACACACACATATATAAAAGCTATACACACAAGTATATGTATGTGTATATATATGTATGTATGTGTATATATATATATATATATATATACACACACACACACATACATAGATACGTACGTACATACATACATACATACATACATACATACATACACACATATATATAATTTGTGTGTGTGTATATATGATGTAGATAGGTATGTATATATATATATGTGTATATGTAGATATGTATATAGATATGTAGATATGAAGATATGTATGTGTATATATATGTGTGTATATATATATATGTATGTATGTGTATGTGTGTGTGTGTGTGTGTGTGTGTGTATATATATATATATATATATATGACAGCAACAATCAAGCTGTGAGAAAACAGTAAAAAGGAGGCGTGTCAGGCGTCGTGGTACATTTTCTGATGCAGCTAGACGAAAATAACTTTGTGACGCTGCCGCCAAATACACAAAACAATTACTTTGACAATCATGTTACATTATTTTTAAAATGTTTCCTTTTCTTTTCATAACTTCTTTAACACACTACTTCTCCGCTGCCAAGCGGGTATATATATATATATATATATATATATATATATATATATATAGATATATATATAGATAGATAGATATGAGAACAACACTCATATCAATGACAAAACAATTACATTAACAATCATGTTACGTTATTTTTAAAATTTTTCCTTTTCTTTTCGTACCTTCTTTAACACAGTACTTCTCCGTTGCGAAGCGGTATTCTGCTAATAAATTTAATAAAATTAAAAAAATGCTAAACTTTAAAAGTACTATAAATTTACACTGGCTGTTACAGACTCAAATGAAATGTATGTTTTTTTCTACAATAGTAAAAATAAGAGCAGCTCACTACTCAAAGCGGTAAATCTAGGAAGCGCCCAGAATCGAACCAGCAACCTCTTGATTATGAGTCAGTAGTTCTTACCACTGCACCACCCAAGCAGTCATGTCAGCATCATACCCTAACCCAATTTCTTTTTCTTTGGTTATATTCTTGAATAAAAGTGTACTTGTATTGTTATACTTGTACCTTTTGTGAAAGTGTTTATTTAATATTTGGACTTCAGTCTTCACACATTATATACCATGTCAAAATGTTGTCATTGGTACTATAATATGAACAAAGTTACTGTTTTAGGTACATTTACACAGATTGTTGTAAACACAGAACACACATGAAACGCTTGTGTTCCAAATAACAATATACTGTATTATTTACCCTACACAATTCCAGGCACCTCACACCCAGATAAATATACTTGAGCTGGGAGAACACTTTTGTCAGAGGTGAGCTGTGGCAGTGGTGGGATGGGATAGCAAACTGTTTGCTGCTTGTGCTGATCGCCACATTTGCAAAACAAAATGCGCTAATGGAGAGGTGAGAAGGAATTTAAGGTGGCCCAGGATTGCAAGTTTTTTTGTAGGCTTCAGGGATTCTAGTATTAAACATCTCACTCAATGGAGGGTTTATGGTCATTGACTTCATTGGCTCGATAAAGCACACAGCGTATCTTTAATAGCATTCCTAAGAGAAATGAAATATATGAGTTTGAAAGCAATTCTAAACAAAAGGGCAGGAGACAAACACCACAGGTCAGGAAGGGTGCTCTATCATTTTCTGCCTACTTTAGGAAATAGTTTCATTTTGTATAGTCAATATCACAAAGTTTCAGCCACAGAGAAAATGTGCAACAGGGAAGACCTGAGAGGCCAGAATGGAGCTCAGGGTAATTACTCTGCACTATTAAAGACAACAGGAAGTGCCAGAAGGGAAGCAATATGGTCCTTTTCTTTATAATGACATTGAGGCACAATACTGAGAGCCTGGCACTTTGACTGGAAACTGTTGGACAGGCAGGCAGATAGCTCAGTGGTCTCAGAAGGCGCAATGACCTTGTGGCTCCCGTTGCTTAGCACACTGTAGAGCTCTAACACATGAAGTGACATTAGGGATGTACTTGAAGTAAATGCCAGGGTGCAGAAACAGGAGTTCATTGAATTTACAGCAATCTTCCGTGGAAAAAGTCTGGGAAAAAATGCATCCCGCAGAAAAAAGAGATGTTAGAATGTGGACAAGTCAATATTTGGCAAATTGCCTCTACAGCAAATGATGAATCCTAAATTGAAACAATGAGGGTGCTTTCATAACAATCCTTCACACCCAGATTCTCAATTATAAGAATATCATTATGCAAACATATTATTATCAAAGCTTAATAAAGGCAGAACATAAATAACAACATCAAACAAAAGTCACCAAAGCCTGCTGACTTGTTTAACATAACTTTATACATGTTTGAACATTTATCTTACAAACAGGGAGGCTATCCCACAAAAAAAAATAAATAAATAAAGTATAGGCAGGTCTCAGGTTATGATGGTCCCAGCTTACAGCAATTCTGCTGATACAAAAGGGTAACTGAATTTCAATTAATTTCCATCTAGTGACTTCCATTTTTTACTTACTAACAGACGAAAAGGTAGCATCTGTCACTAATGCCTAGACATGATATAGTACAGTACATACCCTGTCAACATTTTCAGTTATTTTGTGTTTTTGTTTCTACATGTCACCAAAAGCCGAGCCACCAGTGGGGCAAACCAGCCTAACTTTGAGCTGGTCCCAAGCCTAGATAAACAGAGAAGGTTATTGTCAGAAAGGGCAATCTGGCTATAAAACTGGCCAAAACCTTAATGATGGAATCAATCAGATGAAGAGGAAAAAGAAGTTTGCACATGTCACCAAAAGTAACTTGTGGCATGCAAAAAGCTCCATTGCAGGAAAGCTTCTAGATTGTCAGCTGCCCATTTTGCTGAGCGGCAGAGCCCACCTGCATGTAATTTCCAGCACCCCAGGAACTGCATGCCTCAAAGCCGTCTCATGTCACTCGTGACGGTGATCTCATCAGACCTTGTTCTGATGCAAGGAACTTTGGTGTCATTTTTGATTCCTCCCTTTCTTATTCCACCCACATAAACCACATTAAGAAACATTCTTACTTTCACCTCTGTAACATATCCCGTGTTTGCTCATTCCTCTCCTTTTCTAATGCTGAGAAACTTGTCCATGCTTTTATCACATTTAAAGTTATTGTAACTCGCTGCTGGCAGGTGCCCCTTCTAATCTTATATCACAGCTGCAGTTGATTCAAAACTCTGCTGCAAGAGTCCTTACATGAACCAGCAACAGTGAGCACATCACACCCATCCTGCTTCGCCTTCACTGGCTCCCTGTGTCTTACAGGATTGAATATAAAATTCTATTAATAACCTATAAAGATTTAAATAGCCTTGCACCGGACTACATCAGTGACCTCTTAAATCACTATGCTCCTGTTCGCCTACCAAGTCCTCTGATTCTGATAATCTTGTTGTGCCTCACACTAGCCTGCACTCTATGGGTGACTGGGCCTTCAGCTCCATAGCACCCAGACTTTGGAATGACATCCCAAAATTAATTATATTAGCTGACTCCACTCATTCTTTTAAAAAACAACTTAAAACTCATCTATTTAGGAAGGCTTTTAACTTAACTTAACATTCTGTCCTTTCTTTTAGTATTAAATTTAGTATTTTACTCTGGCTTATTGTTCTTTATTCTATTTAATGCTTTGTTATTTGTTTCATTGTTCTATTCAGGAAAACATTTGTATCCAATGTTACATATACCCTGCTGTTTTTTTCTAAGACTCTGTGAAAGCGCCTTGAGCATGGGAAAGGTGCTATATAAATAAAATGTATTATTATTATTATTATTATTATTATTATTATTATTATTATTCTTATGTCCAAGCATAAAGTAAGGAGGTGAGACACTGATTGATTGTCAATTAGTGTTGGGATTTCATGCCACCATTCTGACATTTTTACCTCTATGAGGTGCTGCATCATTACCAAAAACAGTAAGGTGTTTAAGCATGAGATCAACACACTGTACATATCCGATGTTCAGTTTAAATTATTTGTATTTTGTGATTTAAAATACAGAAATATTACTTCACTGTCATTTTATTAATATATCTGAAACTTCTTTAAATTAAGAAACAAACCATTATGTGTTTTGCTGATATTTCCATTAATTTACATTTTCTGTGCAAATTCTGACTTACATACAAACAGATTGCCTGTACTGTCATCTCTTGCTTCCTGTAGGTCTCTCTCTTGTTGTAGGTTGCTTTTAATCCACTTTTTCAGGCACTTATGGATATGACTGGAATCACCTTTGTCAGAATTATGCAATTTTTTTTTTTTAAACATACATTTTCTTTGATCATTATGGTAGTAATATCATGATCACTGCAGATTTGCCCATTTGTTTTCTTAAGATATCTTTGTCACCATGATTCTGTGTGTCTCCAAATACACAGGCACACACTGTGTTCAGCTTTACATCACAGCAGCCATGTCACATAAGAACTCTTTGCAGTGTTATGGATGTCTGAACTTTGTAAAAATAAAAGAAAGAGCTTGAACAAAGCCATTTATTTCTGAATCTAGTTTTGATTTTGACTTAACTTTTATTTAACAAATTCATGTTTCATTTTCCCCTTTGAACTCTGCTACCTGATCTCTGCTCTTGGTGTATTTTTCTGTACTTTACCAGATGATATTTTTCACATGCACTTAAAAAAGAAACACATACTTTAATTGGATTTATAATAAAATTACTTCAACAACAAATCTGAGAGAAACAATCAATATATTTAATTAAACAATCTACAATGAAAAGTAAATGTCTCAAACATGAATTTAAAAAAAGTACAAATTCAAGAAAAGTGAAGGAAGCCCTCACAGAGTAGATGACATACTGCAACTAAAAATTGTAATTTGAAACGCCAGCTCCTTGTAAACAAGGGTAATCAAAGATTAGATAATTGATTCCATACATTCCCTTGAATTAGAGCACCAAAAATCAAAGCATACATAGAGGAGAAAGTCAAACCTGCAAGTTCACTAAGTGGAAAATAATGAAGTGTTCAAGAAAATTCACTACAAGACTTTCTCTGGTTACTTTTCCAGATTAAGATATTTTAACAATCTGTGAATTACAATAATAGGTAAACCCATAACTAGGAAATCCAAATTGTGTTATTATTTTTTTAACATTAAAACATGGACAAATCATTAATAAGCACTACTATTACAACGTAGATCACAATTTGCTACCATTTGTGCATACCATCTTAACAAATTTAAATTAATGACAAAACAAGAACTTTCATGAAGATTAAAAAAATATTTCTACCTTTCCCTGTGTCTCAATTTTAAGGTAGTTATAGGAAATAATTTGTTGTAGTTGCACATTTATATTTATTTATTACTTGGGATTGCCCTCAACTGCTTTAAAGTGTCCATTGTTAGAGCTCTACTAAAAAAAATAAGATATAGATTTAACTGTTATTCAGAATTGTTTACCAGTTTTATATGTACTATTTTTTGTTAAAGACTGAATGAAATATCTCTCTATATATAAAAAAAAATCCTGAAATGTAAAAGCCAGGCGACGAGATGTGATCTTCTGGGAAGTTCTCGAAAGACATTTTAAAGACCCGCGAGACAAAAAAGACTGACAACGGAGCGTCTCACGGGGCCGTGGAACACAAGATTCGTGCAAGACACGCAAGTTGCAAAACATTCAGTCATGTGAAGTCATGTGGCACACACAGATCCTGTGCCTTTAGCAAAGAAGAAAGAGCAGCGCATAGAAAACACACCAAGGCGCGATACATATGCAGAGAAAGGTACAGAATGTCAAAGCAGTAACAACCGAAAGTAGTGTTCCAGCCAAGCTGAAACCTTTTTTGTTTTAACTGACTGTTAGGTCCACTCGAGGGAGGGCAGAGTACAGCACGGTATACTGATAGCTGGGTACTGAATGATGCCTTAAGGGGAAAGCGAGACCCGTGGGAGGGGGGTTTGGAGAGAGTGCTAGAAAGTTGTGTTTGGGGTACGCAGTCGGCGATTGTTAAAGTAGAACTTTTGTGCCACATTATTAAGTCAGTCGCCACAGTATCAAAAAAAGATAGCACAGATCGCATTGACGCAAACAAAAGGAAATTAGTTTAAGTCAGAGAATTTAAAAAACGGGGTTTAACTCACATGCATTTATTGGTTACTTTGCAAAAAAAAAATAACTGCTGATGATATGGATCGTTTTGTCTGTGCTGCAATTCCAAACAGAGTCTCACAGATCTCATTTAAAAGATTCAGCATATTGGGACAGGAAAGATTCCAAATATTGGTTTTACAGAAGTTCTGAAATAAAAGTGAAACTAATGAAATAGCAACAATTCAAAGAAAAAAAAATCTTACAAGTGTGTATCCGGAAAACCAAACACGGGAGTTGGCAAGTGAAGCGAGCAGGGGGCGAAGCCCCCTAGTAATAAAAAATACGTTTTTGCTATGGTCACGACACATAAACAACCTTCAAACTCATTTTATAACTGATGATCTAATATGATCTTATGCAGGGAATGCTGCGTTTAATCTCTATATGTAATCTTCATTTGGATCTTGATCTTTGTTTGTCCGCGAATGAATTAGAAGAAGAAGCACTAGATGGCAGTAGAGAGGCAGTAAAACATAGGCATTGCATTAAGAATCTCCAGGCTTATACTACTGAAGACTGTAGTACTCTAGTCACACCTCAAAACACAGACATTCAAACTAAACAAATTGTTGTGCTTTAAATTAACTAAAGAGATCTTCATTTAGATCTTGATCTTTGTCCGCGAATTCCACGCATGCGTAGACCACATTCCAGTTTAGTACTAGTTTAGTAGTAGTTGTTGTTACTCACGGATGTCAACAATGTGCCAGAATAACGAAAGGGGTGGTGGACAGTGTTACGCTGATTAGCTCCTGAGGTCTGGTTAGAGAATGAGATTGCCGAAGATAAAAGGTACGTGCCTACGTAACATATGCATAAAAAAGAAAGACAGTGGGTAAAATGAATGACAACGTAACGGCACGTTCTGGAAATTATTATTGTTACGTTGTAGCCAGCAAGTGCTGCGCGTCTCACAGTTGTACCGTGGCTTGCTCATATGTCAGTGAAGTGATCCATATTTATGCTTTAAAGAGCCTGGATACCTATGTGTCCCCCTTTTATAACCATTGCTCCGTGTATATTGCCTTACTCTTTGGATTGCCACAAAGCAACCTGCGAGATTGGAGAAAGGTTGAGAAGACATCGTGAGAGGAAATGATAGCGTTGTGAAAAAGAGACGGACTGTGAACGGACAGAAGCAGAAATGCTCCCACACCACCTCATAATTACGATTCGGAAAGTGATTCCGAGTGGGCCGTTCCTATCGAATCAAAATGTTCAAGGGTTTTCTTTTGTAATTTTGTTTCCCTTATAAAAAATCATAATGCTGTGTGACGAAGGGCCCAGTTCACGACTGGAAGCCACGTTTAAACAGGGAGCAATTCACAGACAACTTTATCACGCGCAACGTAGTTGGGAGCACATGGCTAGTGTATTATATTCTTAACTTTCAGCACTGCTCAGTATTCTTCATACTCATTTACTGCAGTTAGGTATGGTGTTCCTCGAGACTCTGGGATGGAATCAATGTGTACTGGGAGATGAAATTCAGAAACATAATATGAACTATAATTTGTACACAGCTGACAGTAAGACTTGTTTGTTAACATAGTTATATTACGGTATCATTTGTTTATTTGGCGGAGGCAGAAGGCAACTGACACAATTAGTTACATTTCTTTTGTTTTTCCAATTTGAGCACAGGGAGATACAGTGATTTGCTCATGGTCACATGGAGTCCACAGCCTCAGGGTTTGAAGTCCAAAGCCCATAACCACTAAGCCACACTGCCTGCTACACAATGCTGTCAATCATATGATTAATGTTCTAATTTTGTGAACTGGTGAGTGATGATGTGTGAATTATGAAAAGTGTTTGTTCATAAAATCAAAAGAATTTTTTCTTTTGTTTTGTTCTGTTTTTTTCCCCCCAAATCTATCTGACCGTCACTGAACCCATTGTGGTACATGGCCGGCCGTTCATTCCCGGCCAATACCCCCAGGCCACCAGATGGAGCCCTCCTTGCAGCACAGAGGTGCCCCATATGCCAGCAGGGAATTATGGACAATGGACTTTTAATGCACAGCCCTGCTGGATACCATTGGGGCTGCCAGGAGTCGCTGCAGGGAGGCCCAGAGACTATTTGCCTTACGCCCAGGAAGTACGTCATAGTCACGTGGACAAAGGGAACGATGTGCTTCCTGGGTGAAGAAAAGAAGGATTTTTATCTGACCCGGAAGTGTTCCAGGTCACATGGACAGAGAGGGTGAAACGCTTCCTGGTCAAAGAGTATAAAGGACTGTGGGAAATCTCAGACGGACGAGCTGAGTTGGGAGGCAGGGTGGCTAAGCGTCTGGGAGTTTGGAGGATTGTTATTGGTTATTGTTTGTTTAATTATTAGAGAATTGTGGAGAGGAGTGTGCTTTGTGCACTTTACTATTATAATAAATATCATTATTGGACTTTTACCTGGTGTCTGACGTGTGGTCTGAGGGTACAAGGGGGCGAGAAAACCCTAATCTGTCACACCATTTAATCCAATTCAGTGTCACAGTGTCCTGAGTCTGTCTATTCCTGCAGCTCTGGAAATAATGGAGGAGCACATGACACTGTTAAAGTCTGTATAGAGTAGAAGTTTGCATTTTAGTTTCTTGGTTACTCTCTGTTTCTAGTTCAAAATATTCTTACTTTTCAAATTAATTACAGTACTTAAAAAACAGATTAAGTTCCATTAGAACAAACTCTATTTTAACAAAATCTTTGATTTAGCAATTTTTTTGGATCCTGGCCAATTTCCTGTGTTAAAAATATTCATTATAATGAAGTCTATTTTATCTGCAAAATTCATTGCAATAAAGTCATTTTTGACGAGAGAGAGAGAGAAAAAAAAAATCAGCAAAACATGTATTATATACAAAAATCTGAGGTGATTACACTGTATTTATGAGCTCCTCAAGGCACAGTTTGACCTCACACAGCACATCAACCAAACGGGAGATTCATTTTTCGCTCGCCCTTCAGCAAAAGTGCCGACTGCTGAGCTTCCCTTGTGTTTATGCTACTCGACCAGTTTCCAACATATTTCATAAATTCTCTGAGATTTTCCTCTGTGAACGCCTGCACACCATAATCTTTTATTCATTTTTTTTATTGCATTTGAAAGTGTCTTTGAATTTTGCACTTGCAAATTTATACATCCAGTGATTCTTATTTTCAAATATGACGTCCATTTCCTCTAACTTTTGATCATGATTAGTTAATGTAAAACTTTACCAGGTTAAAAAAAAATAAAAAGGGTGACTCACAAAAGAACAAACAGCAGCAATTTACGTTACAGAAAAAACTTGAAAATTCTAACTGCCATTGATCCTGGCATAAAGAAAAAAGATGTTCCCATCAAATTTTCTATTCCACACATCAGTCTTTGTTCCAGTTCCATTATAATGAAATCCCTGTTATGATTTATTTTCAGTTCAAATCACTTTCTTCCAACAGGATTTGACCTGTACTGGTATTTAGATGCATAACAGACTTTACCATGTGAAAAAAAAATCTAAATATGTTTGTATCCTTGTGCTCTGTTTGGTGTTTTATTGATGTTCTCCCTATTACTTTTATTTTGTTGTAATTAATCTATATATAACCAGTCCAGGATTGCTTCTTGCCTTTTGCCCACGTTTTCCAAAATAATCTAGAGGCCCCTACAAACTCTGGGTTGGTTTAAGCAGTTTTGGGAATGATCTGTTAAGACCTCTAAACCAGTTGTTCTGATGTTTATTTTTAATCTCCTATATTCCACTTTATCTATCTAACTTTTTAGAGTGATCGCCTTATTAAGGAACAATTTAAAAGTAGACTGAAAAAATGAACAGAATTTGTAAGTAATGCAGATAGCATGAGCCTCAAATAGACTTATATAATTTTTAGAGTACACAGGAACTGAGCAAAAACTTTCATGATGACTCATTGATATAATTGGATTAAATAAGAAAGGGCAGTACATGGAGTTATTAGTGGCAAGTTATTTTTTGCGATTAGATTACTTGGAAATCGTTAAAATGAAAAGCTAGTACAAAAAGTCAACTAAGACATGACTATATGGGTTGATTGTGTTTTGAGAAAAAAGTTCTTGGCAATGCTGAATTTCAGGCTGATAAGAATTGTATAGGCCGATTTTAATTGCTCTACTTTTCAGACGTCTTAATGAATCCTTGAAGCTGTTCAGGTTTTATGCAAATAAAAAAAAAGTCACTTTCTAAAACTTCTTTCCTGAATTGCATTTTGAAATTAATTATTCCAGCATTATGGTAACTGATTCCTGCTGCTAACCAGGTTAAGAATAGCATCATATTGATATATATAGTTATTTCATCACTAAGTCAGCATTCATCACTTCATGTTTATTTGAATCACTGCTGAGTCAATGTATTAAGTGAAATGTAATTAAGTTAATTCATTTTTTTCTACTAAAGTGCAAAATATTTTTAGAATGTTAAATAATGATGTGCATCAATACTAGGTATTTTGATATATAGATATTATTATAATTTAAAATTACTTGCATTCATCCATTTTTGAACATGCTTGTGCACTTTACAGTTAAGAGCCTATTGTGGCAACAATGGACAGACGAGAGTCAGCCATGGAACAAAGCCAAAATGTCAACAGTGGAAATTTATAAAGTCAGTAGCCTTAAGTTTCTGAGGTGGATTATAGTTTAAATCGACTTGTACATTAGCAACGGTACTAGAAGAGGCCACAAACACAAAATGGCAAAGTGGTGACTTTACCAGAAGAATAGTAAAACATATAAACAATAACAATTAAAGATACAACAAAATGCAAACATGAAAAATAAATTAATGATGCATTCCTGACAGTTCCCATCTAGTGATCCGAACAATCACTGAATGGCAATGAGCTACATAAAACATCTATGCAATGTCTGAATAACTTACTATAATTACCTTAATTTCTGACAAGAGTCGCTTTTAAAACAGCAATCCAGGGTGCTTTCTTCCCCCCCAACATTAGAAGCAAGTTTCATTTCCCTTTTGTCCCATCTGTATGGAAGTGAGACAAGGCTGTCCTATGTTTCCTATGCTCTTAATTCTTTCATTTGGACTCTTATGTGACTCACAGCTATTTTCTCATAAAACTATTAATAATTCACCTTATAAAAGTCCTCTTAATGCTGATGATATTCTTCTGATTCTGGAGAATGTCTCAGATTATTTATTTTATATTTTAAAGCAGTTTTGTATTTAGAGTCATTAGATTAAATCTATATAGTGATTTTTATCAATCCTTTCACTTTCACAATTCAATTTTTTAAATCGGCCTGTCGAAAATCAATTTTCAGGAGCCTTAACCTAAAATTGCTCCGTCCTGGGTATGATCAACCTGCAGGGAAAAACTTGGGGGTTGGTGGCAGAATTGGCACTCCAGACACCATAAAAAAACCTCTCACTGTTCGAATCCATCTGAACTAGTGTTGTTCTGAGGTATCACCTGTTGCATGGCTCACTCGGGTCCTAATCTGGATGCTGAGTTGGTTTGTTGTGTGGTGAGTGTGGCAAGGCACTGCAATGCAATGCATGCTCCTAAAGTAGTTGACAAACCTCCTAGTTCATGAAGTATGTTGATTTAGTTTTCCCACCAGAGGAACTAAAGTAATGTGTAAATGACTAACAGTTTGTTTATAGTAAAATATAATAAAATTATTTTAGCAAGTGGCATGAATGCAAAACACAGTTGGATTCAGGATCATTATTAATATACATGACATTGGGATTGAAGAAAAGAAACAAAGTTCTTTGCAGGAAAACAAAGTGATATTTACCATAGTCTACCATCTCGTGGTGAGCACGGTGAATTGAACTGTGACAAGTAATTCTGTTCTGTTCCTTTAATGTGTTTACTCATTTTATTGATAGTATGCTAACTGGGAATCAGGTAACTCTTGCCTGTACTGTACTTCCTTAGAAGGCTGGCGTCTTTCAACATCTGCAATAAGATGCTGCAGATGTTCTACCAGACGGTTGTGGCAAGCGCCCTCTTCTACACGGTGGCGTGCTGGGGAGGGAGCATAAAGAAGAGGGACGCCTCACACCTGGACAAACTGGTGAGGAAGGCAGGCTCTATTGTAGGCACGGAGCTGTACAGTTTGACATCCATGGCAGAGTGACGGACGCGGAGCATGCTCCTGTCAATCATGGAGAATCCACCTCATCCACTGAGAGGAGCAGCTTCAGCGATAGACTGCTGTCACTGTCCAGCTCCACTGACAGAATGAGGTGATCTTTCCTCTCCCACACTATGCGATTCTTCAATTTCACCCCAGGGGGCGGGAGGTAAACATTAACATTATACAAAGTTTTACCTGCATTTTTATTAATCTTTAATTTTATATTGTTTTTTATCAGTATGCTGCTGCTGGAGTATGTGAATTTCCCCTTGGGATTAATAAAGTATCTATCTATCTATCTATCTATCTATCTATCTATCTATCTATCTATCTATCTATCTATCTATCTATCTATCTAATTCCTGTACAGAATATCAGCTGTATGGTTTACAAACAATGGTTGATTTCCCAACACTCATAAGAACTCACAATATCCATGTAGAGATCCGAATTTAACACACAACAGTGGATTCCAATATAAAACTAATTATCTTGTCCACAAGCATCTCTTACCTGATCTGTTTAGAGTTAACATACATGAGATAAACAACAAATATGTTCCATCATATAAAAAGATACCATCCTTGCCTTGCCTCAAGATAAGTGATCTAAATGCTAACCAGATGACTGAGAAAGCTGCAAGTACAAAGTAACATGCCAATGTCAACCCCAAAATGAAACTGCCAAAGAACTCTGCTAGATCAAAAGCAATTACAAAATCCATAGCCAAATTGTTTGTGACTGACATGAGGCCATTGCTGTAGTTGAGTCAAAGAACTGTAAGGACATTATAGTGTTCTGGAACCTAAATATACATTACCCATTCAAACCACATTCATTAATATACCCTAACCCTAACCCAGCTAGAGTAGGGCTACATACAAGGTCATTGCAATGGTTACCCTGACTCAACAAGTAGCATTTACCACATACCTTTCACTATATTAGCAACCAGCTAGGAGCTGGAGTTGTATGTTCTACAGACACATTTAAAGGCAGAATCATAAATAGGGTTGGGGTAGAACATACCTCACACGATGAAGGAAGGTGTCAAAAAGTGGCAGATTTCTGATCCAAGGAATCTGACATGGACCGACATATTGGATGTGTTGCCCACATCCTCAGCCTTTCTATCCAGAAGGCATTGATATTTGCTGAGGTAGTAAGAAGTACGTAGACATACAACTGCCACAGTCACCTTTGAAAAGAAACAAGTTCTCCTTGACATCCCAAAGAAGAAACTCAAGACGGATGTTGTAACATGCTGGAATTTTAACTATAACCGAAAGGTACTGCTTGTTACAGCCTGCAGTCTTTGCTGCCCTGTCTCTTCAGCATTGAAGAATACAATCAAACATGTGGTAACTCTATGAGACACATATAACAGGATTCTATAAAACTTGGTGTGACAGCAGGGGTCGCTGTTGCCCCGTGAAACCCACAGACAACACGACCAGAAACCAGATAAAAGTTCCAGAAATGAATTTAATATTTCCAATAATGTGCACATAGCACCTCCACCTCCACAATACTCACAATAACAACAATAATAAATCAATAATATAATAAATCAATCCTCCTCTCCACCTGCAGCTCTGTCACACTTCCTCCCAACTCCAGCTCAGTCTGCTAGGGTTTCGCATAGTCCTTTTATATTCCTTGACTTGGAAGTGCTTCTGTCCCTCAGTCCATGTGATTTCATAGCACTTCTGGGTCAGATGGAAACTCTCTTTTTTCTTCAACCCGGAAGTACTTTAGTTCTTCTATCCCCGTGACTTGTAAGTACTTCCGGGCTTCCCTGCAGCCTCCACGATATCCAGAAGGGCTGTGAATCTGAACTCCATTGTACATGATGCCCTGCTGAAATTCGGGGCACCTCCAAATTGCAGGGAGGACTCCATCTAGCGGCATGGGGGTATTGGCCGGGATAAACTGCTGGCCATATATAACAATGGTTAATGTTAAAGCACCATTTCAAAACTGCTACCAATGCAATGTGTGAAGAAAAAATACCAGGTTTCTGTCATAGCTCCCCTTCTTGAATGTTTATTGCTGAAATTGGATGAATAAGTTACAGAAGCAAAGGAAGAAGGCACTCAAGTTATCAAGCAAATCAGAGATCCTATATCTAGTTATTCTGATGCATCAGTGAAAAAAGCAGTCCACATTAGCACAATTTTAGATCCATGCTTTAAGTCCTTATCTTTCTTTAGCACTGCAGATAAATGAGATCTACAGCTAGCTGTCAACACCGCAAGACTCCACTATGAGGTGTGTGTGTTATTCTCATTAAACTATATTTATAGTTTTGTTTACAATGCTTAGCTATGCACTAACAACTAATTTCCAAATAGCTTTAGCCAAACAGTCAGTCAGTCAATCAGTCAGTCATTTTCCAACCGCTATATCCTAACACAGGGTCATGGGGGTCTCCTGGAGCCAATCCCAGCCAACACAGAGCACAAGGCAGGAAACAAACCCAGGGCAGGGCGCCAGCCTACTGCAGGGCACACACACACACACACACACACCAAGCACACACTAGAGACAATTTAGGATCGCCAATGCACCTAACCTGCATCTCTTTGGACTGTGGGAGGAAACCAGAGCACCCGGAGAAAACCCACACAGGGGGAACATGCAAACTCCACGCAGAGAGGACCTGGGAAGTGAAACAATGAGTTATAATAAAAATCACATATACTGTGTTTATATATATTAAAATATTCAAATAAATTCATAAACTAATAAATCTATGTTTTATACTGTATATGTCAGCATACAGAGAAATCTTGACGCTAAGCCCATACTGTAGAAGATCAGGCCCCATCTCAAGATCTACAGTACCTTTTTGCCAGAATACAGAAAGACACACTTGTTTCACATCCAGTAAGACTGAAGCTTCCAGGTCCATCACCCTTCCAGTTGTGAGCCTGACACTGTACACCTCCTCCAAAGAATCACAACTCAAACTCCTTTTCACTCATTAGAGACCATTACACTGCCAAGACTACAGATGACCAAGCCAAGTCAGTACTACAGCACACCCAATAAGAAGTTAAAATCATACCAGGAAGTTACACTCACACCTGCATTCTAGCTTGAATGACTGAGCTATAGCTTGTACAAACACTTTGGTCAGCCCTGTACTTCATCTAATTACATCTGTTAATCAGAGTTGCGTGGACACCTCTGCAGAGACTTCTTCAGATTAAAAGGCGCCCAAACAGACATTCATTTTAAGCCTGTAGTCGCTAACTGAACTCCGGATGTGATGAACAAAATAAGTCACCAAAAATCAGGCACTGGACCTGTAACTGTAACTGAGCTTCATATGGTCACCTGACGTTACACTTTCTACATTCATATTTTCTGCCTTTTTGAGTGAAGCTTAAAGCTAATGCTCATTCTCTTTTTGGCGAGCTAAAAGTCACTCTCAGAAGCCAATGGCTTTTTGTAAAGCAAAAAGCTCACAAACTTTCTTTGGACTGAAAGCTGTTCTTTTCTCCTTCCTCTGAACTCCTTTCTTGGCTCTAGTTTAGTTCAGCCACTGAATCTTTTATACTGTATATATTTTTTAGTGTAGAAAGTTAAGCTATAACAAATTAGTTTCTATTATTTCATGTACTAGTATATGAGATTTTTAACAAAGTCAAGGGACAGATGGGTTTTTATCTTTTATATTAATGCTATTAATATTGGTAGGAATCCTATTTCTTTTCTGTGCTGGTCTTCTTTATGTTTTTTGGGGAGATGGGGTTTCTTTCATTCTACAACCTTCCCTCTACTATATTCTTTACCTACATCTAAGGTCAGTCCATCAAACATGTGGCATCTCTGTTCACCACAATTTCATATCACCATTTTTTTTTATTTTGTTTTTATAACCAGGTTTTAGCTCCATGATGCAGGCTAAAAGCCACTCAACATTTCAGTGAAGTGGTATTTAGATCTGGATCCTTTTTCAACTTGAAATGAGATTCAGTTTTTAAAGATGTCAAAAATTCATCTCAAGACACTAATCTAATCCAACCCTAATTAAATTTATCTTATATAAAATTGTCCATATGATTTATATGACTCCCTTGAAATGATGTATAATGGATATAAACCCTAACTCAATTTGTAATTTATGATTTCTTACAGTGTGTGGGTCCATTTTTCGTGTGTTGGTCATGCCCTCCCACCGCATCTTTGTTGTACTCTATTTCCAGCTCTCTTTTGTTTGTTTTAGATGTTTCTTTTCCTCGTTCTCCACTGTTAATTTTACTACTGGATTTATTTTTAATCTCACTCTATTCCATCCATTAATAGGAAGCTGATTTTAGTGTGCTCCTTAACTTCTAAGATTCTCTTGGCATATCACTGGAAAAGTCAAGAGCAATGCTTAAAACATACCTGGAGGAGCTTAATTAATACCTTAATTCATATTAACTTCTTTTCCCCATCCTCTATATAATTGTTAGTAAAAGGAATTTTATTTATTACAAATCACCTATTTTTCTCTAATTGGGATGTGTAGGACAGTATGCCACTACAACAATGTCTCCTTTGTTTTCTTTATTTATTACCTGAGCTGCTTCTGACAGAGGTGGGATGGGGTGGGGAGGGGGCCATCAGCAGTTTGGGGACTGTTTTCTTTTTATGATGTTTGCAATGTTCTTATTTGGTTATAACCTCTTTTTGCCTTTGCACTATTTCTTAATTTCTAGTTTTTACTGCTAATCATCCGTACAGACTCTAGAATTCTTCTGCCTTTCTGGAGTTTTTCACTTATCATCTTCATGAACAATTATATGCTCTCTTGCATACCTTTACCTTGTTTTACTTTGATCTCTGTCTCCTTTCGTTATTTAGTTTTCTGATAATATATCATGTATTCTTTAATCCTTTATATATGTGTGAACTCAAACTCCATTTACAGTATATGCAGTTTTATGTATTATTAAACAATACGTTCTAATAAATGATCTCCCCAATAAAAGTAAAATGTTTGCAACATTGATTTCTAAATAAAAATCATCTGTAAAATCCAATTATCTTATCGCATATTATTAATTAATCTGCATGGTTTACAAAATTATAGATACTGTACTTGAAAATTATTACATGTAGTTCAGATTTAGCATATACTATAATAATGGTATGATTATAAATACAAAATGTGCACATCAAATAGAATAAATAGTGCAAGTAATGCAGTAATTCCGAGAGAAGGTTACTTGTCAAAATTTTTCATCCATTCTTCAAGACTTTTTTTCAAATGCTAAAGACGCGTAAGTGTCGAATCTGTGGTGCATTGTCTTAATGCTGAACCGGGGAAGGTCTGTGCCATTTAAAAAATGAGTCCACTATTAAGCTTTATGTAATGTCAAATGCGTTAAAGAGTTAAAAACCAACTATCTCTGTGTTGCCTATATCACTCCTCCCACACTTTACTTTATTAAATAAAGAAATATACCTTATTGTTACACATTACATCACATTGTCTGGCTGAAGTGTTAGCTTAGAGCTTATTAACCCTGCTTTGAAATAATGGTTTCTATGGAGAAACATTAAAAAGAGAGTCTAGTGGAAACTTCCATATAATGCAGTATTTCAATTAAAGTAACTGGGTCATTAATGTGGCATTTTCATAGTCTCTGTAGCTGTAGCTTCGCTGAAACAATCAAATAGAGCACACAGGAGATTTCCAGAGTAAAAAATTTTGCTTTTAATGGAATATTTTAAGTGCTAATTCTCATCTTCACGAATTGTGCTTCACATTTATTGCAGCTACTTTCAGAAAATACACTGCTAGGAATAAAACTATTTTTTTTTTTTTTGAAAAATTCACTCTCCCCAGATGCACTTACAGACACCTAAATGATCATAAGAATATTTTGTAATATATTTACAAAAATATATTAATAAACTATAAATGATGACAATTTAAAATAGTTAGCTACAGGGAAATAACGCTGACTCAAGTGTTAAGATGCTAGTGTTAATATGGAATGTAAAAAGTAGGCTTTAAGAGTCATGATTGCAAAGTAAATTTTAATGTTTTGATCATTCCTTTAATTTTGGGGTGGCATGGCGGTGAAGTGGTCCACCCTGCGTGGAGTTTGCATGTTCTCCCCGTGTCTGCATGGGTTTCCTCCGGGAGTTCCGGTTTCCTCCCACAGTCCAAAGACATGCAGGTTAGGTGCATTGGCGATCCTAAATTGTTCCTAGTGTGGTTGGTTTGTGTGTGTGTGTGTGCGCCCTGCCGTGGGCTGGCACCCTGCCCGGAGATTTGTTCCTGCCTTGTGCCCTGTGCTGGCTGGGATTGGCTCCAGCAGACCCCTGTGACCCTGTGTTAGGATATAGCGGGTTGGGAAATGACTGACTGACCGACTGACTCACATGGTGGTGACATTATTAAATGTTACCATTTTAGTAATGACATGCTATTATTGTGCTTTAGCTAAAAAAAAATAGGCTTGCCCTGAAAAAGACATGGACAAGGATTAAAAGCGGGTTGAGGCTTGTCACACACGTACGCATAGGGGACAGCGCTATATTAGCCATACCAGGGGTTGGTGCTGTCACCTGATCCTCTCTCTCCTTTTGTTCCTCTGCAGTTTAGCCAAAGGTCCTGCCTTTCAGTGACATCACCACCGGTCCACCTACTGACATCACTTCTAGTACCCAGAATTTGCCTTCCTGCCACATCAGTTCTTGTTCCTTCTGCCCCAACTCCACCTCTTCCTCCTATCCACCATACTTCTAGAACAGACTTACCTTGTTTGTTCAGTTCAGAACTCTGATCTGTAAAGACGTGCTTCTTTTATTTTGCTGATTTTGTCAGTATCCCCAAACCTTATTCTTGTCTGCTGCCTTATTAAAATGTGAAAGCATCATCCATAAGTGAAAAATAGACTAAAGCCCATAAAAAACACAAAAGCACAAGTCAAAATCACATCAGGTTCTGTCTATCAGAAACAAAGAAAGTTAGCTAGCACACAAGAGGCTTTTTTGTAATAATCTAAAATCGAGTAACGTGTCACCATCATAAAAATCTTCTAGGCGATTACATCACGATGTGCTAGTTGTGAGTGTCATGTGATTACATTGCTAACAACATGACTGCTGACCAATAGATAGATAGATAGATAGATAGATAGATAGATAGATAGATAGATAGATACTTTATTAATCCCAAGGGGAAATTCACATAGTAGTAGTAGTAGGTTAGGAGCAGGCACTGATACAGGCGCATTGCTGCACCCACCACACGACAAAACAACTCAGGATGCCAGATTAGGACCCGAGTGCAATCATGCAACGGGTGACACCTCAGCACCACACTAGTTCAGATGGAGTGAAACAGTGTGAGGTTTTTTTTTATGGTGGCTGGAGTGCCAATTCTGCCATCAAAATAAGTTATAGCATAATGAAAATTGCATAATTAGATCTGGACCACCCTATAGTTAGCACAGTTACCTCATGGCTCTTCAGACCAGAATTTCAATCCTGACTCCATCACTACTTGTAAACTTTTATCAGTATTGAGATACAGAATTTTTTTATGGTGGCTGGAGTGCCATTTCTTCCACCAACTCCCAAGTTTTTCCCTGCAGGTTGCAGGGCCTACATGCAGGGATGGATGCAGATTAACATCATACCCGGGACGGAGCAATTGCAGGTTAAGTGCCTTGCTCAAGGGCCCCGCAGAGCAGAGTCCCTTTTGGTATTTACGGGATTCAAACTGGCAACCTTCCGATTGCCAGTGCAGATCCCTAGCCTCAGAGCCACCACTCCGTCCAATGAGAAGTAAATAAACCTAACAATACAAATTTTTACAATCAGAACTGCGCAACAATGAAACCATCATTTTATAGTATTTAGCCCAAAATAAAAATGAGAACATTATGAGAGTAAAATGTAATAAAATAAAATTCTCCCTGAGCTAAATCAGTGTCATTTTACTTGTAACAGTCAATGCTTTTAAATATTTTAAAACAATCTTGAAGAAAGAAAATTAGTAAGCAGAGCTGAGGCAGATGAAAGAGTTACAGGTCACATCATTTATTATGAAGAAAAGTATAAAATGAACAAAACTACAATTATTCACAATGCAACTCTTTACCAATACTTTTTGTATAAAAGATAAAAATAATAATAATAATGTATTAGTTTGCTAAAATCCTTAAACACAGTATGTTAGTTTCACTGTGGATTAGTCTGGATTAATTACTTATATGTATCCGTCATGTGTACTGATTCAACCATTATATACAGTAGGTTTGATGGGAAGCCTCAGTATTCTTTCTGAAATCAATAGTCAGGCATTTGATTGCAGCAACATTTTATTAAAGAAGACTTTACTTACAGGTGGCAAACTCCATATCACTTGAATGTGCATCCACTCCTTTGCTTTAAATGAGCTAACAATAACAGAGTTGCCTGTGTATATAATTGGGTGTCAAGAACGGTGGTTGACTTTAAAGACATTTGTATACAGACCAAATAGCAAACCATGGCAGACATCCTTGGGGAGATCTAGTGAAAGAAGATAGTCTGTTAAACAAAGCATTGTTATCTCTCTCACTATTTAGCTCTGTCTTCAAGAAAATCAGTAACCTATCGGGCATGATTAAATGAAGACTATAATTAAACAAAACAGCGGAGTTGAAAAAAGATGAGGTTGAATTAAACTAGTGGTTAATGAAACATTCCTAGCATAAGTGTGATTTCCCTTAGGATGCTTGAAGAGGATGTTGAGGCACCTTTCACCTCGACTTGAATGACACTAACTGGCCTAGTGCTTTAGCCATGATAACTTTTTCTCTCAGACTCACACTTAAATTCAAATACAATATTAGCACATCAAATAAACAAGATACATTATTGACCTGATTACGGAAATTAAATCAGCTCAAATGCAAAAGTCTTTGAAAGAAAGAAGTCAAAAAGCCAGAAAGTCTAAACAAGGTAGTGAACTAGTCCAAAGGGCAGAGAAAAGAGAGTAGTCAAGAATATGTGCAGCAAAGTTCATCAACAAACTGATCTGAAAAGATCTGAAAATCTCATGAGTACTTAATTTCTCAAAATGGGGACACAATGACATCATTGTTGAAATAGTAAAAATAAAGAAATCCATTAAAAATGAGTTATGTTCCAAAATAACATATGGAACTGATAGAGAGTCTAAAAACTAAGCAACAAGGTGTTTGTTCGCCATCACACTGCTTGATTTCAGCTTATCCCATAGTGTAGGGATATAAGAAACAAAATGTTAATCTGCATTTCCAAATAAAATTATTCACTTTCACATATGCTACACTATAGGTAATGGATGGAAAGAAGATTAAAAGGATTTACAAGTATGTTATTTCCTCATCAGTCTTAATTTGAACAATTCCTTTCTACTGTGTTACAAAAATTCAGATATTTAAGAATTATAATCTTTCAAAAATCTGAAAAAAAACTATTTCAACAGAATGTAATTCTCATCCTTAACAGTAGTAAACAGACCCTGTCCAAACAGTACAATACATATCACTCAATGGTTAAAAATTAACACAAAATTAATATTGTCCTAAAGTGCAGCCTATTCTAGTTTACATTTAAATTGTTAAGTTTCTTTTTAAGAATTTAAGCTGAGTTAACATCATAAATCATATTCAAGAATAAACAGAGGCTCTGCTATCTCTTCCTCTTCACAAGCTCTACTGTACTTGCTGCTATCTATAAATAATTGCAGTTATGGTTAAAACCTTGTGGATCACAATTCATTAAACACCTGACACTACACTGGCAGGATGTTTAAATCTATAACACTATTGTCCATTTTAATAAATTTAAATCATTACTACTCTGTATATTTTTGGTGAGGGCATAGCACAATAAAACCACTTTGCAATAGGTAAAATATGTGTTATACTATTAAAAATGAGAAAAAATAAGTTTACTCAGAAGAAGGTGGTCCCAGTATTCTCGATAATATAGGGGTATTTCTTGGATAATGCTCAATATGCAGATTAGGTGAATTGATGTTGATAAATTGGCCCTGCCTTGCACCCGATCATTGCTGGGATGGCTCACAGCTGCCCCACGGCCCTGCCATGAGTTATGTTAAGTAAAATGGATGGATGGGCACATCTTTCACAAATTTCTCCGGCTCCTTTTACTAATCTCAATAGCCAGTGCATATATAAGATATTAAGCTTAAGTAAAGCATATCAGTCAGTCATAAGAAATTGTAATTGAAAAAAATCAGCAATGTTGTGCTTCAGTTATAAGACTCAATTACCCCTTTTGTAATGTCCTTTTTGTGTAATTATTTATGTGATCAAAAATGAACACTATATGCGGCATTGGCCTTTTCATTCAGGCTTTACTGGTACAATATATTACTGTTTTGTCAGTTATGTTTCAAGGGCAATGGCAAATGATTTTTCTTGTAAAAGCAACTTGTTTTCTTAATGTACTCAAAAAAACAAATCCCAGGTCTGCCTTACCCTTGAAACATCTACCAGTAGATGAAAATGATTCTGAAAAGAAAGTAAGAAAGAGAATAGCTATTAAGAATCAACAGGGGGAATCTTTAAATTGAAAGAAAGAATTGCAATGATTCTACTAGCAGAAGATCTTCACAAAATTGAACTGCTTAGATAAAAAATAAAAATATATGTGTATATCAAGTACATTTACTGGACATATTGTATATTCCACTTTGATTTCTCTGTCTTCAGGCTATTGGAAATAGAATTCAGTTTAGATCAGACAAAATGAAAGAAGGTTGTGTGGAAAGCGACCTGGACACAGACAGGCAGACATCGTAATAAGCACCACCACACGTTTATTTACAAATACTAATATTTACACAGTGCATACAACCCCCAAAAGTCCAGGCCCTCGCACAATGCCTCTTCCTACTTCAGGCCGCCTCCACTCCTCTCCACCAAGACTTTGTCCTGAGCACTCCCGACTCCAGCCAATGAATGGAGGGAGGCAGCCCCTTTTATCCCCACCCGGACGTGCTCCAGGTGCCTCCTGATAATCCCTGTGTGGCGGAAGTACCGGCTGTGCACCCAGAAGCACTCCGGGTGTCCCTGGTCTTCTTCCCCCCAGCACGGGTGTGGCGGAAGTGCTGAGGACCAGGTCTCCTCAGGCATTGGGGTGCCCCCTGGCGGTGACCACGGGCCCCTATAGGGTTGAGCTTCCATGTTCAGTTCCTGTGGTCCCCTAAACCACCAGGGCGGTCGCCCCCTCATGGTCTGGAGGAAGCGCAATCCCTCCTCCGGTCCTTCCGGGCATCCTGGCTGGGTGCCACCCCCAGCCGCTTGCCACAGCGGTTATTTGAATAATCATAATACATAGTGAATTAATTAAACAAAGCACAACATAGTGAGAAATAATAAAACATACCATACAAGGTCTATGTAGCTGACTGTGCATGGCATGTCCTGATCCAGCCTGTGTAGCAAAAAAAGAACTGAATGCTCCTATCTCTTGCACTTATTTGCCCGTTCTTCATTGCAATACAACTGTCTAGAACCATGAAAATTTTATGTGAAAATCATTAAGGATTAAAACATTTTTTGTATGGTTTAACTGATAACTACATCCAACAGGCATGAGAGCAGAGTGCTGGTTTTGCTCACACTGACATTTTCAGTTTCCCATTACACCGAAAATAATCTTCATTTACCTCTAATGAATTTCCATCATTTGCTGGAATCTAAAGAACACAACCAAGGTTTACAGCAGAATAAAATAAGAAACCCCTTTTGTGCATTGGGTATTTTTAGTGTTTCATCTTCATCAGAATGTCTGACAAAATTAAGCAGTGGCTGGTAGGCATAAAATATTAAAAGTCAGAAATCCTTTATAGTGCTCGTTAATTCCAGTGGGTGAACAACTCAGTAAGCACCAGCACTGCTGCAGCATTAGACCCACTGACAAAACCCTTCCCTGTATCCATAAAAAAAAATCTGTTTTTACTGTGGTGGTGTTGATGAGACATGAGACACTTGCTAATGATGGTCTAAGTCAGCCTGCACAATACTGCATTTTAGATTGATGCTACTTATTGGGGTTGAGAATGAAAACCTTTAGGGTTTAATCATCCTCTGCATTCCTCCTGTGTAAATGAACCTGCTACTGCTGTGATTTTGTTTCTATTCTAACAAATAACAGCATGTGCATTGATATGAGAATCTCTTTTTATTTTAATCAGACTGCATAGAGTTCCTTTATAGGTAGGCAGTGTTGCATGATGGTTAAAATATTTGACTATAAGTCACAATAAAACTAATTGAATTTCCATTACTGGCTCACTGTGCGACCATGAACAGTTAAACTGCTGGTGTTCCACATGTAACAGACATATGGGAATAATTGTAACATAGCTCTGCCTGAAATACTTTGGGACAGTGCTTACCAAAGAAAAGTCTTATATAAAATAATTTGTGCTTGTAGGGTAATTAGGAAATAAATTTCTGATGTGCAAACACTAGTGGGAATATTTTAATAATTAAATTATTAATTAGTACTGGCCATCATAAGTGACCTGCCTTTTAACAAATAAGTGAGCTGTTCAAAACTGAGTAGACCCATGACCTCAAAAGGAAAAATTATCTGCTCAGTTACTTTGGAAAAAAAGACTCCTTCAGATTCTTTAAATGCATGAATTGGTGAGCTGGATTACAGGCTTACAGTGCTTACTGATTATATGACTGGCTGTATTGAAAACTAAAGCTGTAGGGACTCTTTAGCATTGAGTATGTCACGTCTACATTGCAGCCTTCATTCTATGTGATGATAAAAACATGGGTGTCAATCCCATAGTAATGAGAAATAAAAAGCAAAACAACCAGGCAGGTATTATTGAGAAATCTGTGCCCAGATTAATAAAGAGTCTCATAGTAGGTCAATAGTCCTAACTGGCCTAAAATATTTTAGAAGTAGAAGCAAAAGCCTTTTTTATCTATTAACCTATTTTAATAAAATACTCCTAACCTCACAAAGATTTAGGGCTTTAGAGCTTGTGGCCTGTTCTAACTTGCTAGAAGCTGCCAGAAGATGATGTTCAGACAGAGATACACATGCACATTCTAGAAATGTTTAAAATTGTGAATAAAAATGAACTTGTAAAAAAGATTTTGATTTGACAGAGATGGAATAATACTCATAACAAATCTTGCATATTGTGATCAATCCATCTACTTGAAGAAGATGTGCTGCCAGCCAAAATGATTGGTGATTTTGGTTATTGGACACGCCTTGTAAAATAACTGTTACTGACAAGGCTGTTCTGCTGCTGTTTTTGGAGTTGTGTTCATTCTTTCAGTGTTTCTGATTATCTTTCAGAGTTGGAACCCTCTCCGTAATACCCCCTTATCTTCTGTGAGGCTCTATTTATCTAATGCTGGTGGTGAAATGGTGAGAGATAATGTGTGGTGAGCATACTGGCACAAAAATGGCTGCTATTGCATCATCCAGATGGATACTACATGTTAGTGGTGGTTAAAGTGGCACCCCACTCACTATAAAAAGAGATTTGAGTATTGAGAAAAGTGCTACATAAATGTAAAGAATTATTATTATTGTTATTATTATTATGCCATAAAATTGTAATGGTTTGGGTCAGCTCCACTCTGCCAGCTGCTCCAGGGAGCCACTTGAACCCGCTATCATCAATAATATACCCAAGGTATGAACCAGCTCATAAGGACACAACACACAAAGCAAGGGGTGGGTGAAACAGTGCCAGTGACAGTCAAAACCCAAGTGTTTAAAACAGTGCAGTGCAAGAAGCTCAATAAATAAATAATCCAATAAAATTCAGGGTACTGGTGGTGGTTAAAAATCTCATTAAAACAAGATTAAAAACACAGGCGGGAAACTGGCCGTCACAATTCTGAGCCCTGGTGCCTTCCTTTTAAAATTGATGGCGATCTGTTTTACCCTGATTGGGCCTCACAGCACGGAGAAACATTGACCAACAGGCACAGACAAACAATTATTTTGGCTCGTGTCCCCACCGCCGATCCCATGGCATTTCACATGGCGCCACAGAGCGCCGATGTCAATAACTGGCTCCTCCCAACAAGAGCACACTGTACTCCCACCATAGTCAATAGCTGGCTCCTTCAGGTGAAAGCACACCCTGAGCATAATGGTTGCCCTAACTACACAGTCACTCAAACATAGCCCACGACCCCCTCGTAAGCTTCCTGGGGCTCCATTCCTGCTTCCTCCTGTCTTGCATCAGCTCTCACTCACTCCTGCCCCTTTCTCTGTTCCTTTCTTTAACATCCATTCTTTTTTCTTTTCTGTCTTGTCTTTCTTTTCTTGTGCCAGTTCTCCCTTAAATGCCTATGTGGGTGCAGCACCTTAATCGCGTGCCACAGAAAGCCGATGAAGCAATTGAGACAGACCGTACCCTCACACACAGGTGTGTCTCGTTCCAATTATCTCCCCAACCTCCCGCAGCTGTGCAAACACACACATCCACAGAGATTGAGGCAACCATCCAATTATTTATTTGTTTTAAAAAGGGCCACTACAATGTTAAACCACGGACCCACTGTACTAGAGTGCTCCTCACTGGGAGAGGGTGTAGGACACTTCATTAACTCTCTATCTCTCCAGTCCTACACTGGAGGTTGATAAGTATGAGCACTGGTCTTTGTGTTATTCCCCTCTTTTTTGAGAAGTAACTTTGAAGTGAGTAATGTCGTGTGCTCAAGGAATGTGCCAGTCAACTGGCTGGTGCCCTCACAGACATCTTTAACACATCTCTGAGCCAGTAGTCAGTCCCAGCATGCTTCAAGTCAACCACCATCATACCAGTGCCGAAGAAGTCATCAGTGACATGCTTGAATGACAATCAACCAGTTGCACTCACGCCACTCATCATGAAGTGCTTCGAAAGGTTAGTCATGTCATACATAAAGACTAATCTCCCTGCCTCCCTTGACCCTCTTCAGTCTGCATAGCTCTCAAACAGGTCAACTGAGGAGGCCTTATGCTCTGCACTTCACCTCTCCCTGACATATCTGGATAAAAAAGACACATATGTCAGGATGCTATTCTTAGACTTTACCTCCACCCTCAACACAATCATCCCTCAAAAGCTGGTTGTAAAACTAAGCAGGTTGGACCTGAACACCACCCTCTGCAATTGGATTTTGGACTTCTTGACAGAGAGGCCCCAGTCAGTTTGGATGGGCTGCAACACTTCCAGCATCATCACACTGAGCACTGGAGTACCGCAGGGCTGTGTGCTTAGTCCACTGCTCTTCACCCTGCTGAACCCCAACTGCACAGCCAGGCACAACACCAACCATATCATTAAGTTTGCGGATAATAATGACGGTGCTGGGACTGATAAGCAGAGATGATGAAACAGCATACAGAGATGAGGTGGAACGGCTGTCCGCATGGTGTGAAGACAACAATCTATCTTTCAATGTTGACAAGATGTTGACACATCCCACTCAGTATCAACGGTTTAGATGTGGAGACTGTTAAAAGTTCCTTGGTGTGCACATAACTGAGGAACTTACGTGGATGCATAACACCTCATCACTAATCAAGAAAACCCAGCAGAGACTACACTTTCTGAGGTGGCTGAAGCGAGCAAGTCTTTCCCTTTCCTTCCCACCATGTTCTACAGAGGCACCATAGAGAGTGTTCTGACTAGCTGCATTACAGTCTGGTATAGCATCTGCAACATATCCGACCGCAAGCACCTGCAAAGGATAGTGAAGACAGCAGAGAACATTATTAGGGGGCCTCTCCCTTCACTACAGTACAAATTTTACAAACACAGTGTCCGCAAGGCCTGCAGCATTGCGCCGGACCCCTCACACCCCTCACATGGACTTTTCACACTTCTGCCATCCAAGAGAAGATACTGCAGCATCAAAGCCAGATCTGCCAGGCTGTAGGAGAGTTTTTACCCCCAAGCTGCCAGACTCCTTAACAACATGCTGCCCCTGGGATCTTCCACACTGCCTCAACCACCTCTAAAAACAGAACTTTTATACATGCAAGCCACGTTCCTGCAAAGACAAGTGTGTATGTAGAAAAGAACTGAAAATCTCATACTGACCTTTAAGTATTTTGACATTCTTGATATCCTTCTGCCGTGAAACATTCTGACCTGTCATTGTTTACACATGTCTTAAACAACTATTTTCATACACTGATAATTTCTGTATTATCTATATTTTTTATTTATTTATTATATACTGTATCTATTGACTATATTTATGTATCTAGATTGCAAATACCATACATTGCATCAATGTTCATATTGCTTACTACATGTCAATATTGCTGCTACTTCTTTGTCTTGTCTTTGCACAATGTCTTGTCTTGTTTGTGTTTTAATTTTACATTTTAATTTTAATTCTATTTTTAATTTATTATTTGCACTTCATGTTGTTACACTGTGGACCCTGAGCTTCGCAATTTTGTCTATCTGTATACTTGTATATGGTTGAGATGACAAGAAAGTTTGCTTTGAGTTTGAGTTTGACTTTTGATTTAAGTTTCTAAGTAGTTATAGAAAAGCAATTAATAACATTATAATCAAAAAGGAATCAATAACTTTATGTAAAAGGTAAATAAATTAAATTACATTAGGCAGACTAATAATGGCAGTTTGAAAAGTTGGTAACACACAACAAATTCAAAATCACAAACTAAGTTTTATGTTGTCTAGAAAGCATATATTTTCAGGTTGGATTAAAATTATAAAAAAGAAAGAGAATCATAAACAGTTTAAGATGATGTCATAACTATATATATTGTGTTCTGAATGTCTTATATACTTAGGAGAACATCAGTTCCAGTCATCTAGTTTATATTCCTTTACAAGCTTAAGGGCATCAAGTCTATTGTTATACACTAAAAGTTCATTTTTGTTTTAATCAAGCAATCCATGTATATAAATTCTCTCTTGGTAAGTATTATCAAAAAGCTCTTTGCAAAGCAATTTCTATTATAGTACAAACTGTGCCTCCTTTCATGATGCAAATTTAATTTGACCTAATAGGATAAATTAACAAGAACTAATTAGTATACATTAAATCTGCTGGAAATGTATCCAACTTCCTCTTCCCAGTTAATTCTAGTCAGATGCTAAAATACAGTGATCAAAGTACCATGGAAATGTGTTCATTCAAACTTTTATTCCATTTTCACACTTTTTAATTAATACAAAAATTTACTTTGCTGATACTGTGATATATAAGAAAGAGGCGTCCAACAATTACATAAGGCCATACTTCAGATGGAAGGATAAAGGGGTAAAGGCTGTCAATTGTGCTCAGGAAGCAGCTGTTAGGTCTCAAGGCCACTAATGTGCAGCAGGAGGCTGTGCTCTGGCCACAAGTAGGAGCACCCAAAGCTCAGCTTTCAGCCGGGCTGTGACTCTGTAGATGTTCTTGGGTCACCCGTTTTAAAATCACCTCCAGTTCAGCAGCAAGGTGATTTTGGATTTTGTAAAAGAGCAGTGGCAAAGGTTCACCATGGAGTGGTGGAGTGAAGAGGCAAGCTTGGTCTATGAAAGAGCTGAGCCAAAGGACTGGAAAAACCTAAGTGAAGCTAGTGTCCTGTTGTACAGTGTATTCCTCTCATTCTGCTAACCCTTTGTTGGGTTTACTCTGGGTAGCCAATCCAGTAGGTGACAAGGAGGCTTTACAATACAGAGAAAGAATTAGGCCATGGAAGCCTGGAGAATCCCTGAAACACCTTCTGGCTTGTAAAATGCAGCATATGCTTCTGGGCTGGGAGAGCAATGAATGGGCTGTACCCTTTAACTGGTCAGGAAGCAAGAGGACCAGTCTGAAAATATTGCCCAATGAAGATAAGTGAAATTTCAGGGGCACATTGAATGTCTGAGATCACTAGGGAATGCGCTTTTGGGTTAGAAAAGTAGAACACTGCCTGACAGTCAAAGTAATTCTGAGGCTGAGGAGAAAGGGATCCTAAGTGTGGTTTAAGCCTGGTGTGAGAGCACAAGCTTTTTGAGTTTAGAGTTGCAGGGTGAGTTTGACTCAGCTGTTGTGAGGATGACAGAAGTCAGAATACAGAGAGACAGGAAAAAACTCTTTGGGTCCTTCTGTTCAGAGGGTACCTGGTACTTTAAATACGATACACGGATTGTTATGATTGTGGGCTCCAAACATTCATGAAATGGCAAAAGGGCCTCAAAACCAAAAGAAGGTCTGTCCAGAAACTCAAAATAAGGCCTGAGACCAGAACTCTCACAAATGCCAAGGAGTATAAATTCCAAATGGAAAAAGAGGAACCATAAATTCCACTGTTAATTTTTAAGGTTAAAAGTACAAACAAATAAAAAATTAAAAAGTTCAATAAATCAAAATTTCAAAAAAGTGGTACACAGTTTGCAAAAGGCAAACCATGCAAAAGTTGTGCTACCTTAAACCAAATCTAAAAACAATAATCAAAACCAGCAACAAAACCAAAAATTCAAAAAACAAACAAAAAAAAACTCAATGAGAATCAATGAAAGGGAAGTTGTAAAACAAAAGCAGGAGCAAACGTCTCAGGTTCATTCTGAGACATCAAAGGCTTTAAATTAAAGTAAGATATAGATGCAATGTGGACTTCTATATAAGTATAAGTGATAAGATAAATAACAAAAACAAGAAAAAAAAAATAAGGAAGAGAAATCAGAAAACTTAAATTACATGAATAAAAATTATTAGTGAACATATTTTAATTTACAGAATCAAGCAAAATATTTTACAAAAAAATAATAGAATGAAATGAAAATAAATAAAGCAGAAATAATTGTCAGAGCTTCAGCAAAACCATAACACAGATGACATGACGACAGTGATATCGTTATTCTAAGGTTGTTTGAAACTTACTTACATGCAGTGCTATAAAAGAACACTCTGTATTTGGCTTCTGCTATGTGTCCTGCTTGCTGTTTCCTGGCAATGACATTTACTTGGCTGTCTTTAGATCAGTGCATACATTTAAAGAAGGTCTTTGCCTCCTTTATTGTCTCTATTACTTGGCCAGACTGCAATTTTCTTGCTTTTTTTTCTTTTTTTTAATCAAGTCTTAGAATCCTTAGTGATTTTTAACCTTTGCTTTGACTACTTTGCACTACAGCTTTCATTGTGCCGTTTTACATTGTTTCGCTATACTTTTATACCTGAGGTGGTGAATCTCATTTTCCCAATCAAATCTTCATATCTTTCAGCTTCCAAATATCTATTTTCAAAGCAGTCTTTCTACTGTATAAAGTACACATGTATTTTTAACTCTTTTTGTTGGCAAAACATCTAAAGTCAGGTAAACTTGGATATAGCTGAGAGTGTCTCAAGGTGGTTTCAGCAAGCCTGAGAGAAAGAAACGGGGTGTGGACAGAGCATGCCTCCTACCACATAATATGATGTTATCCCAGGTGTGATGCACAAAGCAAGAGGCCAGCTAACTCAGCTGAACAAAGGAAATTCATTTTAATTGAGTTGAGCAAGTATTTGCTTCTGACTTGGAAGCCCTGAGTTGATGGTCAGTCTGTATATGTGAGGATGCGACAAGGCAAGACAAGACCTTTAATTTGAGGGATGGCTCTGGGGAGATGCAAGTGCTGAAAGGGGGCAGCAAGGTTGAAACAGAAAGAACCCACACTGTGTTATATTATACAATCCCTGTTGCAGCAGAAGTCAAAAGCTTGTTAAGCTCAGCAGGGGGAAATTCCCTTTAGTGAACTTTCGGTAAGTATTTGCTTCTAACTTGGAGGCCCCTAGGTTTGTGACCAGCCCCTCCATGTGAGGACTTGTAATGGAGAGGGGATTTCTCACCTGTGAAATGGTGAAAAAACAATAAAAGATTACATCGACTCACTGCAACCTGAATGAATAAGTGAACATGAAATAATGCTGACAATTGATTTTTTTTGGTGTCTTAGGAGAGTGTGATCCCTTCTTAAATCCTGTTTTCATTCTCTTATTTACACTTTGAAAGTTTATAATTTCAATTACTGTTTAACAGCATGTGAATACCTATTTAACTATTACCTATTTACAGTGAACTGTATTTAAAGCAAAGTAATTCTTCTGGTTTAGGACTCCAGCCCGGTCAGTCTTTTTAGGGTGTGGAAATTCTTTCCATATTTATATGAGGTGAGGTTATTCTCCCAGTTCTCCATTTTTGCTTTTTAATTCATGTTAATTTGTTAATGACCTAATCGGTGTGTGACAGAACATACTCTATAATAGACTGGCACCCTTTTCCATGCTGGTTGTCAGGATGGGCTCTGACTCTTTTGATGCTGAATTGTGTTAAGGAGGTTCAACAACTTCTTGAAGGATTAATGGAAATATCAGCTTCTAAAAAAAGACAACTCATCCAGCAGTCACTGGCAAACTCTAACATTTAGGTGTTCTCCACATAAGAAATTGGGAATCTAGTGTAAGTAAGTAATAAATACTTAAAACACTTAGAATACAAGCTTAAAAAGCCCTACACTTCAAAAGAGCACTTTTACCTTACAAAATGTAATGCATTTAATCCCTTAAAAGGTACAGATGTCTTGAGCATTACAATGCTTCAGTGAACAGTGATGTAAGTGTATTAAAATCATTGATGTACAAGAAAATTTCAAATATAGTGCTATGAAGTTTTTCCTCAATATTTCAGGTGTTTATTCAATGACAAAAAATATTTACAGGATTTTTAATATGTGTATATAGATAAGAAGAGAGCAAATGCATGTACTCCAGACGATTTTTATAGTCTATTTAGTTTGATTAAAAATGGAATGCTTGTTTCCTTTTTTCTTTATAATAAAAAGAGATTTAAAGGGGGAAGCAAAATCAGAAACACATATATAGCATCTAGAATTTTGATTAAAAAAATAGAGAAGTATTTCACACAGGTTGACAAAACACGAATAATAAATAAACAGTACAGTTGTAGAAGTTGGTTTGACACACAACATAAAAGAGTAAAGTAATGTGGATTATTTTCAGCCTTGTGACAACAACCTGTCATACCCGTGGGAATGGAGTCTTATGAGGACTGGTTTAAGGGAGTACTGTGGGGACTGGGGAGAGGGCTACGCTGTATGTTAAAAGCAATTTCAGCTCAAGGCCCCAGTATAGACCAAGTACCACTCAAAGACCCTGAGCTTCTATTGTTTGCTCGATCAACTAAGAATAAACTATTTACTCATACCAGCACTCAAATCTGGAGTTATCTGCATGGTTTGGATAGCAGCATACAGTAACAGATGCATCAAATGTTTAGAAACACCAAGAAGTTTTCATGTTTTTGAAATAAGTCCACATGTTTTTTAATCAAACCCCCATTTTATTGATTTAAAAATACACCCATTACTAGTCTGGCTAATCGATAATACTATTTGAAATTACTGATTTATTTTAATAAAATAAAGTTGTAAAGCCCATTTTTAGCAGCCATTTCTTTAGTGTCATAATGGTAAAATCCTTTATCTTATTCTTAATTAGCCGTTTAAATGCTAATTGGTTATTAAAGAAACCTTTGAAATTGCTTTAGCACCAGTTAAACCTGTTATCTTGCTCACTTGTACTGCAAGGTACTGGCATTCTTAAAACTCAGTTCTAGTTTCAAGCTTTCTCAAGAAACATCTAATTGGGTTTTTTTTGTAGAATGAAGGTTATTTCATAATGAAGATTAGCAAGAAACCAAAGACTTTATAAAAAGACTTGTCTTGAGAAAAGAGGTCAAACTGGATATAATAGGAAGCATAAGACCCAGATTCACATCTGCATAAAAGGATAAGAACATCTGAGTGTACAGTTTGAGGAAACAAATGCCTTATACTGTACGTCCTTCGCTGGCTTCTTCCTTAAATACACAGCAAATACCAGTGTCATATGCAACAGAGTAAAGATGACCCTGGGATGCAGGCCTAAGAGGCAGGGCTTCAAGGAAAAAGTCATACAGAAACTGGCAAATATAAAGTAAAGGTTAAAATCGGCAAAAGAACACAGACACAGGACAGAGGATCATTGTAAAAGCGCATTATGGTCAGCATCCTGGAGTCATGTTTTCTCTGTTGCAGATGACACTAAGTGAAAGGATTCAAAGGATTGTTTCTAATAAGGTAATATCTAAGTTTATTGAAATAATAAAGGTGTACCTTAAAGCTCAATATTGTGGAACATTCTCTGTGCATGATATATAAATGACATTAGTACAGTAGCAAGTTAAAAAAAAACCTGTAAAAATCTATTTTTAAGTATCTGCGCCAGCTGTAATTCAAACCATGTATGACTTTGAAAGGCTTTCCGAAAGCCTCTTATAGACATAAAATTGGCTTTAATTTTTTTTTTTTTTACATTGACATAATTTCACTGCATGGATCTCATCTTCAATGGAACCCTTATCAAGTATTTAACTAGTTATAAATATCTCAGTATCTAGATTGATGATGGATTGTGGAGAAGAGTAAAAGATATTGAAAAGGACAGTACACTTGACTTTCTTTATAGGAAAACAATGTGCTTTTCAGTGATAGAAAAAGCTTGATCAGTCTGCTTTTCTTTCTATGGAAGCCAAGAGAGGATGTGCAATATCGTCATTTTTTAAAATGGTTTCCTTAAGATAACGTACTAATTTTATCGAGATCTCGCAAAAATGAACTTTGTTTTCTCGAGGTAATGGAATAATTTTATCGAGATCTCAATAAAACAAAAGATTTTGTTTTCTCGAAATTATGAAATAAGCCATGTCCTGTTTGAAATGGCAGAAGAGCAGAACTGTATTGATCAGCACGTCACATTTTTGTTCAATCAAGGGCCGACGCAGGCTGAAATATGTTTATGCCTTAGTTTAGAAAATAATAACGTTAGTATCCGTCATTTAAGAAGACGGTTAACAAGGCTTCAGCTGTATAGGCATCGCAATCTAAGTGAGCCTGATGCCAGGAGCAAAGGTTAAGTTTGTTTTCTTGAGATCTTGATAAAATTAGTCTGTTATCTTGAGGAGACAATTAAAAAAAATAACGATATTGCACATCCTCTCTCAGCTTCTGAATCTTTCAGTACTTTATTAGGCATTCTGAGATTTTGTTGTCAACTTTGTTGGAGTTTTTTACTGCCTGCTCCACTTATTCCATTACAGGGAGGCAGGATAGTGGAGCTTATCTTCCCAGTAATGTCAGACTGGATGACATAAATGGGATCACAGCCCATCACAGAGCATGCTAACACACATATCTGTATATATACATATTATGTGAATTTCCCCTTGGGATTAATGAAGTATCTATCTATCTATCTATCTATCTATCTATCTATCTATCTATCTATCTATCTATCTATCTATCTATCTATCTATCTATCTATCTATCTATCTATCTATCTATCTATCTATCTATATCTGCACTTTCGTTCATACTGGGCTAATATAGAGCCACCAAATAATCGAACCTATAAATAGGTTAAATAGTAGTTTTCGACACAGATCCCTGGACCTGTGACTTACCAGCAGTAACTACTACACAACTGCTCTGTTTCTCTGTCTTATCATACTTTCGTCCATTCTTTTTCTGATTCCACCTCTTACAGTTGTAGTAGGTTTCAGGAATTTGAAGTCTAAAGCAGTACAACTATGGGTAAGACTGAAATATAACCTGGATGGAACAGCTAATTATCTTACAGTATGCTCTTGCACATATGCAAACTCACACACTCTCACATTGCCAGCTTAGAGTTCTGATCAATTTTTCCTGCATATTTTTAAGTTAGGGAAAGAAAACTAAAATACCAAGAGGTGATATGGGAGAGCATGCTAACTCCACAAAGATGATGAGTGGGCTAGAAGTTGTGAGTCAGCTGTACCAATCAAAACTCTGTCAATATGCCATACCTTGTACAACACATGTTAAATATATTTGCTGTACCCCAAGTAGTAACTAAATGTTTCATTTTTACATCCATAATTGCTATGTGATACCATGCTCAGAGTCAGCAAATCTGCCTCATGCCTGTCTGCACCAGTACCCAGTGATCATCAGACTGTGCCCATTATGAGGCAGTAAACAGAGGACATCCTCTGACTTCTCATCAGAAGCAATACAGTAAATTACACTAGCTTAATCAGTCAGGAAGCCCGGCCATAGTTCACCCTCAGAGGTACTGTTCACTGTCTTAATAAGGAGTCCTCATGGCATCAGATCACCAAACAATAGATGCTTAAAGTCTTTTGTGAAGGATTAAGACATAAAGGAAAAATCATTTCGTAAGCATTTCTTAAGTTTATTTTATATAACTGTGTCCCAAGTAGACCCAAATTTTTAGCAAATATGGTCTTACCTTGTCTGACTGCTAGCGTTGTAGTGTACACCAGGAACAGGAGAATGTAGTTAAGGAAACTTTGAAAAACTGGAGTGTTGGCTTGAAAATCATCTGCTAAATACTTGCTTGTTAGGCCGATGCCACAAATCAAGAGTGACAGCACCTGGCCTAGAGCCAGAGACAGTAACAGCTCCCTGTGAAAGAGACAAGCAATAAGACAAACATTAGGGCATGGCAAATGACCAGCAACAAATCATTTCAAAGGTGAGGATAAAATAATGTCTTAGCGGGAGTTCAGCTCACTGGTGCTTTGCCTCCACATTTCCCACAGCAAGAAACTGTCCACAACATGTAACAAAATGTTAGAGGTGGGAGGTGGTGGGAAATTGGGGGGATGATGGGGATTCTAACAAGATTCTATGAAACGACTCCTCTCAACGCCTGCCAGCTTCTTTTCTCCAAATTAATGGGCACTTAATCCTTTTCTTCATTCTTTTAGTTATATATCCCATTTAATGTTGTCTTAGAAATTAAAAAAAAAATCTTTTTGAAGAATTGTACAATCAAATAAAGTCCTAAAGACGACACTTGGCTATGGTGAACAAGCGTGGGCAAATTCTAGTCTGTTTATAATAAAGTCATTAACTAAGAAATATGAGGCATATTCAGAAAAACAAAATCAAGGACTTAAGCAAAACTAATTTGTTTTTTAAGGTCTTTACAGATTTTTGATTTATTTAAAGGAAAGAATTGTAAAAGAGATGTACTCATTATACACTGTTCTTACACAGTGATTACCATAAAGAGCATTAAATGAAATGCACATTGGGAAGCTGGTATAAAAAGACAATGGAGTCATTCAGAGGGTGAGGAAGGCTAACTCTGGATGTCACTCTTTCCATAAAGGAAGACGAGTGCACAGATTTGCTAGGAAAAGACGGTTTTCTAAAGGAAGATAGTGTACCAGCTTGAGAGTGGAGGATTTCTTTATTTTTGAATTCTCTCCCTATTTCTTTCTGTGAAGCTCCTTTGCATCTCACTTAATCACATGCCTCCTTTCTCTTGCATATCAATCAAGTTAGCCACAACTGCATTTTTGTTCCACTCTTCTTCTCATCTTTTCCTTTACATTGTCATTAAGACTGTCTGGCACTGCTTTATCATTCAGGTGCTACCTATAGCAGCTGTGGTCACTAAAGGGTGCTACTGAGCCAAACTAAACTGTTGACTGTGAGGCAAGAAAAAGTAAAAGGAAAAACCTATTCCATTACTCAAGCTTTACTGGGTAGTTAAGTAAGTATGCCCTGTACCATCGTATCAATCAACGTAAGAGCTTCACTGGCTTGGTAAGTAAGTGTGTCCTGTACCACTGTATCAATTAAATACTGCATATGTTTTACATTCTAGCTTACTGCTGCTTAGTGTGTATTATTCACATTGCACTTTGCATCATGTCTTAATCTAGGTGTGCATGCAGAGTGAGCTCTGCACAAGTTAATGCATTTTATATGTGCTTGCACTGAAGTGAATGTGAACGTGAAAAAAATATTTTTCACTTACACTAGAGTCCCCGAAGCCTACGCAAATATTTGTAATGCCAGGCAACATTAAATTCCCTCACTCCTCCTCATCAGCACCTTTGTTTTAAAAAATGTGTCAATCAGCACAAGCAGCCTGCTATCTTATCCCCCACAAAGGCAGCTGAAGTCAGACGCAAAATTCTCAAGGCTGTCTTTTTATCTGGGAGTTAGGGGTCTGGAATTATATAGAGTAAATAATATATCATGGAATACATACATCTCATGTGCTTTCTGTGTCTACAATGATATGTGTAAATGTAGGATGACAGGAAATGTGGGGCAAGAAATATTGAACACATAACTAAAACAAAAACTTTTTACATGTTACAGTAATAATGATAAAATGTTGACGTGAAGTTTGTAACGTGTGAAGACTGAAGTCTAAATATCAAATAAACACTTTCATAAAAGGTATAACAAGTGCAGTTTTATTCAAGACCATAACTGAAGAAAAATAAATTATTCAATTTACATGTTTCTGTCAATGTGTAAAATCTCAAGCCCAAATATCAATCAATACAAAATAGACAAATCCGCTTGGCTGGAGCCAGAGGCAAGAACTTCTGTGTCATAAGCAAGGGTTCCACTCCACATTTACCATTTTGAGTAGTGAACTGCTATATAATTATTCATCCATCCATTATCCAACCCGATATATCCAAACTACAGGGTCACGGGGGTCTGCTGGAGCCAATCCCAGCCAACACAGGGCACAAGGCAGGAAACAAACCCTTGGCAGAGCACGCACACACACATACACACACCAAGCACATACTAGGGACAATTTAGGATCGCCAATGCACCTAACCTGCATGTCTTTGGACTGTGGGAGGAAACTGGACCACCCGGAGGAAACCAATGCAGACACGGGGAGAACATGCAAACTCCACACAGGGAGGACCCGGGAAGCGAACCCATATCTCCTTACTGCGAGGCAGCAGCGCTACCACTGCACCACCATGCTGCCCTATATAATTATTACCATTATATAATAAAAATATACATTTGATTTGAGTCTGTAACAGCCAGTGTAAATTTAGTTTGCTTCAAGGGCCGACTGTGCCATTTGATTATTTCATACTTTGTTACAACATCTTGTTAATTTTACTTGAATATTACTTGTAGCATACAATGATTTTTAAGTGTCTTTACTAAAAAGTACAGATCTATACTATAGTACAAACAATGCAGCTGTGTTAAACAACTTAATGCATTCAAACAAACATGGACTATGAATTACACAGATTAACTTGTATATATAAACATAATGTGGAACATTTATTAGCTTGCAGACATATATAAACCCACCCACAGACATGCTTAGTTATGGGAACATCCATTTTTCATTTTCAATTGACTTTTAATCTCCAGCAATATACAGATAAAACAGCACAACTGAATACTAGTCCTGACAGTGAATAAAATGACTTTACAGCTCTACTTTAGTGTTTTTAAATACTTTTAAGTTGAAACTAAGGTGAACTTTTTCAGAGGAGAATTGGCAGATAAGCATAAAAACCAGTACAAGAGAGACACTAAGAAAAGAGTGTCAATTAGAGATACTAGTTTGAGAAAGAAAAATATTAGATTTTGCTTTTAAAGTACTGACTCTGCAGATTAGCAAAGAAAATCAGTTCCGAGCTGACCGTTTATCTCAATGTGGCAGTGAACTAGAGGTTGTAACCTCGTAAGTAATGTTCCTAGAAATGCGGGGACAGGGCCCTAACGATGGACCCAACATTGTCGACAATAGGAAAACCTCAAGGTGGTGTAGAAGATGGTAAAATATATCACAAAAATAAAATCTGATCATGACAATGGCAGCATCTGTGCTAAAAATCCATAAAATGATTAAAGACGTGAAAAATATGAAGGAAAGGAAAATGAAACAAAAAAATCATAATGTTCCAAAAAAGCTATGAATAAAAACTGTAGATGTTTGCATAGAAGTCAGGAAGTGAGCATGGCAAAAGATCACTGGTGGGAGGAACAGGGACCAGAATGAGAAGCAGAAGGTTTTGCTTTCCTTTTTGCCTGCTCACTATTCTGAGTTCTCCCTTGCACATGTATACAAACTGATCTTCTACAGTATGTGTTTTTTAGTAAGCGCCAAAGATTGTAGTACCTCTAAGCAGATCAAATTTAATGGGAGAAAGTCACATTTATTAGTATAATGTCTTTGCTTATTAGTTGGGGTAACAATCACTGCCTTGGACTGAAATAACCTTAATGCCAACCACTACAGTGGTTTTGCTGGAGGTGATGGCTCATGTCTGCGTCACTGCCTCATGACCACAACATTCCAATCTATCACTGTTTCTTTAGAGTCTTTGTTAAATACATGCCAAATACTAGTGTCATCTGCAATAGGGAAAAAAACAATTCTGGGATCCTGGCCTCAGAGGCAGACCTTCAAAGAAAAGCCATGCATGTGAAAATGGAAAATAAAAAGAAAAGGTTAAAAAGGGCAAGAGAACACAAACATTGGACAGAAGATGACTGAAAAAGTGAATTATATTATGGTCAGTATCTCGGAGTCGTCTTTTCCTAATTGCAAACAATACTGGTATTTGCTGTGTATATTTAGTGAATAAGACAACTGAGGACTTGTAAGGCATTTGTTTCTGATGTTGTTGATGCAGTTGACCATCTTTGCCTTTCCCCGACTTTTTCTATACTAGTAAGATCCAGTTCACCTTCTTCTCCCAAGTGAGCAGTAGATATCCTAGCATGAAATCTGCAGTTTCTTGTTAATCTGTGAAATGGAATAAATTTCATTCTGCAAAAAAATAATAGCCTGAAATGTCCCTTGATAAAGCTGTTTTATTTTGTTCGCTTTTTAACCGAGAACTGTTCTTTAGGAATGCCCGCAACTTACAACAAAAGTGAACAGAATAAGAGGTTTCATTGGTGCTACTGTATTTAGAATAGTTAGCATTAACACATGATAAGCTAAAAGAGTTTAGCTTAGGTCACTGATGAAACTGCTGCTGAAAATGGGGTTTTGTAGCCATATGTGAATAACAAATTAAAAATGAGTCACATGGCTATTTTTTAAACCAATTTAAAGGTGTCTTGATTAAAAAGGTATCAGATTCTATCAAAAACATGAATATTTCTGGGTGACCCCAACCTTTTGACCAATATTGTATACAGGCTTAAATTAGAGTCAGATTTGGTGGTACAATAAACTTAGGAATTGGACTCAATAGGTTTCCAAAAAGGGGGACAACTTGTGCCAAAAAGAATAACTTTGCAAAGAGTACATCCCAGGATTTAGGGGCATATTGTAATCTGATAGACTTGGCCAGTTTAGCGTCAAGCAGAGAGGACTGTGTGATCCAGCTTAATTCTGGATAAAGAATTCTGAATAAGTACATCCAGACTAATTCTTTAGAGTAAATGGTAAACCATGTTACTCCAGTGTAAATTTAAGGGGAAGTACATTAAGGATTGTAGTCAGGAAGCACTTCTTTAATCTAAATGTTGTATGAATATTAATCAAACTATCAGGATAAATAGTTGAAACAGAAACTTTTACAGCCTTAAAGAACTTTCTGGATAAGAAACTGGGGCAGTTTATCCATTACCTAAACAAATGAGCTTCATGAACTGAATGGTTTCCTCTTATTTGTCAAATTTCTAATGTTCTTATATCTGTGCCTTCATCTTGTGAATCAGGCCTTGTACACTAGCGCGACAAAATCAATGAGCTTCTATACAGTCCCTTATTCCATCATGGATTTTTACTATTAGTAGACAATAATTATATTACATTATTATTATTGTGCCATACTGATGATTGCTGAATCTATTAATGTGATGTTGTGTTATTCATGGTCAAAAGCATCAAAAAACAATCATATATGTTAATCAAAGGTAATGAACCATTCACCATCACTCCAGTGCTACATGACCATATTCATGTATTGCTTTTCAATTCATATGTGTTCATTGTGTACTGGCATATTTCCATTTCAAGGTTGTCCACATCCAAAAAAAACAAAAAAAAAATTAAAGATGGTTTAGAATGCTGAAGGTGCATAGTTTCTGGTTATTTCAACCCAATTCTGGTTCCTCCACCTTACCAGTGCAAGTCTATAAATGGTGAGTGTGTGTGTGTATATTTATAAAAAGTAATCATTATATTTGACTGAGCAGTGGTGGAAAGGTGAACATTTGCATTTAGATGGAAACAATTTAAATAAACACTTTTCGTTTCTCTAAAGCAATTATTTTTGCCTGCAGTATTTCCATATATATGCTGTCTATATTATAAGGTGGATAATGAAAACAGTCTCCTGCACACCTGACTCTGCAAAAGTATTTATGATATGAGAATGGGGGCACACTATTATGGTATTGCAGTAATGACTGGAGCCACAAGGCGGCAGCGCATTATGGCAATAGCCTCAATTTTAGTGTGATCCCCAAAGGTCAGGAGCCCTGGTCTTCATCCAGTCTACTGCCACCAAGGGCAGCCAGCAATCTGCAGGCCTTGTGTCAACAACCATGAAACATGAACTGTTATAGAAACTTAGGCGAAGAGTGAAAGTACAGAGGAAATAGGTTAGAGAAATAACTATCAGATGAAAGTTTCAAAATAAGACTGAGTAAAAATATAGTCAAAGCACAAGCAAGAGTCAGAGAACTCCCTCTCTCTCTCTCTTTATATATATACAGTATATATATATATATATATATGTCAACTGTTTGCCTGAGTCTAGTATATATTTTACCTTACTGTTTATATAAAACACTTAATGTGGGTTAACATTATGATAACTTTATTAGATGATGCTGACAGTGACTAACTTATTGTTGGAGTGAATGGGCTTGGTGCTGTAGAGTCAGCGTTTGATTCTGCTGCTGGAGAGAGGGGGTTTATTTACTACGCGAGTCACTTTCTTGAAATTGGCATAAAGGGAGGTTTGAACAGAATCATCATAAATGGCCTTATAAGTAACTGAACTGTAAACGTGGGTTTAAAGAATCGAAATTCAGTCATGGGCAGTTATACGTCTTGTTGATGCAAATGTAATACTTCAAATGAAAATTAAAATATGTTTGCATTGTACATCCACATCCCCATATGCAGAGCCGCAAAGAGGCTAGCACATAGCACTGGCACAGGAGTTGGCGAGAGAAGCGAGCAGGGGGCAAAGCCCCCTAGCATATATATTATACATATATATTGTGACGTGCGAGTCCCTGTCTTGCACCCCAAAACACAAGGCTGAGTCTCAGTACAGTAGCAAAACCAACTTTATTCCACTTGAAACAGGAAGAGCACGGTTATTACTTGTAACGGGATCTACCATTCTCCTATACACAGACACAGCAATAAAGCAGGGTCGTGGTCATGTTAGTGGCCAAGTAATACTGATCCCTGCATTTACAATGTTCCTTGCATCATCCATCAACAGCAGGTGCTCATAGCCCGATTGCAATCTGTAAAAAGCCCGTGGTCCTAGAAACTATTGAAATTGTCAGAAAAAAATTGAAATGTAGAGATGTCAGGTAATTGAAAGGAATTACTCTGGGCATCTCTCTCCTAAGAGGATTAGTTTTGCTGACGTGCTTATGTATTATCAGCAGGAGGAAAAGTAAAAGGGATACCGTTTTGCCGATGTTAGCAGCTAAACGACTTTCTATTTCTTTAGTGGTTTTGTTTTAACTATATTTGTTCTAGTAAACAGTACAAGACCACTGGTACACACACCGCTTAGTTAATTTTTTATATATATATATATATATATATATAAATAGGTCTATTTTATAAGCATATTTTATAACATCAATATTAATACTGAATATAACTATAATTACTATTATTCTATATTAGCATTGATGTGAACAATTTGCGAAATTAGTAATTTGTTTTCACAGGTGTATATATACACACACATATACAGGTAGTCCCCAAGTTACGTACATCCGACTAACGACTTATGAACGACTCATGCGCCTCAGTAACTGCTGCTCCGTCATTTTCGGCCTGATGACGCTGCAAGTGGTTGCTGGATGGAGGCTGGAGGGGGGGCGATTTCGCTGCCTATGCAGTGTAGTGTCCCTCGGGGGGCTCCCGGCAGCAAGCTGTTTCACTGCTCGCCCACCACACACGGCTGCCCCGTTCATTCTCTGTGGGTGGCTGGTAATGCTGCAAGTGGTGGCTAGACGGAAGGCTGAAGGGGGCGATTTTGCTGCTCGCGCAGTGTAGTGTCCCACGGGTGGCGCCTGGCAGCAAGCAGTTTCACTGCCCACACACTACACATGGCTGCCCTGTTTGTTCTCTGTGGGTGGCTGGTAATGCTGCAAGCGGTGACCTGGTTGTGGCTGAATGGAGGCCATTGAGGGTGAATGGGGCATAGGGTGGTAGCATTGTAGTGTGCCTTGGATGGCTGCCTGTTGAATGGGGGCGATTCACTACCCGCCTTTGGCCGCACCGCGTTCGTTTTCGGTGGGCGGACACTGCAGGCAGCATAGTGTAGTGGAGGTGACTGTGAGGCGGGCTTGTACTGTTAATAGCAGGAAGTTGTCTCTTGTCAGTATATCAGACGTGTTGACGACTGGTGCCTTTCTGCTGTGATAGCGTGTGCAGTGCTGTGCAGAAGAGCTCATCTTAACCTTTTGTCTTCACCCTTCAAGAATGTCTCTGAATCACAAATCTGATGCAAGTGCTGGTGATATAGTAAAGAAGAGAAAAACCATCACCATTGAAAATAAAGTATAAATAATAAAAAGGTCAGAGAGAGGTGAAACTCCATCTTTCATTGGCAGAGCACTTGGTTACAGTCGGTCAACAATAGCATTTATTAAAATATACCTGTTCCGACTTACATACAAATTCAACTTAAGTACAAACCTACAGTCCTTATTTCGTACTTAGCCTGGGGACTGCCTGTATATATATATATATATATATATATATATATATATATATATACAGTGGTGTGAAAAACTATTTGCCCCTTCCTGATTTCTTATTCTTTTGCATGTTTGTCACACAAAATGTTTCTGATCATCAAACACATTTAACCATTAGTCAAATATAACACAAGTAAACACAAAATGCAGTTTTTAAATGATATTTTTTATTATTTAAGGCGAAAAAAAATCCAAACCTACATGGCCCTGTGTGAAAAAGTAATTGCCCCCTTGTTAAAAAATCACCTAACTGTGGTGTATCACACCTGAGTTCAATTTCCGTAGCCACCCCCAGGCCTGATTACTGCCACACCTGTTTCAATCAAGAAATCACTTCAATAGGAGCTGCCTGACACAGAGAAGTAGACCAAAAGCACCTCAAAAGCTAGACATCATGCCAAGATCCAAAGAAATTCAGGAACAAATGAGAACAGAAGTAATTGAGATCTATCAGTCTGGTAAAGGTTATAAAGCCATTTCTAAAGCTTTGGGACTCCAGCGAACCACAGTGAGAGCCATTATCCACAAATGGCAAAAACATGGAACAGTGGTGAACCTTCCCAGGAGTGGCCGGCTGACCAAAATTACCCCAAGAGCGCAGAGACGACTCATCCGAGAGGTCACAAAAGACCCCAACGTCTAAAGAACTGCAGGCCTCACTTGCCTCAATTAAGGTCAGTGTTCACGACTCCACCATAAGAAAGAGACTGGGCAAAAACGGCCTGCATGGCAGATTTCCAAGACGCAAACCACTGTTAAGCAAAAAGAACATTAGGGCTTGTCTCAATTTTGCTAAGAAACATCTCAATGATTGACTTTTGGGAAAATACCTTGTGGACTGATGAGACAAAAGTTGAACTTTTTGGAAGGCAAATGTCCCGTTACATCTGGCGTAAAAGGAACACAGCATTTCAGAAAAAGAACATCATACCAACAGTAAAATAATGTGGTGGTAGTGTGATGGTCTGGGGTTGTTTTGCTGCTTCAGGACCTGGAAGGCTTGCTGTGATAGATGGAACCATGAATTCTACTGTCTACCAAAAAATCCTGAAGAAGAATGTCCGGCCATCTGTTCGCCAACTCAAGCTGAAGCGATCTTGGGTGCTGCAACAGGACAATGACCCAAAACACACCAGCAAATCCACCTCTGAATGGCTGAAGAAAAACAAAATGAAGACTTTGGAGTGGCCTAGTCAAAGTCCTGACCTGAATCCAATTGAGATGCTATGGCATGACCTTAAAAAGGCGGTTCATGCTAGAAAACCCTCAAATAAAGCTGAATTACAACAATTCTGTAAAGATGACTGGGCCAAAATTCCTCCAGAGCGCTGTAAAAGACTCATTGCAAGTTATCGCAAATGCTTGATTGCAGTTATTGCTGCTAAGGGTGGCATAACCAGTTATTAGTTCAGGGGGCAATTACTTTTTCACACAGGGCCATGTAGGTTTGGATTTTTTTTCTCCCTAAATAATAAAAACCATCATTTAAAAAACTGAATTTTGTGTTTACTTGTGTTATATTTGACTAATGGTTAAATGTGTTTGATGATCAGAAACATTTTGTGTGACAAACATGCAAAAGAATAAGAAATCAGGAAGGGGGCAAATAGTTTTTCACACCACTGTATATATACAACCCCAATTCCAGTGAAGTTGGGATGTTGTGTAAAACGTAAATAAAAACAGAATACAATGATTTGCAAATTCTTTTCAACCTATATTCAATTGAATACACTATGAAGACAAGATATCTAATGTTCAAACTGATAAATTTTATTGTTGTTTTGCAAATCTTCATTCATTTTGAATTTGATGCCTGCAACACATTCCAAAAAAGCTGGGACAGGGGCAGCAAAAGACTGGGAAAGTTGAGGAATGTTCAAAAAACCTGTTTTGAGCATTCCACAGGTGAACAGGTTAATTGGAAACAGGTGTTTGTCATGATTGGGTATAAAAAGAGCATCCCCAAAAGGCTCAGTTGTTTCCAAGCAAGGATGGGGCGAGGTTCACCACTTTGTGAACAACTGCATGGGCAAATAGTCCAGCAGTTTAGGAAACAACGTTTCTCAACGTACAATTGCATTCTGTAAAGGATATTACCACGCAGGCTCAGGAATACTTCAGAAAACTATTGTCAGTTAACACAGTTTGTCACTACATCTAGTACAAGTTAAAACTCTACCATGCAAAGCGAAAGCCATATACAGTATCAACAACACCCAGAAACACTGCCAGCTTCTCTGGGCCCGAGCTCATCTGAGATGGACTGACGCAAAGTGGAAGAGTGTGCTGTGGTCTGATGAGTCCACATTTCAAATTGGTTTTGGAAATCATGGACGTCGTGTCCTACGGGCCAAAGAGGAAAAGAATCATCCGGATTGTTCTCAGCGCAAAGTTCAAAAGCCAGCACCTGTGATGGTATGGGGGTGTGTTAGTGCCCATGGCATGGGTAACTTGCACATCTGTGAAGGAACCATTAATGCTGAAAGGTACATACAGGTTTTGGAGCAACATATGCTGCCATCCATGCAACGTATTTTTCATGGACGTCCCTGCTTATTTCAGCAGGACAATGCAAAGCCACATTCTGCATGTGTTACAACAGCGTGGTTTTGTAGTATAAGAGTGCGGGTACTAGACTGGCCTGCCTGCAGTCCAGACCTGTCTTCCATTGAAAATGTGTGGCGCATTATGAAGCGCAAAATACGACAACGGAGACCCCGGACTGTTGAGCAACTGAAGTTGTACATCAAGCAAGAATGGGAAAGAATTCCACCTACATAGCTTCCACAATTAGTGTCTTCATTTCCCAAACGCTTATTGAGTGTTGTTAAAAGGAAAGGTGATATAACACAGTGGTAAACATGCCCCGTCCCAGCTTTTTTGGAACATGTTGCAGGCATCAAATTCAAAATGAGAGAAGATTTGCAAAACCACAATAAAAGTTTAGCAGTTTGAACATTAGATAACTTGTCTTCATACTGTATTCAATTGAATATAGGCTGAAAAGGATTTGCAAATCATTGTATTCTGTTTTTATTTACGTTTTACACAACGTCCCAACTTCATTGGAATTGGGGTTGTTTGTATATATATATATTTTGTTTTTTACTGCAGTAATTCATTAAGAATTATTGGTCTTTATATACCAGAAAGACTATCCTAGGGTCTTCTGTAGGAAATATGTACACATGGTTCATTTATTTTTGAAGTAAAAATGAACTCACCCAAACAATGAATTAAAAAAAAAAAAAAAAAAAAGTTTTTAAATTGGCAAAGATGAAGTCAAGAAAAAAAAATTTCACTTTCAATGATTTGTATTTTTATAATTATACAGCACTTTATATTATTATTATTATTATTTTTAAATCTCATTCTGTGAAATGAAACTATGATTATACAATTCAATGTTTATTATATTTGTTCATTATTATATCTTTCTTTACACGTTTTGCACACATATTTAATAACTGTAATAAACTGCACCAAAAATGTTTAAAAAATCATTCAAAAGAATGTGTATGTGAACGTAAATAGCCAGTTTATACCCCAGCCAGGTATTACTATACCTGTAGAGTAAGTCTATAGTAACTGACAAGGCCATCTTCCCAAAGCCTCCTTTTGCAAATTCAGATATTAATGCATTCCTGAGCTCCAATACTTGTTAAACTGGCCATGGACCCTTTAGTGTCCCTGACCTCCTTTGCTTTTCAAAACAAGGCACAGGGCTGCCCCCATATCACAGAAATGCCCTGCGCTGCCAACCAACAGTTTGGGGAAACTCTGCCAGGCCTTTACACTCACTTCCTAACCTCTGTCTAATCACTATAAATGTCACATTGCTAAGCAACAGTTAAATACACACAATCTTCTTTCAAACTGTAAATGATTTTTTTTTATTTGTGTTGGTTTAATCAAAAACAGTGAGAAATGAAGTGGAAAAAAGGAGACAAAATGAGCTTCCTGAAATCTGGATTAAACAAATACGTCTTCATGTAGACAGTAGCTAAGGAGTTGAAAGGCAAACACAATCTGTTCCCAGTGTGTGAAGAATACACAATGAAGTTTAAAAACCATTCAGACAATAGAATGACTGACTAACTTATTTAAAACACACACACAAACGGCAATTTAGATCAATATTCTATGAATGGAAGTTCTGGCTTAGACAGACTCTTAGCAAAAAATTGTGTATATTAATAGGAACTAACATCCAAAACCAAACTGGAATAAAACGCAGCAGTCACAGGTGTTAGTGCCAATAGCTCTTGTCACTAGCACAGCTACTGATGGTTTATAAATTACCAATTTGCATTCTGTTCTTCCAGCCATGGGAATGCCTTCTGCCGCTGTCAGTATATGAATTACCAGAACAGTCTGCCCTGCCTCTGCCCGACATGACTTTATGCTGAGAAATCTGGTGCTATAACAAGATTTTGCCTGCATGGAATCTCTGAACGGTTCACACATGTTAAATACTTATGCTGCATTTCCGAGGGATTTGTGCCTGGTTAAACAGAGATCCATCTAATCTCTTGTTTTGTTTTCTTGTCAATCAAGGTCTAAACCATGGATAGCTGTGTTTTTCTGAAGAGGAGCGTAATGCGTAAACACAACTAAATGAACAAAGCCAAGGCTTCAGAAACTACTGCACCCTAAAAGCCCATGTTTTAAGACTTTCTCTCAAGACATTGCATTGCGCTCTATAAATACAAAATTCAAAGCCCAAGAAAGCCCATGGGTTGTAGTATTCATCATAGTCTTAAAGACACATGGCAATATTTCTCTTTTTGGAGAAATTAGTTATTCAGCAACAATTCAGGTAATGTCTATTCCACATTATGCAGAATGGTTTATTAAATAGTATAACAAGAAGAACAAAAACAATAGCATTTGCACTTGATGTGATGTTCTTATTTTTAAATAATACTGCAGCCAGGTTGTTTGTTTTTTTGTTAATTTTGTCTTCTAAGAATAGTTTTTTTCATGAGCCTTGTACGTTTTTCTCGAAAACCCTACTTCATGTACATTCAAGTTTCAATTTTGGTTCATTCCTTACTTATGATTTTGGATATGTTCATTTATTTTATTGCTATGATTTTGTATTTCTGTGTCACCATTTTGTGTACTTGTTGATAAAATACTATGGGTACACCCCTGGAAGTCACATCATCTGTGTGATGTTATTTAGGTCTGTACTAGATAGAACTCAGCATTCAAGTTTGTGCATAATTCCTTCAGCATTTTGCACTTAAAATCCAATGATTTCTTTTGGTGTGATAACTTCTAACAATGCCTTTTGACTTTTGTTGTTGGGTTACATATTAGGTTTTGATCCTTGAATGTCTTGCCCTTGACTTCATCTCTCTTTCCTTGTTTCTTCCCCTTGTGGTCTGCCATTGTCCGTTACTGTGACAGAGATATGGCTGTTGTATCCTGTATATTTGTGTATCATATAGGGGAAAAGTAGGGAGTCACTGTGAGAGAAGTATATGATTAGCAAACATGATGGGCATCCATTAATCTTATTTAGTGATTATAGTTGGAGATTCTCTTGTAGATTCCCTGGTAACTCAATCAGCAATGTAATGCCCCTTTTCTGATATCATGTCAAGATCTGATTTGCCCAGATGTTAAAATTAGGCCTGATGTCTGCAAATGATACACACTATGGTAAAAATCTCTTTTCCTAAGGGCTTCTCTAGTTTGGTGTTTTTGTTGGGTTAAATCATTGTTATTGCCAAAAAAGAGGTTTAATTTCAAGACAGTAAGATCAGTAAATGAACGGCTTATTTCGATATATTTCATAGAAACAGTCATGTGGCCAGGCAGAAGTCATTACACAAGAAAACATGCAAATATCAAAGTCTAAAAACAATGCCAAAAGTTAAAAACCGAAGTCTAAGAATCCTTTCCTAAATGGAAAATAATTAGATTTTATATTGTTTTTGAATATATCCCAAAGGTCCACTAAAAGCCCAAACAAATGAATTTGAAAATATTCTAAATATAACAGTGAAAATACACATGAGAAGCAATATTTATAATACTTACATGTGCAAATTGATTTGCCACAGATGTAAAATTGGCAGTTCTCCCAGATAATTAAAAAGGACCAGGAGAGAAAAATCAAGTACCAAACTCAAGTGGAACCTCGGTTTACGAGTAACTTGGTTTACGAGTGTTTTGCAAGACGAGCAAAAATTTTTAATAAATTTTGACTTGATAAACGAGCGATGTCTTGCAATACGAGCAGTATGGATACACTTTGTCTGCTGAGCATCATGTGATCACATCACTGAGCTGATGGTTCTCTCTCTCTCTCTTATCTTGCTTGCTTGCTCGCCCACGCGCTCTCTGTTTACAGCACGATCTCTCTCTCTCCTTATCTCGCTTGCTCGCCCAGTGCATCTCTCTGTTTACAGCGCGTCTCTCTCTCTCTCCTTATCTCGCTCGCCCAGCGCGTCTCTCTGTTTACAGCGCGTCTCTCTCTCTCTCTCATCTCGCTCGCCCAGCGCATCTCTCTGTTTACTACAGCATTGTGACTGTGTGTGTGTGCGCTGTGAAGTGCAAGTCCCCATCTTGCTCCCCAAAACACGAAGCTGAGTCTCAGTACTTTAACACTAGTTTTATTCAGCTTGAAACAGCAACAGCGCTGTTATTTATTGCATCGGGATCTTTATAATGTTCCTTGTATGACCCATTGACGACAGGCGCTTATAGCATGTCTGCGACCTTTTTGGATGCGCTTATACGGCGAACTGCTACAGCGCTGGGAGACTGCGATTGCTTTGGGACACTCTTCCGCGTGTCTTCCTGTTGGGTGGAATCCCACATGAGTTTAGAAACTCACACCAGCCATGATTCTTTTTAAAGGTAAAGTGCAGGTTAATTTGTATTATGTATTTTACTTTATATTTTGTCTTAATCATTTTTATATGAATAGTTTTGGGTTGTGGAACGAATCATCTGAGTTTCCATTATTTCTTATGGGGAAATTTGCTTTGATATACGAGTGTTTTGGATTGCGAGCATGTTTCCGGAACGAATTATGCTCGCAAACCGAGGTTCCACTGTAATAATCATGCAAAAATAACCAATACATGAAATAAAACCCAAATTTAGGAAATCCCTAACCTGAAAATCCAGATCCAGAATGTCAAACAAAAATTAATATTGTATCCACAAACCTGTGTGATGTCTAATACACAGCACTGGTTTGAATGGTGTTAGGCTGATGATTTCACACAACGTGACTGACTGGAATACGGAGAGTAGCAATGGATACTTGCGACCAAACAAACAAAAAGTGGCACCCATACAAAAAAACAATATGGTGCTTTGAAATAATGATAAAAATAATGAGCAAAAAACAAACCAGCAAAATAATAATGAAACTAAAAAGAATAACATTCAAAATTGTTAGGCTAAATTTTTATTTATTTTGGACTGTTTATATTTTTCTAAATTTTGAATATAAGGAATCATAATTCTCTTTACTTTCTATTAAGTACTTTCTTCTATCTTACTTTTAGAGATGTTTTATTTTAGCACTACTAGGGTGCTTTGCCCCCTGCTTGTTTTGCTCGCCAACCCCTTCCCTCCCCGCCAGCACCAGGCACCATTATGAAGAGGGGGGCTGAATGCACCCCAAGGAGACATGGCCGCTCCTCCAAAACCCCTCTTAAATGGTGATACAATGGGAAACAAATACATTTTTTTTTAACCTCCTCTTTGCTCGATCAGCTGCTGGCTTGCTGCTGTTGCCGTGCCGCATGATCTGCATTTTGTGCAGCACTTCGAACATTTAAAAGCCTGTATAGCACCTGTCCTTTTGAGCCTTGCCTCTCTTGTCCCCCAGATATCCTCAAACACTATACGATCTCCTTTCGCTGTTTTGTTATTTCACCGAGTAATATTTTCTGTTTGTCTGCACTAAAGCGATCTTTACTCAAATTTTTTTGAGACTTTCGAGTTTTCCTACTTCCATTATCTCTAACCTGCTCCGCATTTGTATCACAGAACTTGCTTCCAAAGGCTGTAAGTATGACATGACTTGTCCGTCTCGCGGGACGTAAAAGTGTTTCTCTGTCTCTCTTCAAAAGATCTCTCTTCCAAAGATCACGTCACTAAAGATTTTTATATATAATAGAGAGATGTTTTCAGAATTCCCACAAGGTCATTTTGATTTTCCTATGAGTGCTGCCATTGTAGTCTGTGGTTGCTAGGCCACACCCCTGAAAGTCACCGTACGTGACATTAATAGCAGATGATTGTGGATTAATCTCAAATCCTTTACTGTGCTTGTCTTTTTAAAGAAATCCAGTTTAGAAATATCAAGCCCTGTTTCCTGACTTTGGTTAAGATGTACATTAGAACTGAGTTCTTGGTTTGTTCCTTGACAATATCTTTATGTTCTAATCCATCTCTCCCTCTGCTCACTTCGTTAAAGTAGTATGAATATCTTAGAAAAAAATAAAGGACTTGAAAATAAAACTATTTTCAACCATGAAAAATTAACACAATCTTAAAACAAATATTGATGTGTTCCATTTATTTTTTTTTTACAATCTTACATTCTCACTTCCTCCCACCGATCCTTTGGATGTGGAGTGAGTTATGGCAAAAGCTCACTGGTGGCAGGAACAGCATCCAGGCTAGATAGAGTCAGAGAGAGAAAGTTAGTGTGAGCAGGAGAGGTGAACGGAGTGTTCTACGGTACTGTAAGGTGGCATTTAGCAACTGGATGTGCTCTAAAAGAAGTAAGCTTTAGCTTTCTGTTATATTTGCTTTGTACGTTTCTATTCTCCTTTCTTATTTTTTTATTAAATCATGAAAGCAAAATTTTTGTGTATCTGGCCCTGTTACCATAGTTCTGTGTTTAGCCATGCTACCTGTCAATAGCAGATAATAGAATTATTTAAAAACATTTGCAATCTTTAGCCTCATGTGTACCTTCAGCCCCTTTCTTAAGTGTCCTAGTGGATCTCTCCCTTTAGCATGTTCCTACAAAGCAAGTCTCTCTGACTGTCATTATGTTCGAGGCACCTTTCTTGCCTCCCGTCTGCTTTTATACGTCCTGCTTTTGGAAGAGTCTCTCTCAGCGTGCTTCCTATGCCTTTTCTCACACTTCCTCTTTCGATCTCTTCACCAAAGCCATACTGACCAGTCTGATTGCTCTGAGGGACAGAACACGCACACACACACACACACGCGCACACGCACACACACACACACACACAGACCCGAGTATTGTATTATATATTTGATAACCTGAAAAGCAGACCCTCAAATTCCAGTAGATATAAAGGGGCACTGCTACCCCCTGTACCATACTGCAGTCTGGGCACAGACTATTATAAATCAGTAAAGACCTGAGAAAATAAAGCACATGCATCTAGAATTTTCAGTTTCAAAGGTTTAATGCAAGTTGTGTTTAGAGAAACTAAGGAGATAAAAATAATACTATTGCTCTCCAGGCTATGCACAGTAGTGTAAATGTTCCCACTTGGCTAAAAAGTCTTTTCTTTTTCATAATCTAGTTAAAAAATAAACAGAAAGGCAGAGATTATTTTATTGTGATAGCTGTGCTCATGTGAAAGCCCATATTATTGTTTCAATATGATCTTTATGAACAGAGCATACTGAGAACAGAAACACTTACATTAGAGGCACTTAAGACTTGTTTGTTTTTTTTCCACCTGTGATGTGAAATTAAACATTAATGCTGATATCCATAGTGGAGCCTCAGGCTTACAATAGCACACAACTCTATTCTTGGTGACATTACTCACCACACATTTCAAGGGAAAGTCAATTGAGTTAAATACAATTTTTTTTTGCCCTCAAAACTAATTATTAGAAATTATAAAAAGGGGAACAAACCAATCATTCAATTTTAAGTATACATGGGTCAAATAAAAGAGTGGAAGTAACATTTTTTATTTATTTGCCAAAAAACTTTTTTCCCCCCAAGAAAGTTAAACTATAGTAATTAAACGAACACAGTGAAAGGCAAAAAAAAAATGAACTGAACAACACTGAACACATTACCAATATTCTATATACAGTATATGCATCTTTTCTTTTCCTAATTCACTTATCCAGTTGTTTTTGGTTTTGTAGCAGTGTATTTTCCAGGAGCTCGGGGGCAACAATGGAACCAATGCTGCACAAGGTGCCAGGCCATCACAGGGCACCATCACAGACAACCCAGATGCACCTACGTTAAGAGTGTCTCAATAACTTAACTCATATGTCTTTGGGACCTTGGAAGAAAAACAGAAATCAGACTACGTGTAGAAAAACCCATGTAAATATGAGAATGACATGCAAACACTGCAATGGAAGTGTACAGGCCAAGATGTGAACCCAGGAATCTAGAGATAAGAGGCCACTGTGCTACCAGTAAGTGCACTTTTTGATTAAAAATAAATAAATAATTCAACAAGTTAGAAACATATGCATGGCGTAACACTCAGGTACTTTTTTTGTTTTTTACTTTTACTTGTTCTTTTCTATCATTTTTTTATTTATTGCCTATTTTTGTAACAAAATTCTAAAATAATAATGATAATAAAATATATAAAAGCACACATCAAGAGGCTTCATAAAATATATGTATTTTAATAGCATTTTACAATTTGACATAGTTAAAAACAAAGCCTGCTTGTGGTGGCTGAAATAGACAGTCAAGTAATGAAAGAATTGCATAAAATGATATTTATTTATTGTTGACTGTTCATTGTTGGGTGGATTATGGCTAATTGTAGTTCATATATCTTAAAACACAAAATCTTTGAAAGAACTGCTTGATGGGGAATGAAAATCAATGTAAAAGTCTGCCTGCCTGCAGCTCTGCTGCCATTTCTGTAACTTGTACTTTTGATTTGTTTTGCATCAGAAGCAGCTAACAGTCATGTAAAAGAAGAAAATGTGCAAGTTGAAGTAATCTTAGGTAAATTTGAAATAGTAAATGATCTATCTATCTAATCAGTATCTGAGAACATTTACCTTTAAGACAGACCATGTCAAACGTATGCCAATGCTTTTTAATCCATTGTTACAAATTTCAACAGATTTGGGCAGTGAGCACTATTTGTGATAGCTCAATGAAGACTGAACCTTCCTGACAAGCTTCCTTGAAGAGTAAGTGTGCCATATTTCAACAACATTAGTCAACTAGGAGCCAACCTATTTCCTGAGGATACAATGATATGATATTAGCTGCTTTACATTTTATGCAAACACATCTAAAATATAACCTGTTTAATAAACTAAATTCAAATGTCCACACAATCTTTTTAAGATTTATTTTGCTTAAATAAAACAGAACTAGAGCTTGATGCTTGCTGTGCTCATTATATTTTATTTTATTACTAAGGGGGAAAGCCCCAATGGCGCCTTCGGCGCCCAACCCCAGTTGTAGCCAGTCTGCCACTTGCGTTGTGAACAGTGGGGCTGAATGCACCTCAAGGAGACACGGTTGCTTCTCTGAAACCCCCTCTTAAATGGTGATACAATGGGAAACAAATACAGTTTTAAACATGCTCTGTCCTCCAAGTGTGTTAATTGCACAGTGTCCCTAATCATGACTAAAACACCTCTATAAAAGAATTTTGCTAATTTGAAGCACTTACTGCATTTTAAGTCTAAGAAACCATAAACAACCCAAGAATATTCAGAATTATCTCAATAAATATTACATGCATCAGCGATTTGCATCAGTTCTCAGCGTTTGCTTTTCAAATTTTAAGTCTAAGGAAAACATCTATCAACTTTTTAGAAACACGCCTGGAACATTCAAGCAATTGTGAAATAAGAGCATTACAAACACAGCATTCTGTAGGCAGTTATCGAAATGTGTTTTCTTAGCACTCCTAAACATAGCATCATGCGTTGTGCCAAAAGTATTATGTTAACTATTGTGTGCCCACTAAATATTTCCTTCATTCATTATCAAATCAAGGGATGTTTACTGGCTGCAAACACCAGTCAGAGATTCACCCTTGGCAGCATGCCAACCTCTCCCACGGTTGAGACACCATTCACATAGTTTTAAAAATGCAGTGAAAATTGTGCTAAAAAAATTCTAAATATATACAACGTATACACACACACATACAATACATACACACATACATACATATTCACATATATATATATTGTGGTGGATTGCCGGCATTTTACTCCGGCCCTCACCCCCAGGCCGCCAGGAGGAGCTCTCCCGACAGCATGAACATGCCCTGAGTTCCAGCAGGGCATTATGGACTATGTAGTGTTTGTACACAGCCCTGCTGGATACCTTGGGGGCCACCAGGCGTCGCTGTAGGGGGGCTTGTAGGCTCTTATGTGCCCTATTACTCGGGAGTACGTCACAGTCACATAACAGGAAGAAACGACGTGCTCCCGGGTTGAAGAAAAGGACTATTTACCCTGACCCGGAAGGAATAAGGACTTGTGGACTGTTGAGCAGAAACACCTCTGGGTCAGGGAGTATAAGAGGACCATGGGAACTCCCAGACAATGAGCTAAGCTGGGTGGTAGGAGGGCAACGCGTCTGGGAGCTGGAGGATTGGATTATTGATTGATTTATTGTGTATTATGGTTATTTATGAGTAGTGTGGAGTGGAGGGTGCTTAGTGCACATAATTATTATAATAAAAAGAATTATTGTGGCACTTTTACCAGGTGTTTGGCGTGGTACCTGACGGTTCAAGGGAGCACTACTGCCCCCTACTGCGACAATATATATATATATATATATACACAAATACACATACATACATATTCAAATATATATACAAACTAGCAGAATACCAAGGCCGCAAGGAGAAGTAGTGTGTTAAAGAAGGTACGAAAAAGAAAAGGAAAAATTTGAAAAACAACGTAACTTGATTGTTAATGTAATTGTTTTGTCATTGATATGAGTGTTGTTCTCATATCTATCTATCTATATATATATATATATCTCTATCTATCTATCTATCTATATATATATGTTGTTCTCATATCTATCTATATATATATATCTCTATCTATATATATATATATATATATATATATATATATATATATATATATATATATATATATATATATATTATATATATACCCGCGCTTGGCAGCGGAGAAGTAGTGTGTTAAAGAAGGAAAGAGAAAGAAAAGGAAACATTTTGAAAATAACGTAACATGATTGTCAATGTAATTGTTTTGTCACTGTTATGAGTGTCGCTGTGATATATATATATATATAGCAAAATACCGCTCAGCGATGTCATGTGTTAAAGAAGTTATGAAAAGAAAAGGAAACATTTTAAAAATAATGTAACATGATTGTCAAAGTAATTGTTTTGTGTATTTGGCGGCAGCGCCACAAAGTTTTTTTCGTCTAGCTGCATCAGAAAATGTACCACAACGTCTGACATGCCTCCTTTTTAGTGTTTTCTCACAGCTTGGATTGCTGCTGTCATATATATACACACACACACACACACACACACACACACACACACACACACACACACACACATACATACATATATATACACATACATATCTTCATATCTACATATCTATATACATATCTACATATACACATATATATATATATATACATACCTATCTACATCATATATACACACATACATACATACACACACACAAATTATATATATGTGTGTATGCATGTATGTGTGTGTGTGTGTGTGTGTGTGTGTGTGTGTGTATATATATATATATATATATATATATATATAAAATGTAGATAGGGGTGTGTGTGTTATATATATATATATATATATATACACATACATACATATATATACACATACATATACTTGTGTGTATGTTTGTATGTGTCTATATGTGTGTGTATAGCTTTGGTCACTGAGTGCAAGGGAAAAATAATAAAATATAGTCTATAAGTTATTAAACAGTAAAACATTAACGCTTTAAGAAGTACAGGTACATTGAGCACTACTGGAGTGGTTTCAGGTAAACTACATTTTAAAGACTGTGTAACACAACAGGTAAGTAACTAACAGCAGCTAAAATGTATATGGATCATCTCTCGGTAGTAGATCCCTTTTGAAAGGCGCTACACGACGGCTGTGGTATAGAAATTACATTTTCTATGTGAACGCTCAAATTTGGGCCTATGGTAATGTGCCTTACCGCATTTAAAGAAAATTAGTTTTGTGTCCTCTGCAGTGTTAAGAGAGAAAGGCTTTGGTTTGGGATAAAAGGAAAAAAAGGTGTAAAGAAAGGAAAGTTGCCTTTTTCTTTTATATAGTATAGAGAGATGTGTTCGCTGACGTTATGATCGCTTGTGTAGACTGGTGAGACGCCCCGCCATTAATCGGCTGTGATGGCACTGTCAGTCCTCCACTCGTGTGCGTGTCTTCATAATCCGAGGTGAGGACCTCATAATCGTATACGTGCAAAAGAAAGTGTGAATCGCCTTAATATTATTTTTCCGTGGTGTAGAAAAGGGGTCCCGTGTTTGCACTTGTCTGGGCTATAGCGCAGGGGGAGGATGAAAAAAATTAAAAGTGCTCACTTTGACTTAAGGCAGAAGCGCAGTCAGCGCCTCAAAGGCCGGCACAGCTATGCACGCGCTGGCTGCTCGACTTTTGCTGGGCAGGAGACCACAGTTTTGCAGACACGCTCATGATATCAAAAGTCTCAGCGCTCTTTGGAGGTCATTCATATATTATATATATAGCAAAATCCCCGCCTCGCAGCGGAGAAGTAGTGTGTTAAAGAAGTAATGAAAAAGAAAAGGAAACATTTTAATAATAACGTAACATGATTGACATTGTCATGAGTGTTGCTGTCATATATATGCCTGCCTAAATAAGTCACCCTCGCTTTGCTCTTACTTTATTTACCGCTCATTTAATCATGGCTATTGGCGGAAAAATTATAAAATGGAAGGAGGATGGCTTTACCAAAACAATTATTGATGGCTTAATCGATTATTCATAAAGCTTGAATTGGTGATGTTTTTCTGTGTTAACCTCATATTTTTCAGACTTCTTCTCAAACTAAGCTGGTGCGAGGGTAAAATGAATCGGGATGCGCTGATCAATGTAATCCGTGTACAGTACCAGGAAATCATGCATTGACAAAAGCTCCCTTTGCTTGTAATGCAAAGTGTGATTAAATGCATTATTTTTAACGTTATGGAGCACATGCATCGAAGCTTCTCAGCTGTGCTTGTGCTAAGAAAAGGAAAGATTTTAAAAATAACGTAACACGATTGTCAATGTGACCTTTTGTAAGTAGTGCCTGGAGGATTCAGTGTGGAGAAACTCTATAGAGACAGCGTGTGTATTAACTTGTGGATTTTTCTGTGAGTATTTGGTGGCAGTCTGACAAAGTTGCTTCGGAAGACGGCATTAGCCGCGGAGCTCAGCTCAGACCGAAATTAGATGAATGGGAGGGGAGATGATGACGTGACTCCCCCACCCGCCTTAACTGTCAATCCCCACAAACACAGTCTCGGAATTTGCATAAGCACACCCCTTCACCTACAATTTTAACTTAGTTACAAAGTGATCAAAACTCGCTTATATCCGCGCCCTCTCATTAAACTTGTATCCCGCATTACCTGTGGGCATGTGAAACGCCAGCGGTAGCCTGTCTATGAACTTAATTTAAAGTTTAGGTTTACACCTTGCTTTCTTTCCGAGGCAGCAACACTCATGAATATGGTAGTATATGTCACTCGCTCGCTTCTTATTGTTTTTCGCTGCTTCTCAATTATATAATGCATGTTTTCTTAAGCGCTTTTGAGGTCTTCCTGGTTTTCTACGCACTGCGTTGACAATCAGTTCACGGATTACGGGAGGCGTGATGATGTCACACGAAACTCCGCCTTCCAGCTCAACTCCATTACAGTTAATGGAGAAAAATACCTTCCAGTTATGACCATTAGGCGTAGAATTTCGAAATGAAACCTGCCCAACTTTTGTAAGTAAGCTGTAAGGAATGAGCCTGCCAAATTTCAGCCTTCTACCTACACGGGAAGTTGGAGAATTAGTGATGAGTGAGTGAGTGAGTGAGTGAGTGAGTGAGTGAGTGAGTGAGTGAGTGAGTGAGTGAGTGAGGGCTTTGCCTTTTATTAGTATAGATATACATACATACATATACACATATATATGTATATATACATATACAGTATATATATACATACATATACTAGGGGGCTGTGCCCCCTGCTTGACAACCCCTAGCATACCCAACCCTACCCCATACCCTGTTTCCCCTACTGCACTACACACCATTGTGAAAAGGGGGGCTAAATGCACCCCAAGGAGACTGGAAACAATTATTCCTCTAGAAGCAAAACTTTACAATTAAATCAATCTGCATAATTAAAATTCTACAGTATGTATAGTTTTTTTTATATATATATCTAATAAAATACCACATATAACATTAATTAGCTTTTCTTTTTATTGTCTGAGTAACTGTTTAGTTAGATTCATACACACACATACATATGTATACATATACTGTATACATACATACACATATATATACACATATACAAATACACATACTGTATACATACATATACACATAGACATGTATATACATATATAAACATACACACTCCTTTTTGTTTCTGCCATGTATATTTGCGCATACATATATGCTTTTGCATTTACGTCTGCTTTATTAAGTTTAAAATAAGCCATTAATTTTGTTTATCTCTTTTTCGCTACCTTTAAAGCTTCTGCTTCTTTGCTCTCTTTAAATTGAATCATATTCTGACCTGGTAAATGAATCGGTAATAATTCAACAGAATGACTTCGGCCGTGCATTCGGAATTCCATTTAATGCCACCCGCTTTCCATTACACTGCCGTACCGAGTATCTAAATATGCTTGAACTTCGTCCTGAGACTGTTCTTTGGATAAAGCTATGCATACTCTATTGTATGCCCTTTATGAATGTACTTGTAGATGTACTTATTACTCATAACCGATGCACAATACTCAACATTAATATGACAATCGAATCGTTTGAGCAAATACGGGTTATATGGTACAATCACTGAATTATCGATCATCACAATTTTACCATCTTTCTTTCCGTGATAAGTGTGTTGTTCGTGACGATTATCTCTTCGGCAATAATCAGGAAAGCCATACTTAGTCATATCTGTTGTTTGAACAAACGCTTTTTGAAATTTTTTCTCTTTTGAGTCCCAACATACTGAATCTTTTAAATGTTTTCCGTGAGACATGTTTTTAATGACTTTATACCATAATTCAGGATAGGTTTCTCTGTTTGGAATTTCAGAACAGACAAACCGATCTACATCATCAGCAGTTAATAATTTATTTTGCAAAGTAACCAATAAATGCATGTGAGGTAAACCCCGTTTTTGAAATTCGATCGTGTAACTGTATGCTCTGATTTGACAGAACACCGTTTCGATTCTATGTTGCATTCGTGTGTCTGCTAAAAGCATTCCAACAACTGTGAGATTAGATGTCCGTGAACTTGTTTCAAATTGTTTGTAAGTAGGTTGTGACGTGCAAAAGTCACCATCTCACAGGTCTTGCTTCCTAAGGTTGCCAGGCCAGGAGGTGGCAGGGTGCATTAAATCTACTTCTGTAATCTCTGCAGGCCAGAGAAGGGAAAACTTACCTAATTTATCAACAACAACAGCACTTCCGGTTCTGGCGCCATGAACGATGGCACTTCCGGTTCAGGCCACAGATGACGTTACTTCTGCTTTTGTCCTTTAAAGCTGCCATCATCTCATTATTTGATCAGTTAAGTCTTGGAACTCAACTAGAGCAATTCTGAGTTTATTTGAATATCCTTTTGTAGCCAGGGACAATATAAGAGTGGCTGCCCCAAACCTTTTTCGTGTGTTGAGACTCATTCTTTCACTATATATATATATATATATATATATATATATGACATGGATATACAGTATATATATATATATAATGTGCTTGTGTGTGTGTGTATTTATTAGTGGATACCATTTCCACCTTTCAGTGCTTGGATCCCAGTTTGCCTCCTTGGAAGTGAGAGCTATTTAATTTACCCTGCCTTACAGAAAAAACTTTGTCATTAAAGTATCTTTTTCTGTTCGTCAATGTAAAAAAGTCAAATAAAATAAACTGTATCAATGTTTTATACAGTAATATGTAAAAACTTGACTTGTTCACTTGGACTTTCTACAGTTTTCTTGTTCCTCACATAGATCAAAAAGACATTCATTAATTAGTCTGCTTAATCCGGTTCTGCTATGCAGGAGCAGATGGGAAACCAGTCTTAGACAATGGACAAATTCATGCACAGGAGCAACTCATCCATTTGGTGAACTAGGTGATTGCCTAAAGCATCATTGACAAAGGCCGGTCATGTGTTACCACTTTAAAATATTATGCAACCTTTTTAGGAACATGAGAGTACATCATCCTAACCAAGGACCCGTGTAATCATAGCAAATGGCTCAGTAATATGTCAGTCGCAGCTCAGACATACCAGACCTGACTTTATAGCACTGGCACTAATTCTGATTAGCGACACAAGAGATAGTTGATCAGTGAACAACAGTACGTTAAAATGGCTGGCTGGCTGGCTGCAAATGCAAATACCAAGGCTCATTTTTACAACATGTGGTCTCAAACCCTGTCAGCAAGGATGATAATCTGCCATCATCAAGTGACGAATTTCACAGAAAAAATAACCTCCCTGCAAGCAAAGGTGCAAAGGTTAATAATAACAGCTATAAATTGTCCAAAACAGACTGACCAGCAGGTAGCATTATCAGTACAATAATACACAACAGTGCTAATGGACTGGCTACAATTTCTAGCACAGTTTAATAAAGACTTTTGTCTGTCATGCATATTTCTAAAATGTACTAATATGTAACTTGTGTAGTAATTCTTTTTTGTTTATTTAAGTACTCTGGACGATGTAGAGATTTACCGTATAGACGGCCAGTTTAACCATTGACGCATGTAAGAGAGAGAGATGTTGGATTACCTAGGGATTTGGAGATACGTGTATCAAACCTTCATCAAAGCCTTGGAAATCTTGAAGGGTTCAATTCTGGTGATCACATGTGTTCCAATATATAACCTACTTAGGAGTGCTGAAAGTGGATGTGTCATAGCATTACAATATTTACTCTGTGTGTGTGTTGGTGGAGATGTCCAATTGCACACAGTTTTTAAGTGTTATTGCCTATTGGTTGTGATGTTGCAAATTCAAACAGCAAAACAGACATGTTACCCCTAAGAGTGGCACAATGGCATTTACAGTACCAGCCCTCTTCATGCTCAGATTCACTTACACCAATGAAACCTCACATTTCATTTTGGGATTTAGGTGGAAAAATGAAGAAAACACCACACTATAAAAAGGGAAGAATATATAAACCCCACACCGACAATTACAGTGCTCTATACAGTGCTATTATCTAGTAGACCATCATTCAAAGACATCTTGAAATAAAAAAAATATTTTAAGTAACATGCATGGAAACTTCCACCTTCCTCAAAAAAGTAGGCAATTTTTGCTCTGCATTCAGGTACCTTAAACAAATAGAAAACTACAGGTACACAGATACCAGACTTCTTGGGTGCAGCTCCTTTATTAAACACCAGGTACAACACTCCTTATTACTATGAATTCAAAGAAGGATGATGATGCAAAAATCTAAGAAATAATGAAGCAACAAGTGAGCATGACATTGTATTGGTGGCACACCTAGGACAATTTTGATGATAACAGACTATTCAGCAAAACCATACACGTCAATTCTAATCATAAAATCATTTGTGAGTATTTTTCATAGGCCTAATATCATGGTGGCAATAAGATTAAACTACATCACAACTGTTTCCATGCATTTTTTAAAATTTGGGGTATGGGTCACGTATGTGACTAGCTCAGGGTCAAAGCGATTTGAAGTTATCAATTGGTCTTGCACCCTTGTGTTTTAACACCTAGTATTCTAGCCACCGTACTACACTGCCATCTGTTTCTAGCATTAGTTTTCTAATTTTGATAACAGTTATTCCCATATATCTTTACATCATTCATATCATATTTAAGCTTTGCTGAAGTTAGACAAAAATAGCTCTCCTTTATATAAACTAGTTCTTAAATACTCTCCCACAACCCAAAGATGTGTGTGTTCTCTTAACAATTGTCACTAAACCTGTAAGTTGTAGGGGTGGGAGTGACTGTGTCCTGTGATGGACTGGCGCGGCATGCATGGCTGGTTCTGCCTTGCCTCCTATGTTTCTTAAGATATTCTCTACCTCTCTGTGACTATAATTGATATGAAATTAGTTTAGAAAATGAATGAAATAAAAGCCTGCAGTCACTGTGGTCTTCCAAGATCTGAGTTTGGCACCCCTGAGTTAAATGAGTAGTCTTGCATTGCACTGGATTAGCTTCACTCAGCACACAATCTGCTCTGGAGCCTACTTAACAGATTTCAGTTTGCACCCTTGCTGGTTTAAGAAAGTTACATATTGTTATATTCAATAACATAAAAAACCCTCTTAATCCATTTCAGAATCACGGGAAGTTGCATTAAATGAATCTTTTTTTTTTAAACTGCTTCTTTATACACTGAATTATTTTCTTGACAACATAAAATGGGACAAGAAAAGCCCATTATAGCAAAGCAAACCACTTCAGACTCTGTAACCAATTTTCCCCCAAGTAAATCACATTTACTGTACAGCGCTCACACAGTTTGAATCACAGACCCACAGCTGCCCAGCTTTAAATCAGTGCAACAAGCAGACAGGGCTGGAAAACTGGTGATCCGTCCCGCAATGTCGCATGTTTCATTAACTGGGTGAGCTACTGAACTCATTTCAGTACTTTAGGATCTCGAAGCATGATAAACAAAAAATGCCCAGGCTTCAATTGCCTTTAGAAAAAAAGCAAAGAATTTAACTTAATGACATTGCGGGCAGAAAAGACAGCCGCTTTGCCTTTTGATTTATATCTGCTTTTTTTTTTTAAATAGCTGAACACAGTGTGGGTTTGTTGATTTTTCTTTTCTTTAAACATTAAAAAATGCTTCATGTTTTTCTTTTACATTTGGTCTGCCAATAAACAAATACAATCAGCCCCAAGCATAGACATCTGCTTGGCTCCTGGGAATTTTGCAGATTCAGCTTTGCCAAGACTTTGCATCCAGTTGCATAAATGCTTGATTCATGCATTGCTAAATTACAATAAAAGATAATGAATTATGTAACTTTACCTGCTCACATAAATTGTTTCAGTCTTGATTATTTTCTGTTTAGCAAGGCCTGTGCCTCAAGGGCACCGATTTACCAACAGGAAGAGAACGTTGCTGTGTTAAGGTACCCATGAAAAGGAAGATGGTATAGAATTTACTAAATAGTAAGATCACTGCCCGCATACTGATCCACAGGAGCTCAAAGTATAAAGTCCGGAAGTAAAATGGAGCTGTTACATGAATGCAACCTGTGATGGACAGTCACCCAGTCTCAGGTTAGCTTTGCCCTTCTGCAGGAGTACAACTGGATAATGGATGCACCAGTGACCACTGTGTTAGGTCCACCTAGATGTTAATACAAATCATCTGCTCGTCAAAATGGCCACTCTTGAGTCAGCAACTCAATACATGTAGCACTAATTGAGTTCATGGTTGTTGGACCAAATATCAGAATGGACAAAATATGCAATCAAAGCAGTTTTGACCATGGTATGACAAACATGATGGCATCTAAAGCACATCTGCCCTTTTGGGATTTTTATGCACTATGAAATTTTGAGTTTACAGAGAACGATGCAATAAACAGAAAACATCTAGTGTGTGGGAGTTGTGTCAATGGAAACACATTATTAATGGGGCTACAGTGAGCACTGGAAAACTGAAGACTGCACAAATGACGCTTGATTTGAAAAATCTCAACTTCTGTTGCAATATTTAGATTGCAGAGTCATCCTGTCTTCTATTAACATTACAGGTTGATGGTAGTAGTCTAATTCTGTGGGGTATGTTTTCTTGAAATGGGTTGGGACTTCTGATACCAAGTAAACATGCATCGTTGTTGAAAATATGCATCCCATTATTGCAACAGTCTTCCTTTATTCAAACAGATACACCATTTAACAAAGTGCACACCATATTCAGCTCATTCTAGGAACATTGCAGTCTTTTCAGTTAACCTTAATGGCCTGAACATTCTCTAAATCTCAATCCAATACAATACATCTTTGGCATGAGGTGGAACAGGAAGTAAACCAAAGCAACACTGACCAAAATACTTGAGAAATGTTTCCAGCACCTAGCTAAATCCACATCCTGAAGAATTTATAGTTCTTTTGAGGCTCTATATTAGATCACAGCAAAAGGCAACTGAGAGGACATGACCAAAACCAGAGGCCAAAGAAGTTGATGGTGTAAACATTCTTCACAAGATCAGCATCTTGTCAGGAATCTATATTACTAAACGAAGGTTGTATATATGCACGGATGCCAGACGCCAGAAGCAAGCCGTGCACAATACAACCACCACCCGAACGTGAGCGTGCACAATACAACTGCTGCCCGAACGCGAATGCGCACACCACTGCATATACAACCTTCATTTAGTAATGTAGATCTTTAAGCCGGAATCCGCCGCCATGGTCACTTCAGCACGCGAATCCGCCGCCGTCACCATCACCATCAGGGAACTAGGTGGTGCCAAAAGGGCACACGCACAGTGCCCCAGTGCCCCAGAGTCAAACCCAGCGGCTTCCCAGAGTCAAACCCAGCGGCTTCTGAGAATCAGTAGGTGGCGCCCAAACAACACAACACAATTTATAAGGATTTATCTATCTGAGCCTGTATTTGGACATGGACAACTTTACTGTATGTTGCCTTTTCAAGAGTCCGGCGTTTGTGTGACTTGTGGAGGCTGGCCTGGACACAGACAGGCTAACACGTTCATGTCACCCACAAACACATTTATTTTACTATATATACAAAAGTCAAGTCCATAAGTGCACCATAAAACCCCACAAATCCCCAAAGTCCTGGCCACAACAATGCCTTTCTTCCTCTTCAGGCCACCTCCTTGCCTCCTCCAGCAAGCTCAGTCCACTCTGCTTCCGACTCTTGCCCCGAATGAAGGGATGCGGCCCCTTTTATCCACACCCGGATTTGCTCCTGGTGCTTCTCGGCAATCTCCCGCCGACAAGCCTCAGTGTGGCGGAAGTGCCGGCTATATCCCCGAAAGCATTCCGGATGTCCCTGCTCCTCTTCCCCTCAGCACTTCCTGCTGTGCCGGAAGTGCTGAGGTCCAGGGCTCCAAAGGCATGGTGGCGCCCCCTGGTGGTGACCACGGGCCCCAAAAGGGTGGAGCTTCAAAGCTCTGTACCCGTGGCCTCCAAAGGAACCAGGGCGGTAGCCCCCAGATGGTCTGGGGAAGGCGCAAGCTCTCCTCCGGTCCTCCTGGGCATCCCGGCCGGGTCGCCACCCCAGCCACCTCTGACAGACGTTACAGTGAAGGTTTTAACTACTCCATACCAGGCAGAGCTGATTCCAGGACAGAAACCCATCTTTACCAAAAATATTGTTTATAAGGAAATTTTTGATTAACTATGTTGAATTTAACATTTTATGAATTTTTTGTTTCTAATTTACTTAATTTAAACCTTTGCACTAAGATATTTTTTTTACTTATGAGTGCAGCAACTCAAAGACATTTTGGACTTAAATGATATAACAATTAAATTTCATTTTTACTTTTAATAAACTGGTTAATTTTAGTACAAATATATTTATTTAAATAAATGAAAACTTTCCCAGGGCGCTCCCAACCTCCATGATTTGTCATCTCTCCAAAGATCGGACGGAACAGAAAGTGATTGCCATTCTTGGATTTCCAATTCTTTACAGAATCAGGGGTTTACTGGTATACAATAATGTACACTTTGAATTAACTAAAACCATGTAGTGTGAAGTGGTGTTCCATTCATCATCTAATATGCACGCCTTTGAGATGCTGGAGGAATAGTCATGCAGACATACATGGAACATAACTTATATACTCCACACATGCAGAGGGTGGTGTTGCATTTGAACCCATGCAATTAGTCAGTACCACTAAACATTTTGCTATCCCGAGCTAAATCAAGTCAGAGGTAATAAAAGGGTCTTAATGACAAAATAACTGACTTCCTGACCTCTGTAGTGATTTTCAAATTGCCAGATAAAGGTTCATGTATTTGGGAGATTCAATAATCTAACAGTGAATTTGGAGGAAATATGCAAAAGTAAACAACACAGACATTTAAATGAAAGCAATCAAAATACACAATGAATTCAAAACCTACCCTAAATGAGCTACATAGTTCAGTGACTAAAACAGAGTAAAAACATATGAGTTAGGAATAGCAAGAGCAGCACAGAAAAGCAAAATATTCTAGTGTGTCTTCCTAGAAGAACATGGGAAAATGGAATATTAATGTTCATCACAGCCTTGTCAAGCAAACATTTTAAAATGCACATCTTAAGTAGAATTAAATGAGTGTCAGAAAAATATAACAAGAAAGTGATTTTATAGTCTTAAATTATTTGAGAAAAAGTCAGAATACTTTTCATGCAGCTTTTAGAAATAGTTGTTAGATAATATCCACTCCTAACATAAAATGCTAAGACTGCTGTGAGCTGAGACTCTAGAAGCAAAGAGGGCAAGTGGCAACGGCCTTTGGTGCTGCATGCTGCCAACTATAAATGGGGAGGGGAAATCAATCAATGTTAATTACTGTTCCCCACCTACAAAGCAACCATGATACGAGGGCCAAACTCATTTCAGTACAAACAATTTCATTTTACTAGTCTGCTGCCAGGGTGTGTAGTTTGTGACATCAGACTTTATGCTTGCTACTTTTATGGTGTTTTGCATACAGTTTAACGAATTTGAGAGTATAATTTGTTATATATATATTTGCAAACATGAAGTGTGAAACACATTAAAAGTACTTTTTGTTTTTGTGTTTTTTTTTTTGCTTTCTTTGGGGTGGAAAATGAGAAATATTGCTCCATAAAGCCTCATTCATATTTCTGTTTTCCAAAGTTCTGTAATACTACGGCAACAAAAACATACAAGTAAAATATGTTCTGTTTTATGTCTTTAAGGTAGGACAGCATTGTCACTGCATTGCGACATGCTGCAGAATTTCCACATGAACATACATCAAAACGCACATGGGCTTACTACATGGAAACACCCCCAACTTCTTGTTACCTAGCAGCCTCCTTTCCTGTTTCTGGATTCCTGAAGGTAAGAGTTAAAAAAATCATGCTCCAAATGTGGTGGGTGCTTAAAGTACTGCTTCTGTCTCTGATGCATCTTTAGGATTGCAATCTTATAATTGGCAAAGTAAGCATAGTACTACCAGATCAACCACAACATACGTCTCTTAAATGTCAACATATGACAGGAAAGAGGTCCAGTGGTTTTTCATTTCTAGAGATCTTTCCTTAAACACTGAAAAACAGGCAGACATCTGCAAAATTAGCGCATGAAAACACTTGCACACAGGGACTAGACAGTGTTTTTTGATTCAAATGCAAAAAGTGGCAGAAATTATGACATCAAGTTATGACTTCAAAGGAGTGTGCAGCCAGAGTAGCATTAACATGGAAAAAAGAGGAATGGCAAAGTATTACTTTAAATAGCTTCATGGCAAGCATGATGATCCATATCTGGAGTGTGAATAACAATATAAGCATACTGTTAGTTTACCAACTTTATACTATAACACTGACAGCTTCCATGATTGTATTTTTTTTATTTGAGATACTTTGTTAATCCCCTAGGGGAAATTATCTTTTTGCATGACTTTGAAATCCTTTCTGGCATGGAATGCTCATACAATTAAGCCATCTGTACTCCTCTCTATAGTTGTCTAGGCATCATTTTATAATTTATACATAGTGAAGCCCGGGTTGTGTACAGCTGCCTTAACCCCGACACAGACAGGCAGGACACAGGTTTGGCACACAACACACAGTTTATTTAGAGAGTTTGCCTTCCACAGCACACAAGGCAAGCATTAACACGCTCCCTCCTCTCAGCCAGTCCACTTCCTCCTGACTCTGGCCTCTGAGTAGCGGTGACTGGCTCCTTTGATAGGGCACCTAGAAGAAGGCCAGGTGCCAAATAGGAACCTGCAAACGTCCAGGTGTCCCCCTGGCAGTGGATACGGACCCCAGCAGGGTTGAGCCACCATGCTCATAACCTATGACCCCGCTGGAAGCCAATGGGGCCGCCCTCTGTCGGTCCAGGGGAAAAACAGTCTTGAAAATACTCTCTTCCCAGTCCTTCCATGGTTGGTGCATTCCAGCCATGTAAAGGCCCCAGCCATCCATTATATGGAAACGAATGTCTGTGATACAGTTTGCATATTTGTAGTTAGAGATCCACAAAGGTAGAAAATGAGTCACATATCTTAAAATAGTTTTTTATTCCTAAGCTTTTGACACCCTGCCAGGTGTCATCATCCTAAGAAAATGATTAGACATTCAGGAATTAGTAAGGTGGAGTTTGGGAGGTGTTGGTCATAAAGTCTTTTTTTATTATTTAGATGTTCTTATTTTTAAGCCTGCATATGCTGAGTTTAAGTCCAAGTGTCTGTTAATGTCATTTTCATTAGAGAGCCATAATTCAGCCAGCTCTCTGGAATGCTTAGTGTTGGCCCTGAATTTTTGCATTCACAGTGTTCATGTTAAATGCATGTCTGGTGGAACTTATATGTGTGTCAATCAGAGGCTGTGGGTCTTTCCTTTTTTGGCATTAAAATCCTTGTGATAAAAACCGGCGCAGTTGACGGTTTTCAATAGAAATGTCAAGGAAACTGATGCGTCTGTTTATTTCTTTTTCCTTTGTGAATTGAATTGTGGGGAATACTTAGTTGATGTGGTTGTAGAATTCATTCAGCTGGTTGTGGTTACTTCTTAATATGACGGATGCGTCATCAATGTAGCACATCCAATGTTTAGGTGTGAACTGAGTTAGAGCCATGCTTTTGAATCACTGCATAACCAATTCAGCTAAAAGTCCCATTGGCATGCCTTCTTTCTGCCTATAGTGTTTTATGTTAAAATGAAAGTGGGTAGTTTGACAAAGTGATACGAGATGCATTATATCCTTAGTGGTTGGCTTCATATGTGTCGTTATGGTGGAGTTGTCATTTACTTTTGTAAGTAAAGTCTCTGGTGCCAGATGAACTGGGATCATAGCATATAATAACTTATTATAAATATTACACTCTCAAACTGTTTGAGGCTGTCATAAGTGTGGGTGATAAGAGTGGGTGGGTCCTTTTGCTTTTTCTTTGCTTATTTTTAAATCTCCACTCTTGATAACTTAGGCTTTATTACAGAATATTAATTTCCATGACTCCTGCATCTTTTCTTGGTAAACCTCAATGAAAATGTGGTGAAAAAAAAATGCATTAATACACACAAACATAAAACTATCACTATAACTATAACGAACTGAGACTGGATCGCTTACACTCCGAGGTATGTACCGGAAAAACATCCGAAGCGCCAGAGGCATTTTTTTCATATTTTGCAGAGACTTGCCTGCAGAAAGCAGACGGTGAATCGGACGCCTACCTCACACCTAGGCAAGATGGCCACGATAGGAAGAAGTTGAGCCAGTCTAGGAGCCTACAAGAGGAATGCCTATTCGTCGACAGTAGTCACGTGGACTATCCTGGGGCAGGACGGGTAGGCTTCAAGCAAAACACAGCATCACATGACCAGGAAGAGACCGTCCAATTAACTAGAACGGGACACGTGGTCCCGCCCGAAGGATCTCGGGAAGGAGAAGGTCAGGATCGGTCTATTGGTGAGGTCGTTTGTTTTCCCAGCACTTCCTGGTGTGGCGTAAGTGCTGGGCTCCAGGGATATTCAGGCACCGGGGCACCGCCTGGCGGTGGCCACGGGTCCCTACAGGGCTGGGCTTCCAAGCCCTTTACCCGAGGCCCCCAACATAACCAGGGCGGACGCCCCCTCGAGGTCTGGAGGAGGTACAAGCCCTCTTCCGGTCCTCCTGGGCGTCTTGTGTAAACAACCCTGATGTTCAGGATTTTAATTGAGTTCACACATTTTATATCTTATGGGTCAATACTATTATGAAATCTTGTAGTCTTGGTCTTGAGTGACCTGACTAATTTAACAAATGGAAGGAGAGTCAATAGAAGTTGGGCATAAATAGAGTGAAACCACAGTGGAAATGTAGCAAGTAATGATGATGGAAGCAGCGCACACCACTCTCTAAAGTGGCTCCTGCCCTCGGTAGAGATATTGCCACATTGATCCTTGTTGAAGACAGTCAAAATATTTTTAATAATGAAGTCACAGAAAATGGTCAGTGTTTTCTGTGACTATGCAAACATCTTTAACCCTTTTAGAAAGAACAACCCCTGGTGCCAAAGACCCAGGAGGGTCCATTACTTTTAGTCTATTAGTCAAGCCAGCAAATGGAACAAAAATGAATTTGAAATGAAACTCAAGAGTTTTGCTTTGCAAATTAAATTGTGAAGTTGTTTATATTTTCATTTTATCTGAAATCTTGTGACAATGCTGATGTGGGGACTACAATTCCCATTAGGCAACAGAAGTCTGCGGGTGCTTATGAGAGGATACCATTATCAACACATGCAAAATTTAAATACACCTGCCAATTATCTAAGATTGGAACAACAGCATTTCCTTCTCAACTAATTTGGATGTCTTTTTCATTGCCTCGCTAGATCACAGCTTCTGTCTATGTTTCAATGCAGGTTGTGTAGAGCCATGTTGAATCTCCAGAATATCCTTTTCCCCATTAATTTTCTTCTACACTTATGGGCCTAAGAGGGGTGTAAGGTGTTACCAAACCCTTAAAAACAATGTTCCTTTCTTTACATCCCCATCATAAAACCTCTAAAACCTTTTTTTAGTGAGTTTAACGGTTGTGAAATTGCCTAGAAAATAAATGATAGCACTAATTTCCAAGAACTTCCCATTATATTTTGTATAACCTATAGAGTGAGATTCAGGTTGTCAGATAAGGACAGTGACAGCATTATGCATATTGGTCAAGTTTACAAATAGACATTTTATAACTATGAGTAAACATGGCACGTAAACATATATGCAATGAATGACACTGCTTTTTTGTTTAAAGCAAAGCCTCATTTTTTTTTAAACACTAACATCGTTGTACATCTACATATTGTTACTATTTATGATAGAACTAAACCATAATGAAAGCTGAGTTGTTGTTATAACAAGTGAGGACTGTGTTAATAACTTTTATGGATTTTTGTTTGTGGACATTTATTTAGTTCCCTTTAATGTCAATACAGCATCATGGTTTGAAACTCTCTGCTATCTCTGAATAATACGGTCAATAATATATAAACGTTAAAGTGATCTCTTACCTTGCTTAGAGTCCAACAACAATTCTTTAGTTTTTTTTTTTATATTTGATTTCAAATTATTACGGCTGCATCATTGACCATTTCTGTTACCTAAGGCCTGTATTCTGTCTAATCATGATATGTGATGATACCAACAAAAGTGGTGTCATCCACAGTCTTCTTTAGGTGTTGTATATAAATGACTGTGTTTCAAATGCAAATTCTGTAAGAAGTGGCGATTAATGTTTCTGGATATCAATACCCAATAAGAAAGCCCAAAACAGACAAGGTCTTCATCTCTGTATGTCTGTTTTCTATGAGTGTTTAAGGCTATTTGAATAGTAGCAACAGCAATGTGTGGAATCTTCTTTAAATAACTAAATTCTAAATGAATGCAGCAATACTGAAAAATGTATTTTGGTACCCAGGAGATTATATCCTTCTTTCCTCCGAATCAGCCTGCGGAAAATTTTTCCACTGAAGCCTAACACATTAGATGCATGCTGTCAGTGGGGACAAAGGAAGTGTTGTACTGAAAGAAAGGGGAAATCACAATGAAGAAGCACTTGGCAAAAGAAGTTAAAAGCAAAGAAGGGCTAATGGACAAACCTGCACCTTATATGCAGTCAGTAAGGTGGCATGTTGGCAAAGTGCAGGCCCACCCTTCCTGCATTCACTTCTTGCATTTTCTTACCCCATTTTTGTGTGGGGTTTCCCTCTTTAAAACCAAAATATGTGCAGGTTATGTTAACTGACATCTCTAAACTGGCCATGGCGTGACTGAGTGTAAGTATGTACATTTGTGCCCTGCAATTGATCTTTTCTGCCTCGTGTCTAGTCACAATCCTGACTCCAGCACCCTTTGAGTCTGGACACTGTATTGTCTAACAGAAAAGGCCCTTGTAGGTGGTTTAAAACTGGGCTTTATTCGCCATTATTTAATGTTAGTATTATCTTTTATTAACAGCAGGAAGGCAAAGTAATTAGTGCTGCTGCCTCACAAATCCAGTATTCTTGTGTCAAATCCTGTACCCAGTGGCCGTTTGAGTAGAGTTTACATGCTCATCCTGTGTTTGGTTCTCTCAAGATGCTCCAGTGTTCTTCCTACATTCCCAAAGATATGTGTTTTAGGTCAACTGGGAATTGGTTGTGAGTGGGCCTGTGATGGACTGGTTTCCTGTCCTGGGCTTTTTCTGCCTTGTGCTGAACACAGTTGGGATAGGCACTGGACTCTTAATCTAATCTATTCTGTTCAAAACCAAAACAATTATCAAACAATTCACATTTTTTATGTCTTTGTTACAATTACCTATACAAGCAATAAATGTTTTTTTTCAGTCTTCCACATTCTCTATTCTTGTCTTCTGCCTTTGGGCCTCCAGTTTCAGCAGAGTGAGCCTATGTTTTAATCAGTCACGTATCATTAATTTTATATAATGTCTTTCATGGTGAGCTTCATTCCAAAGTGCTTTATTGTGTACAGTGTAATACAGTTTCTTATGATAAATAAATACTCATAAAAAAGGCTACAGGCTTGTTAGAGGAAGCAAGCTTACTGTTTCACAGCAAGCTCCTTTGCTGCAGTGCCCACTGCCATCATTGCTCATGTATGCTCACACAAAAGACAAGTGATTTACAGTATACTGAAATTGCAGCATGAATAAGGTAATGACAGCTGAAATGTTCCAGCTTTTGACCTACTAACATTCCCAGCATGCATAAGACATGTGACAGGGAGAATAGCAATTATTAGTTTCTGCATGCATGTCAACTACATGTTACGTAGCCATACAGAACAGCCAATAATAATAAGCTTCAGAAATACTGCATACCTTGCCAGGCATCTTATTCTTTATCCTGTCCTGACAGTATTTACAGTAAAAAACATACACCTATAAAGAAATGTAATGCATAGCTGTGTAACCTACCCTTAAAGGGCACAAAGAAGCATGTCTCATTTTTAAAGCAGTTTTGACTTTTTTGTTATATGTGCCAGCTCAAAAGAGGTGAACTACAGTAATAAGCAATATAATGAAATCCTTAGCTTTTGCTAAATATTAGCACTCATTTATTTTAACACCCTCCATACCAGCAACTCATTCTGCAGAGGCTGTTTTTCAGCGGTGTTAGAATTTCATTTCAATATTTTTCTATGTGAAAGTGGCATTACTGTAGAAGTTTCTTTTTGATAACTTCCATCTTCTTCTTCCTCTTATCTCTTCCCACTGCTATGTGGGGGCACCTCCTCCCACTCGGACCATTTTATTTCAAATCTGTTAATTTTATTCATACACATTCGCTGTATCTCCAGTTCCATTACTCTTTTGCCCACATACCCATTGTCTCTCCTCATCACATGTCCATTTTCCATTAAATGCAAATGCCACAAAGACAGAAATACAACGATTGTATTCGTATACAAAACTAACTCATCTGTCTGTTTTCTGAAACTGCTTAATCAAATTCTTACTTCTGTGGATCCTACATTCATTCATTGCATGCCAGTTTTAAAGAGGACTACTGTATTAGGCTAACACACATATCATTGTGTTGCTAGGTAAAATCTAGAATACCCAGGGAGTCATCCACACAGACAAGGAAACTACCCAAAGATGATGAGTAAGCCCATACCTGAACTCTGTCTCTTGCGTTTGTGCCACACACTCCTACACAGCATTCCTTGTCAGTTGTTCCTATTAAGGAATTAAAGGATGATCCATGGACAGCCCTCAATTACATGATCTCAGATAAAATTAATAAGATATCTACTGCTTTGTCTTTATTGGTTCGCATCCCAACCCCATCCTCAATTGGCCACCTGTAAGAGGGGCTCAGAAGAGCCTCTTGAGTCACAACAGCAACTGCCAAAGTTTTACACCAATCTCACACCTAATTCTAAATCATTGTCTGCAACTAGTCCTAATCAATAGGCAGCTATCTGTAGTTTCTGAATCAGGATTTGATGGAACATCATGGTTATTGGTTTTATGTCAAATAATATACTGTGACTTGGTTGCTCATTTAAATATGTTATTTTTGTGCATGTATGGGCAATCTAAAAGTACAGAAATATTTACTAACATATTGCAGTGTTCTCCCAACCATTAGATGGGAGAGGATTTAAAGGCATTGTGACATCCAATCTTGAAGTGAAGGAAATGAATGTATTAAATTGCTGCAAAGCTTTCAAAAGGGGCGCACCATGTTCCAGTTGTCTGTGTGCTTGTTTGTTTTCATGTGGGGCTCTTGTTCTTAATCTGGTATTTTTTTATGTAAACTGGCTGACAAAACGACCATAAATTTGCACTACATGCAGAGTGCAATATAAAACTTGGAATCTGTGCGAAAATTCGACAAAAACAATATTGTAATTAGTCACACACTGCAATTCACTTGTAGTGACAACTCCAGAGACTGAGGAGTGGCAAGATTTTAGCAACTGCCATTCTTAAATGTGATGTGCCTTCTGTTTCAAACACCCTGCAAGTTTCTTCAGGATGTACTATAAATCTAACACTGTCTTAAGGCAATAATATAATTCTTCCACAGCAAATGTATTTCCAGAATTCTCACCTCTTTTTAATAATTTAACATATAATGCAAAGCAAACAGCTGCCTTTTGCTTTTGTATTACTTTTTTATGCACATACTTTTTGTGAATGTCATTACATTTAAAATTTATACTTATGCTTTTTATGTGGATAGGTTTATTATTGTAATTCAGTAAAAATTTGCATGGATTGCATTTTTGTTGTAAAAATACATTCTTTACATTATTTCACTATTTTTTCTACTACTATTTAAGTATTTATAGCTAACTTTGTAAGAGGAACTCCTATACAATTCAGTCCTCCAAATCTGCAACCAACATCACGCATCAAAGAGATATGCTATGGGAAACACCTAATTTTAATCTATTCCACATTTACTGCCACAGCAACTTCAGCAGGATTCTAACCCAGGGCTGCAGGAGCCAATAACATTAACCATGTTTTCATCATGCTGCAGTTTAAATAGCAATTTAAAATCAGGCTAGTATAAGTGAGTATGCCCGCTTACAGACTAGCATTCCATTAAGAGGTGACTCCTGCCTTCCACCTATTGCTTCAATGACAGGCTTTGTCTTACGACTCACTTGATTGTTAAAAACAGGTGGCCTATTTAATAACATAAGTAATAATGCATGTATTATTTTCCCACAAAACACATTATCTGGGTAAAAATATATTTTAATGTTAATAGAATATGGGTCTTAAACTGCTTCTGCATTTTACACATTTTTTTGAGTAGGGATGTGAGCATAACAAAATTCTTTGGAGTCAGTTGCATACACCGCGTGTTAACCAGAGGTCACGAACAGCTACTATGAAGTTACAAAAACATAAGTATCCTCAAGCAGCCTCCTGCCATGCTTAAGAAGAAACGTGTTTAATCCATCATTGAACACAACTTGCAGTAAACATGTAAAATATTCTCCCGATGCTTATGTACTGTAGTTAAGAGTGTGTGAATTTGTGGCCACTGTATTTTATGGTTTATCTTGAACACATGCAACCACTTTGTGTATAAGTTTTTTTATCTACTTGGCAGAAGTTAGCTTCTTGGCAAGGCCATTAGCTGCATGTCCATCTCAAACATTCTATGTGTATAGTAACAATGATTTCACCAGTCAGTCTGCTCTCATGGTGAGGAACATTATTGTCTTATACTTAAACTTAGAAATATTTCTGTTTTTGCTATGATTTTAAATGCTTAACTCTCTTTTTATTATATTTCGCCCTTTCTCTGTGCAGTTTGCTCCCTTCATTGAATCTTAATAATGACAATTAAAAACAAGCAGAGCAGAAAGTCAAGGAAACAACACTCACTTGTGAAAGGCTGCAACTACTTTAGCGTCAGCCCGACAAAGTAGTAAATAATGGATTAAACAATTAGAACACCTAGAAAAGTAGAATGACAATCAAAATACTGTTAAAAAGAAAAAAAATACATATAACTGGTTAGTACCTTTTAATACCTTTTTTTTTTTTTTACCAAACTTAGTTGTCTAATTTGTATATTGTTCCCAAAACCGGGAATCTGGGAAACAACAGTTCACTTACTTAGCCCAGGAGTCCAATTAAAATCAGAGGCTGGTTGGAACAAAAACCTGCAGCCACAGGGGTTCCCCAGGACTGAGTTTGAGAACCCCTGTCTTATACCACTAGATTGATACCATTACCCAAAACACACTCGAGAGTGCAAGCTTATTGGCTGTGGCTTGATGGGCTTTCAGATCTGCCTCTCAGTAAAATGTTTTACTATACAGCTGTGGACAATGTTTCAACATGGAATGTGGTATCCTGTCTCAAGATAACTGATTAGTTATGAAGGTATTTGCAGTCATGCAGTATATAAGCAGCGATTATGTTCTGTTATTTAAGAAATTATCCATCCATCCATCCATCCTCTTCCACTTATCAGAGGTTGGGTCGCAGGGGCAGCAGCTTGAGCAGAGAGGCCCAGACTTCCCTCTCCCCGGCCACTTCTTCTAGCTCTTCTGGGAGAATCCCAAGGCGTTGCCAGGCCTGCCGGGAGACATAGTCCCTCCAGTGTGTCCTGGGTCTTCCCTGGGGCCTCCTCCCGGTTGAATGTGCCCGGAACACCTCACCAGGGAGGCGTCCAGGAGGCATACTGATCAGATGCCGAGCCACCTCATCTGACTCCTCTCGATGCAGAGGAGCAGCGGCTCTACTCTGAGCCCCTCCCGGATGACTGAGCTTCTCACCCTATTTTTAAGGGAAAGCCCAGACACCCTGCGAAGGAAACTCATTTCAGCCGCTTGTATTCGCGATCTCGTTCTTTTGGTCACTACCCATAACTCATGACCATAAGTGAGGGTAGTAATGTAGATCGACTGGTAAATTTAAAGCTTTGCCTTACGGCTCAGCTCCTTTTTCACCACGACAGACCAATGCAGAGCCCGCATCACTGCAGATGCCGCACCGATCCACCTGTCGATCTCATGCTCCATTCTTCCCTCACTCGTGAACAAGACCCCAAGATACTTGAACTCCTCCGCTTGGGGCAGGATCTCACTTCCAACCCTGAGAGGGCACTCCACCCTTTTCCGACTAAGGACCTTGGTCTTGGATGTGGAGATGCTGATTCCCGTCCCAGCCGCGTCATACTCAGCTGCGAACCGATTCAGAGAGAGCTGAAGATCACGGCCTGATGAAGCAAACAGGACAACATCATCTGCAGAAAGCAGTGACCCAATCCTGAGTCCACCAAACTGGACCCCTGAACACCTAAAAGTTATGAACAGAATCAGTGACAAAGGGCAGCCCTGGCGGAGTCCAACTCTCACCGGAAACAGGTTCGACTTACTACCAGCAATGCGGACCAAGCTCTGACGCCGGTTGTACAGGGACCGAACAGCCCTTATCAAGGGGTCCAGTACCCCATACTCCCAGAGCACCCCCCACAGGATTCCCTGAGGGACACGGTCGAACGCCTTTTCCAAGTCCACAAAACACATGTAGACTGGTTGGGCAAACTCCCATGCACCCTGCAGGTTTCTGCTAAGGGTGTAGAGCTGGTCCACTGTTCCGCGACCAGGACAAAAACCACACTGTTCCTCCTGAATCTGAGGTTCAACTATCCGACAGACCCTCCTCTCCAGAACCCCCGAATAGACTTTTCCAGGGAGGCTGAGGAGTGTGATCCCTCTGTAGTTGGAACATACCCTCCGGTTCCCCTTTTTAAAGAGGGGGACCACCACCCTGGTCTGCCAATCCAGAGGCACTGTCCCCGATGTTAGAAATTAGATGTTGCTAAACTGCAAACACTGCACCCGAGGCACTTGTGCCTAATCTCTGGAGACTTTAACCATGTGATGCTGGACAAAACATTACCTGCCTTCTCCCAGTATGTGGATTGTAACACCCGGGGAAATAGGATTATTGACCTACTGTATGCAAACGTTAAAGACGCATACAGAGCCACCCTGCTGCCTGCACTTGGGAAAGCAGATCATAACCTGGTTGTGCTTCAGCCTCACTACAAACCAAGAGTGAGGAAACTACCTACAATCACACGCTCATTCAGGCGGTTGTCCCCTGAGACAGAGCAGGCTCTGAGAGACTGCTTTGGAACTACGGACTAGGATATCCTGCAGGGGTCACATAGTAAGAACATTGAGGAGGTTGTTGACTGCACTACTGAGTACATCAACTTCTGTATGGACATTGTAGTTCCAGTAAGAACAGTATGCTGCTATGCTAACAACTAGCTATGGATTACAAGTGACATCAAGGGCCTTTTGAACCAGAAATAAAGGGCTTTTAAAGGTGGTGATCAGCATGAGCTCAAGCGCGTGCTGAAGGAACTCCGAGTCCAGCTCAAGGCGGATAAGGAGCAGTACAGGGGAAAGCTGGAGCAAAAGTTGCAGAATAACAGCATGAAGGAAGTGTGGGATGGGATGAAGATCATCATTGGCTGCAGCTTGAAGCGGAGTGCCACTATCGAGAGAGATGTGGAGAGAGCAAACCTGATGAACAACTTCTTTAACAGGTTTGACCACCCTAACCTACTCTCACCTCAGAGTACTGCATCTTCCACCCATCCTTCTGCTGATACCAGCATAGGAGAGAGTTTCCCCCTACCCATAATTACAGCAGCCCAGGTAAGCAGAGAGCTGAGGAGATTTTGTGCCAGCAAAGCAGTGGGTAGAGATGGAGTATCACCATGACTGCTGAAGGCCTGTGCGTTGGAGCTGGGGAGTCCTCTACAGCGCAACTTCAACCTGAGCCTGGAACAGGGGAGAGTCCCGAGGCTTTGGAAAACATCTTGCATCACCCTAGTCCCAAAGGTATCATGTCCCGGTGAGCTGAATGATTTCTGGCCTGTCACTCTGACGTCACATGTGATGAAGTCCATGGAGTGGCTGCTGCTTCACCACCTGAGGCCACAGGTCTGCCACACTCTCGACCCTCTGCAGTTTGCATACCAGGAGAAGGTGGAAGTGGAGGATGCCATCACCTATAAGCTACACCGATCCCTCTCCAACTTGGACAGAGGCAGTGGTGCTGTAAGAATTATGTTTCTGGGCTTCTCTAGTGCCTTCAACACCATCCAACCTCTGCTTGCTCCTTAGGGACAAGCTAACTGAGATGGGAGTAGATTCATACCTGGTGACATGGATCGTGGTCTGTCTTACAGACAGACATCAGTATGTACATCTCGGGAACTGCAGGTCTGACATTGTGGTCAGCAGCACAGGAGCACCACAGGAAACTGTGCTATCTCCGGTCCTGTTCAGCGTAAATACATCGGACTTTCAATACAACTCGGAGTCCAGCCACGTGCAAAGATTCACTGACAACACTGCTATCGTGGGATGCATTAGGAGTGGGCAGTAGGAGGAGTATAGGAACCTAATCAAGGACTTTGTTAAATGGTGTGACTCAAACCACCTACACATGAACATCGCAAAACCAAGGAGCTGGTGGTGGATTTTAGGAGGCCCAGGCCTCTCCCGGACCCTGTGATTATCAGAGGTGACTGTGTGCAGAAGGTGCAGACCTATAAATACCTGGTAGTGCTGCTTGATGATACATTGGACAGGATTGCCAATACTGATGCTCTCTGCAATAGAGGACAGAGACGACTATACTTCCTTAGAAGGCTGGTGTCCTTCAACATCTGCAATAAGATGCTGCAGATGTTCTATCAGAAGGTTGTGGCGAGCGCCCTCTTCTACACGGTGGTGTGCTGGTGAGGAAGGCAGGCTCTATTGTATGCATGGAGCTGGACAGTTTGACATCTGTGGCGGAGCGACAGGCGCTGAGCAGGCTCCTGTCAATCATGGAGAATCCACTGCATCCACTGAACAGTGTCATCTCCAGGCAGAGGAGCAGCTTCAGCAACAGACTGCTGTCACTGTCCTGCTCCACTGACAGACTGAGGAGATCGTTCCTCCCCCACACCATGCGACTCTTCAATTCCACCCAGGGGTGTAAACATTAACATTATACAAGATTATAGACTGTTATACCTGCCTCGCACTCTCCACCATGCATTTTTTATTTTGCACTGCATTTTTATCACTCTTTAACTAATATTGTTTCTATCAGTATGTTGCCACTGGAATATGTGAATTTCCCATTGGGGATTAATAAAGTATCTACCTATCTATCTAGAAGCCCTCTGTGTGATTTTCTTTGACTGCCATTCATTACTGCTTGCTATGTTAGTACTAGAGCGCAACCTTGAAAGCAGCATATTTGTTTGTATGTTGTAATGTATTGTAAATCAATCCATATGGCATTTTCAGATATGGTAAAGATATTTGAGAATTCTCCCACTGCGTTCCTGAAGCCTACGTCACTCAATCCAATTTCTCTATGACAACATTACAAGAACTGTACAACCTCCCTTGGGTTTCTCTCCATAATTCAGCACCCGAGTTGCAACACATGAAGGATCAGCCCTCTCCACTTTACTCTTTATCCTCAGCATGGGCATGGCCATACCAGACATCCAAGTGCTGCATCCTGTACAATGATGATGATGATGATGATATCCTTCCTACAAAGGAAACATGCTAAGACCTTGGGCTTTTACATATAACAACAGAACATGCAGTTGGATGCGAATGGCCAAAGGCAGACAGAATATAGGGAATGAGGCACACAGACAAATTATGCAATATGCATTGATATACAAGACCTCAATAAAGCCACTGATTTCAAATACCTCAGCTCAATTGTCCACTTCAACGGTGACACCATTCCTGACACTCGAGCATGAGTCAACATGGTATGGTTCAAACAGTGCCAGGTAATTCAAGTCCTCTGTACTGCAAGAAGCCAAAATAACTCAAGGCAAAGATTTACAAGAAAGTTGTTACACCAGATGCCGTGTACGATGCAGAATGTTGGTCAGTGACTGTATAACACAAGCAAACGCTATATGTTGTGGAAATGCAGATGCTCTGCTGGATACTTTGCCCCACCTGTCTCAATCATGTGTTGCATGAAGATGCATTGAGGATCATGGAATTAGTGCCAATTAACAAGATGATGTCTGAAGCCTGCCTCCGGTGGTATAAGCATTTGATCCACAATAATGATTATTGACCTTAGTCCGATAGGGAAATGACCACATAGACAAACAAAGAAATGCTGTCTTGATCAAATAAAAGAATACATGCTTGCTGCACCAGAAGACGCCCGCAACCACAGCAAGTGGAGAAGAGCGGGCCCTGCTTAAGCGTGGAACAAAGAAAGAAGAATGTATTATAGATTATTGCTATAGTATTTCAGTACAGAATTAAACAATGTGCTTTAAACATCATGTCCCAGTCGGCCAAAACACTCTTAAACAGTTTAGCCCAGTTAATTATCGCTAAAGATGTCTATTCGACTTCCATATGTTAATGGCCTGACAAGTAGGTTAAATACTACTCCCATGTTTGTATTTAAATGAAGATGATGTCTCCATGTAAGTCTACATCAGGCACTGCAATGTAACAAAGCAATTACATTTCCCAACATAACGTTAAATTAATTGTATAATTAATTATTTGGTTTAAACTCTTAAAGTACAGCAATCAGTAACGGAAAGTCGGAATCTTGTCCTTAGAATAATTCAAATTGAAATTTCAGAATTTCAACACTCATTTATTTTAGTGAAATAAATGTTCAGAATATACTGCTTTAGCTGTGTGTTTATGTATATTGAGTTTTTTTCTATATTTTCTCCTATTTCTTTAGATTAGCTTTCTGCTGTGATTTCAGGCTACATGATGCTGATGAATTGGAAATCCCATTTTATGGCCATTTGTCAGTGTCCTTTAAATTCAACCTGAAAAGCTACCTCATCTCTTCTGTAAGAGAAATCCAATCTTCCCATTCTTAACACGTGGAACTAAATTTTCAGGTTCTATTTTTTGTAATCCTTATCTATCTCTTTTGATTCAGCTTATTATACAATGATCCCTCACTGTGTCTTTTTGCATTCTTTCATAAACACAGTTAGTTTACTTTCCTTTTGAAATTACTTGAAAATGCCTTTATGAAAACAAAAGTTGATGACAATGTTGGCTCTCAAATCCGTTGAACTTCTGTGAAATGTTAAGCAGTAGGCTTGGAATAAATGCATTAGGAAATTAAAGGTCAAAGATGCTAAGCTACAATGGCTTTCTACGCTGTTTTTTTGATTTTTTTCTTGGCAGATGCTCCATATTTTTCATGCCAAAAAAGAAACACAAAAGCATCTGTCATAAGTATAATAAAATTGGTCTCAAAAGGCAGCAAGAAAGCACAAAGTGTAGCATGTAAATTCCCAAATTCTTAAATACTTGAATTTGCGAATAATATATAAAATTGAACATACAGTATATTAAAATGAAACAGAAATGTTATGGAGAGGGCATTTAAGTTAAATTATATATTTTTGTTACAAATTGCTTTCTATTTATCAGTATTACATTACTAGGTGCAATAGTGATAACCTATGCCAAGTATAGTTTTGGAAAATGTGATCTAATGCTTCAAGTCATATTGGCAGAAATTACAAATAATGACGACTGCCAAATACAATTAAAAGTAAACCTAATATCTTTAATGCAAGTTTGATACTCTCCGGAGTTTTCTATCAGAACACAATTATACATTCCATGCCTACAGAAAGTAAACAGTAGTGGGTGTTTGAGGCAGAGATAATAGTCAGATTTAGTGCTAAAAGAAGCAAAATTGAGCATCTTTCCAATCACTAGGAAAAGTTGTAAAAAAACAGCCCCTTGTTGAGGTGAATTCAGGACAGGTACCTTACTAGATAGGAGCATAACAATTAGCTGACACAATAAATAGATAAACTAAGTGTCCAATGAAGTATTAAATAAGCAGTGCCTACCATGGGACAATAATTTGTTTTTATGGCACCATAAGGGCCTTTAAAGCAGGAGATTATGAGCATCAAAACACAACCAGCTGCTACCTACACTAAGCTTGTTATCTATATTTTCTTCATTAATGAACTTCACTTTGACAGCTTCATAGGCTACTCAAAGCATGTAGGATTAAATAGTTGTAAACAACACAATTAAGCAAAGTGGCTTTAGTTTATGGAGGATACCACACACATCTCTCCAACTCAAATGTTTAAAGATGGACTATAACTTCAGATGTATCATGATTAGCTTCAATACATCAATAAATTACTTAATGACTTAACTGATAGATTGTGGAATTGACTGAAAAACCAACCATCATACATGAAATGGCAGAAAACAACAGCCTTCATTTGTAGAGAATGGCAATCACACTCTAACATTAAAAGTATATGTTTTAGTACTGATTAACCAAAATACATTTTGTCCAGTTTTGGCCAAGGCTAAAGATATAAAGAGAAAATGCATACCACCAAAACCAAAAAATAATGCTTGAATTCTTGGTAGTACCATAGCCAACTACAAGACGTGTTCATAATTTATTCCTGATTTTCAAATACAGAAAAATTAAAACTTGCATTTTTACTTGCTTTTAGCCATAATAATATCACATGTATGAAGTTTAACTTGGTGAAGCTCATACAAAACAAAATGTTGATACGAACATACAACATAAGGACAGCAATGACCATTGTTACCCAACAGCCCTCGAACCACCAATTCAGTGAAAATATACTTTGACATATTAATCAAATCAGCAGAGTAAGGCCGTCATGCTGAATTTTCAATGGGTTGGTGAAGAAACTTTATAGACAAGATCCAACTGTACAAACCTTTTCCAGGATGGAGAGTTTAGCTGCATTCTCAGCCGTTGTACTTTTCCTTTATCAAATCTTTAGTGGTATGACAAACACAAGACAACTGACATACAAGCCTCTTTTGTATTTCCTTCTTTCCTTGTACTTCTAGGTGGGCGCTCATTGGTTGTCAGTTCTTGAACAAACATGAGTCCACTTAAGACAAAATCCAGTCTGTTTTGCAGACCAGTATGACAGAGTTTCTGGAGATGACAAACCACACAACTGGTAGTCACTGGATTTGGGTGTAACTTCTCCCAACTCATTAAGATCATGTAAATCTGCAACTGAAAACTGCTGGAAAAAATCATGTACTGTACTGTGAGGTGGGCTTCAGTAAGATGATGAAATTTCATTATCAAGCATGCGCATGGCTAACATGTTTTCTTTAACTTAAAGTCACCAAAACCAATCATCTGATTAAAATTGAAAAATTTTACTCCTATTATTTTTATACTCAACATGTACTTTTTTTCCACAAGTATGTTTATCATATTACGTTACAGGGTTATGACATAGAAAGATCACTTTCCATGCATGATAAAGGAGACACACTTTCACTAACTGCCCTGATATCTGCCATATTAATGGAGGAAGAGGTGGAGGATATTCAGACTCTTAAATGCCTGATGGTCCATCAGTACAGTATTCTGGACTGGGTGCATAGCACAAGCATTACTTTACCAAAAGTATCAGAGATGGCTCGTCTTTCTAGGAGACTTAGGTACATTACTAATGTTAATGCAAGAAACGTCTGAGGAGGTTCTACCTGTCCACAGTGGTCAGAGTGCTTTTCTTTTCAAATGCCAGCTGCACTCCAGTGCTGATTTTTGATTCATTGCAAACAGTGGCAGAAAAGATGATGATGGCAAAATTAGAGGCCAGAATGAGTAATGCTGCCCATCCAGGTATGACTGTTGTGTTGGAGCACCTTTAGGGACACCCTCAATTCACCATGGGGTGTTTAGATGCACTACTATAGCTTCTTGTTGCCAAAAGCCATCAAATTGGGCCTATCTTCGCCTTAGGCAATTAAAACACACAAATTGCCACAGAAACAATACATTTTTATATCATCGTATAACACGTATATAATTGCTGGCACTTTTCTTACTGATTTGTGCTTCTTTAACTTTTTATTTCTGAAAAAAAAACTTAATGAAGTGAAAATAACACAGCAAACATTTTCCAAAAAACAAACGATGAAAATCAGTACTCAACCTTCACCCAACAAAGAGAGCTATTCAATTAGTGGTTCTTTATTTAGGAACCAGCAGTAAATAAGACAAAAAAGTTGTGTACTTTAGAATTACATTGCGTTATTGTTAAGGTCTGGAAAAATTCTGAAAAGAGTGTGATAAAGATGGATTGATACTAATTGAGGCGGCACGGGGGCGCAGTGGTAGCGCTGCTGCCTCACAGTTAGGAGACCCAGATTCGCTTCCCGGGTCCTCCCTGTGTGGAGTTTGCATGTTCTCCCCGTGTCTGCATGGGTTTCCTCCAGGTACTCTGGTTTCCTCCCACATTCCAAAGACATGCAGGATAGGTGCATTGATAATTCTAAATTGTCCCTAGTATGTCCTTGGTATGTGTGTGTGCCCTCCGGGGTTTGTTTCCTACCTTGTGCCATGTGCTGGCTGGAAATGGCTCCAGCAGACCACCGTGACCCTGTAGTTAGGATATAACGGGTTGGATAATGGATGGGTGGATGATACTAATTGAGTAAAATAAGTCTTTGCACAACTTGTGTGCTACAAGATATTAAAATTTATTTTTCATGGCACATTTTTATCCCAACTGATAATACTCCAAATATTGTTAATGCATTGGTAGTAATTTTAAATTCAAGGCTATCTAGAGTACAATATATATTAGCCCAAAATTAATAAGTGTAGGACATTTCAATAGCATGTATAGAGATGTGGGCACTTGATGACACTGATCATGGGTTGGATCTTGCCCAGGTACATTTTACACAATATTAGGTAAGATATATGTGAAAAATTAACAATTTTAGCTGAACTGATGCATGTTTGGTATATACTGATCTAGAATATATTTTATGAATGGTTAATTTTTTTTTAAATCTTAAAATTTTAAAAAACACTTTTCCTAAGATCATCAAGGCATACATTGTTTGAAGTTTTTGAAGTTTCTTAATGTATTCTGAACATTATTCTAAATCTTCAGCCACACAACATTTATTCACTTGGCTACTGAAACTAGCCAGCACCATCGCTGGCACACAGATACAGATGAAAGATGAGGCAAGTTGAGTAGGTGGCTTTCAGAAAAGTCGCTGGAAGATTAAAGTTGAAGTATAATAGTTTAGAGCATGGTAATACATTATCAGAATATGAATCTCTAAATGCCACCAAACAACTAGTAATTTTCCATTGAGTGAATACTGCAGAGGTAAAACAAGGCTGCTCAAGGTGCTTTGTAGCAAAAGGTATGAGATTCTCTGCTTAAAATGTATCCTAAATTGATTTCACATCCTTAAATGGTGAATGAATAGATTGCTGGCATACTGATGATAGTTACATTGGCTCTGTTCATGGTGTGTGTTGCTGTTACAGCAGTAAAATACATAAATCTACCTATCTATCTACCAAACCAAACCCTCCACACATTCTGAACTGATGTGTTTTTGTGGATAAATTATGTAACAAATCTTTCTCTAACATTTAATGTGTTTCATAAGAGCCTTCATTTTAACAGCATGGGATACTTAATAATAAGATTTGTTTTAAAACAGTTATATTGTCTAGCAAGCAGTTGCGTAACAGTTTGCATATTATTTGTTGCATTATTTTATTATTTGTATGTTAATGAATTAAACATCATATTACAATAATCATAAAATAAAGTGATAAAACAGTACAAGTGTATGCCTAAAGACAGAGACAGAAACCAGACCTCAAAGACATTACAGATGAAGTTGATTGGCAGCTCTGTATTACCCTGGTATTGCTACTAACGTGTTGAGCGTGCACTGCAATCCACTAACGTCTTATCCAGGGCTACTTTCTGCCTTATACCCAATAACCCTTGAACCGAACTCCCCAGAGTATTGAATTGGAAAAGTGGGTCCAGAAAATGAGTAGATGGATGGAAATATATCCAATTTTAACAGACCATCTAAAGCTAGCAAAACTCACCTCTATAATTTGGATGCTGTTTTCTGTTAAACCAGTAAAATAAAATAATGCCTTGTCATAGTGTCAAATGGTAGTCTTATTTTAAAATATTGTTGTATTTAGAAGTCAAACTAGATGCTGAACCAGTAATCAGGGTAGCCTGAAGGGCTCATGTTTGTGCCAAAGCTTAGTTCTGATTGTTATTTCATCCTTTGTGATTCCCTGAAGTGTCATCTCTGTCAAGCTTAAAAAGTGATACAGATTTTGGCACCAATTTTGCTCTTAAAAGCTAGGAAGAATCTAGCCAAATCTGGCTCTACTGTCCTCACTTGATTAGTGAATCATTATAATGCAAAGTGACAAACATCAAAGTGTGTCATATATGGCCCAATCTTCCATTTTCAAAAGATTAAAAGTCATTGCTATTTTTAAAGTATCATTCCCAGCGAATACTACAGCTACAGTGTACAGCATAAACAAGAATGCAATCAAACTCATAGGTTACATAAACGACAGATTACAAGGTAATTCAAACTCAAGAAAAATGAGACTTTCAGCGAACCACTTAACCCAACAGTTGTTCAAAGGCAGAATTATGAAAACAATTTTTAGAAGTAATTGTAAAATGCATAACTGAAGTAAATTAATGTAAATCTTTATATATAATACACTACCGTGGCTGTTCATTTGTCTGTCCGGGATTTTAAATCTCCTGTAGCTTGCAAACCGTTTGACCTATTGACCTGAAATTTGGTGCATATATACTACGTGACGTCTACTGTCCAATTCCGGGATGATGATTGACCTCCAAGGTTATTCCTCTTTTTATTTTTATATTATTTTATTGTAGAATCAACTCTCGGCAGCAGCCAGCAGGCCGGCTGTGCGGCGCATGTGTACGGGCGCCATTCTCATCCCTGCCATCTTCACCGCCACTTCCCCTAACTCTATATATTTTAAATCATTCTTGAGGCAGATTGAAGACTTAAGTGCCAGCTTCAGTGAAAAATTAAGGAAAACGTACTAAGTAATTGCAACACAAACACTGACTTAATCAGTTTTAACACAAAAACATGCTGACGAAAGAAGAGAAGAAGCGGGCCGCTATGGTAGAAAAAATAAGAGCTGCTTTGGAAGCAGCAAGCCCATCAACCTCTGAGCAATGGAATGCTAAACATACAGAGAAAGAGTATGAAAACTATTAATGCTCAAGTCAAATGTATTCACTGCACGTTATTGCGCAGCGCGCCATTACTAGTGTTAATATAATGCAGGGAAATGGAGAGAGTGGGAATAGTCATCACTAAGTGGCACAACATTAGACATATATACTGCAGGACAAATGGTATGATCCATGGTAGCACTCCTTTCAATACCCTTATGTCATGTTAGTCAACTATAAGAATTATTTATTTTCCTTTGAATGTGAAATTTAACAAAAACTAACATGCATACTTGTGGAATGGAATATTTAAGCTTACACTTTAGAGATAAAAAGGACAAGCAGCTTATCTGGAATAGTGTTTACTAACAATTTGAGACCATAAGCAAGTCACGTCACCTGCATGTGCTCCAAACAAATGTAACCAGTTATATCTCTAATGTTGTAAGTCGCTGTGGATAAAGGCGTCAGACAGATATTATGGATAGAAGAAACTATGGACTTCAAACCCTAAGGCTGTTGGTTCAAATCCTGCTACTGAAAAGCTATGAGTAAGTAACTTCACCTGCCTGTGCTTCATCTGGAAAAAGAAATGTAATCAAGTGTTAGATCAGATGTTGTAACATTCCTTGATAATAAAATAATAAGTAATAATAAAGTAAGAAGCATTCAAAAAACAATTGTTTAAAGCATGACAACAATCGTGACTGGTTGTATAAAAGACATAGACTAGTTAAATTCTTGCAACACTGACTTCTTCACAAAACAAAGATAAAAACATTTAATTCATGTATGAAATAAATCAGTTTTCATCTGATACTTTCTTTTTTGTTTTGCATGATGGGCACACTCCAGAGGCAAGAATATTATACATTTTTTACTTCCCAGATCAGGAGGGACTCGGAAATTCTTGACAAGTCAAATCATTGCAATGTTAGAATGCTATGAATTGCATGGGCGGCCTTCTTTAGGTTTGCCACATGTTTACTATATGGCAAGCAACATGGTCTTCTTCAGAATATGAATAGCATTACATTTTTAGGTTACCTCTTCTCCATACTGACTAACCCTTAATTATGTGCCCTATGTTTCTTTTTATTTATTTGAAATGATTGATGGTTTTGTGCTTTATTATCTGTACAGTGCCACAAAGCCTGTTCTGTGATCAACATTATATACAAACAAACACATTGTTTTCTTACCTATTAATATATCACTCTTCAACGTATTGCAGAATTTAGAATGTTATGTTGCAAGCATTTTGCAAACATATGGTCTGCGCATGACTAACACGGATGATTTCCTTGTCTATCACCTTTATCTAATGAAAATTCCTTTACAATAAATCAAGAGAAATGGCAATTATCTATCTGCCCAATCACTTTTTTAAAAGCTTTATTGCATAAGAGGGATTCAATGAATGAAATTCATATTAATTGTATTGACTTTAAGATCAGATTAAAGTAAAGCAATTGAGTAAATGAATTTTTTTTTCTTATACGGCAAGTTAAGTAAGGTGTTAGACAGATAGATAGATAGATAGATAGATAGATAGATAGATAGATAGATAGATAGATAGATAGATAGATAGATAGATAGATAGATATGAATGGAACTCTATAATAGATAGATAGATAGATAGATAGATAGATAGATAGATAGATAGATAGATAGATAGATAGATAGATAGATAGATAGATAAAGGCCAGAATAGATCTATCTATCTGTATAACTACCATTCAGTGCTTAGGATCAGCTGAAGACCCTGTAAATTATTTTTATTGTTTTACACCTCTGTAAATTCTAAGATGAAAAACATTCTAGCATGAGTTTCATTTTTGTTTCAGATTAAACTTGATATCACCTTCTAATAAACAATGTTTATATTTTCAAAAAGTAAAATCTATTCTTTTTGTACATGGGTGTTAAAACTTTAAAACATAAACTTTAATCATCCAATTCCTGTGTTAAAAGGCCTACTGTATGAATGTGCCTCCACAACTTCTCTAATTTAGCTGCAGGCAAATGCCTATTACAAAATTTTGAAAAGTCCTAGAGTTGGATATCTTGCATCCAATTATCAGAAAAGGTGAGAGATATGCGGAACAAAATGTGGTATATAGGTCTGCGTGATATAATTTACAAATGTGATCAATTGATTTAACCACGAGCATATAAAGCAATATCAAACAATAACAAATAAATCCGATAAATGATCCCAAATAAGAAAAAGAAACACAACACATTGAGCTCTAGCAGCTTGCACACTAGGTCACAAATGAGTGAACATTAAGCATTTCTTTAATTTTGTTCCATGATGTCAAACACAGAAAAATCTTTAATTATAACATTTATGCTAAATACAGAAAAGCAAAAATGTTAACAATAGGGCTGTTCCCTCAGGTGACTCATGGAAAACAAGAGCTAATAATCAAATGGTTATAAGAAATCTAATGATACCTTAGAATGGATAGAGATCTTTGAGATACTCCATTTAACAAAAAAAAGGGAAGTGTAAAGTTAAACCTCATAGAAAAAGAAGTAGTCCAACCTCTACCCATGAAAGTACTGCACATGTTAAGGGCTACAAAACGTCTAATATTCAGCTGTAGACTCTGGAAAAAGAAAATAAAGACACCCCGGTCAATGCCATTACAAACATTGACAGATTTCTAGCAGCAATTCAGCATGGAAGGTTGTGATGGTGTGGGTCGGTTCCTTGCTCCCACTTCTGCTTTGAAAGCCTCTTGAACCTGACACCGTCGATTGTCATGACTGGAGGAGCTTGGCAGATGAGGACAAACCCAAACATAGCAAAGGGTAGATGCATAAAGTAGTCAAATGCTTTTATTAAAAACAGTCAAATAGACAGTGTCCCAGAGTGCAGTGCAACAAAATTCAATAAATAATCCAATTGAAAGAAGGTGACTATGTGGAGGTTAAAACAATCAAATAAATAATCAATTAAAACAAATTTAAAAAATAGCACGGAACTGTCCTTAAAAACCATGAGCCCAGGTGCAGTCCTTAAAAACTGATGTCTCCTTGACTTAACCCAATACGGGCTCTTGCAACCAAGGTGATTCCTATCCAACACTTCAGCACACCTTCAGCACTGTTCCTAGGCTCGAGACCCTTGTAGCCCTCTTTGGCTCCAGCCTATGACTCCCACTAAGAGGTCCACGTCGCTGTGGTCCATGGCACCACCCACAGGACACCTCTCACTCCCCTGCAGCTGCACTACCTCTCTTCGGCAAGTTGATACAACTAAACAGTACCTCTGCCACTCCAGCCTCCAGGTCACTCAGTTGGAGTGTGGCCATCAGCCCCCGAGTGCCATTCACATGCTCCCTTTAGGGACTTCCTCCTAACTGTCTGCCTTCCCTCTCTTGTCTGCTCTCACTGGCTCTTTACCGTTTTTGCCTTTCTTCTCACTCCATCTTTTAACCTCTTTTATTCCCCAGTTCTTTCATTTTTCTCTTTCCAATTGGCCTTTTCTTTTATTCTTCCGTGGTCTAACACTCACACTTCCTTTATAAAACCAAGGACGTGGCACCGCTGTAGCAATCAGCAGCTCCTGGCACCAATTAGTGCAGAGCCAACGTTCCCACATAACGCACAGGAAACGCTCTCACCATGCTACCAAAATTCCACACAAAGACACAAGTTCTGTAATTATTTATGTAAAATATGCCAACCAGCCGCAGACCTCACTTTACCACAAAAGTTCTGTTTATTCACAGGATATGAGAGCTGTCAAGTTTTACATACATCTTTAGCCATTTTTATGTGAATAATCTGTTATTTCAACTGGTTCATTATTTACAAATGAATTTGAGTTATATTTTTCTATTATCTGTCATACTGTTTATTTCTAGAGTAGTCCTGGTCTCTGCTTCAAATAAAGAAAAAACACTTTGCTCACAAGATAAATATTCTAGAGTTATACAGGGTGTCCCACTCGGGAGTACAACTTTAAAAATGCGAATTACTCTGCAACGCGTGTATGTATCATCATGCAACAAGGTTCAAAATATTCCTTATTTAATGAAGAATTTATTCTGTGTTTTAAAGAGGCAGGCACTATAGCGGGCGCCGCTACGGCGGCGGATGTGGCAGCGGCTGGGCTGCACCAGCCAGGCACAGACGGCCATCTAGCCCCAGACACCAACCCTGCAGAGTGGCGAAAGCAAGCATGCAGTATAGCGTACCACAAAGAGTGTTCATTGTGAAGACCTACTGGGTCACCGGGTCAGCAAAACAGTGTCAGAGGGAATATTTGAAGAAATTTGGAGGGAGAAACCCGCCTACCTTCAAAACCATCACAAAATTGGCCAAAAAGTTGGAGGAGACGGGAAGCCTGGTTGATTAGCATTCTGGAGGATGGCCTCGGATGTCAGATGAGACGATGCAAGACGTTACGGATCGTTTGAAAAATTCATTACGTCGGTTAGCTCAAGAAACCGGGTACTGAAAGTCGACCTGTCAACGAGCCGCCAAGAAAGCAAACAAAGCAAAACAAAGCAAGCAAACCCAGGACCATCGAACAACTGAAAGCAAACATCGAGCGTGAAATTGCTGCCTCGACAGTGACATGTTGCAGAGGACATTCTCAAATATGGAGCGTCGCGTTTCCTTGTGTTGTGACGTTGGGGAGGACATTTTCAGCACCTTTTGTAATGTAGACTTGTTTTCCACTAAATACAGGTACAGTATGTTCAGTTCTTACAGCTCGCCTTTACGTTCACGTGTTCGTGAGTAAATCGCATTTTTAAAATTGTACTCCCGAGTGGGTCACCCTGTACATAAAGAAACCTATTTCTGGACATTTTTTAACCTTGAGAAAGCTTTGTACCATAACCTTCTGATGTTTATTTTATATCTATGATTTCAGACTTTAGCCAGTTTAATAATCCCAGGTCAGGTTTAGCATTTTGTGGTTGCTGCCATTTTGTGTGCAGTTTTTATGGCTACCGTCATGTTGTTATTGGCATCAATGTTCGTCTCTGGTCGCATGGTTTGAATGTTATGTGTTGTATGAAGTAATTAATTTCTGTTACTTGAGATGGTGGGACACTTTGCTTAACATCTAAAGTTTAAATCTTTAAAATCTTGTAATCAACTGTATCAGAAAAATCTCAATGTAACAATTTTTAAGTATTAAGCTTTTCAGTTGTATTGCATTTTGCCTATTCTCAGTAGTATGTAACCCTAGCTATCCCCTTATCTTCAGGATGAAGCATCACGTAACTGTCGTTCTATGTAACCTAATACTGGATGATCTAATGTCATATATATGGACCTATATGTAATAGATTCACATGTTATTAGCTATATGTTAAATATTCTCTTTTTTGGTTAGCCAATAAAAGGTGTCACATTGCTTGACTTCTCACTATACCATAATAGCGAACACGGTACAACACCCTAGTATTATTCAAACACTAAAGCAGTGTTATTCAATTACAAATTCAGTTGGACCAGATTGTTAAATCAAAAATGTAGCTGGGCCAGATATTTTCAGCTTCAGGTAAGCAGCAGGGAATGACATATTTTAAACCAACATAAATGAATGTATTGAAAAAGAAGTAATGTTTATTCATGGTTTCCCTTTTAAATTTGGTCACATCTGACACAGGCACATCAAAAAGTGAACAGAAAAAAAAATTAAAAAGCTATAACTGAACAGAATCTGAGGAGGCGGCAATAATTTTTTCCCCACTTTTGAATAAAAAAAAAAAATTGGTCATATCTGACCTAGGCATATCACAAAGTACATTTAACAGAATAAAAAAGATCTATCAATGCTATCACAGCTACCAGTACACAAACCCATAACAAGTGATAACAGTAACTAAAACACATGAATACGACACCTACTGCACACTGAGGGACCAGAGGTTCATTTTAAATCACCACGTGCGATTAAGAATGGCTCTGATACATATCCTCCATTATGGTGATACTGTGACGTGTCTCGCTTACTGCGTGGGCTGTGGGAGGTGGAGTCTTAGGGGAAAACACTTTAAGGGCTCAGGTCACCTCCCTAGAGAGAGAGGAGTGACAGGATCAGGGTGAGGGGGGAAGCGAATTATAAAAGAGCAGGAGGAGCCAGAAAAGCAGAAGGCCTATTTTTTTTTGGTGGTATCCCCGTGACCCAGGCAAGGAGCAGTAGGACACTAAATAAAAAGTCAGTAGGTATTATGAAGATTCCCCGAGAGAAGCGGCTCCTGTGTGTCCTATTCAACAGTTTGTCACAGTATCACAGACTATTACCACCACTTCTAGACAGATGATATGCTACATTGTGGGTTGAACGCTAGACTACATGGAGCGTTGTATTCATGGTCTGTATAACTATGTTTTTTCTTGGTTTTCTCTATGTTTCTCTGCGAGCCACCATTTGAATAGGCCAGCTCTAAAGCCTTTTTAAAACAAAGGATTGTCAACAGTAACCTTGTATCGGTATGCTCCAAAGATATCACTGTTAAATAAATTTCTTATATATTGCTGAAGTCTGACGAACCTTTTTATGTAAGTTGAAACTGGGTCAAGAAATCTTCTTTATCAGAAAACACTAAGAAACTGGAGGCACAAAATCAAGAAGAGTCAAAAGTCAGGCTGGGGTCAACAAATAAATCGAATCATCAAAACAAAATCACTAAATCAGCATCAAAGTTAAGTAAGTTGTAGCAAAAACTGTTCTCTCACCATTTGTTCATTTGCTACTAATGTGAATTAAAGTAGTTTTTTTTTTAGTTTTTTTTGTTTAGTTTTAGCCTTTTCTTTATTAAAGATATACAATGAGTGGATAAGAAGCTACTGTACACTGGGCGAATCCCATAGAACTTGCTTCACCATGAGTGAAGTGAAATTGAAGAAATGTTTGGGAACTTGGCTGCACTCAGCAAAATGCATTGAAGTCAATGGGTAAGGGGAAACTGGACTGGTTTTGAATGGGTTTTAATGTTGCAATGATGGCCAGGGAAATGTCTATCAAATGTCTTGGACTGCTCGTTCTTGCCAAATAGTGACTTGAGCTGCAAGGACGCAGTGCTATCCACCATAGCATTGTGCCTCCTTGAGATAAAAGTAATAGAATTAAATATCAGAACAGTAAATTTTCTTGAAAGCATGAATTCATTAAGGCTTGGCCACCACAGAATCAACAGCAGGTTGAAAAGCCAAGTTAGTTTTATTTCCACTAGGGTTCTTTTTCTTATTCACTACTGCTGCAGTACTAAAACATATGGATTCTTCACTCCTTCTTGTTTATATCAAATACACATCACCTTGGGTAATACTAGTAAAGGGGTAGGATCACATATTATACAAAGTGACCTGAAAAGTCACTGGAAAAGTTGCTTAATGTGACATAGCCTTAACCTAACACGTAAATAATCCTTTAGATATTAATGGAAGAATGGAGCATACAGCTATAAACGTATGGGGATAAGAAGTAAACTCCACACAGACAGCAACCAGGCATGGAATTTGAATCCATGATGCTTGATCTGTGAGACAACATAGGTAACCATGTACCACCCTGAAGCAGTTCAAATTAAAACTTGCACCATCTGAAACTGATTTCATATTTACCAGCTTTACTACTATTCCTTGTATCAAATAAAAAGAGACAAATGTTAAAATAAAAGGGTTCTTAGCTTCACTATACCATGTATTTTCACTTCTGTTTCATTCTTCCTTTTCTCTAACAGTTGCAGACTTTCTTCAGACTGCTGAGACTATCCAGAAAATGCCCTGAGTGGTGAAAATCTCTTTTTATTACAATTAAAAAGAATGTATATTTACAACAGTAGTATAGTAGATGGATTTACCCCAGTCTGTGCCTTTTAAATATATGTGTGTGTTGCATATATCTTGTACATATGAAAATAAATTGAGCAGGCTGAGCAGTGTTATTTTAGTTCCATTTACACTGGGAATGCAGAACTAACCTTTGAAGGTGTTTCATTTTCAGCTTTGGCAGATAGTATTGTTTACTTTTTTTGGGATGCAGGTTGTTGGAAGTAAGCTCACATCTAATGAAACTGATATTTATAATGTTAACCAGACATAAAACTCAAATCAGACTACAGTATAATAAGCAGTGATACAGAAACAAAGCTAAAAATTAAAAAAAAAATTGACAGGCTTTACAGCAGTGATGGATTTACATGCAACCAGTTACCAATTAACATGCCCTTTTTATACAATATCAGCTTTCTCCAAAGCTATTATATTGAAACATTGCTTGCCACATCACATACAGTCAATTTATAGCTTTGCAGCAGCAATGACCACTGTGTACGTGAGAGGCTGAACTGGACAAACTCTCAACACCTATCATGGTTTCTATATTTTATTGCTTTTCTAAACATATTTTTTTCTTTATGTGTATTACATTATTCAAGAGTGCTATAACAAAAATTGTGAAAGGAAAAAAAATAAAAAATGATAAAAAAGGAATACTTTCTAGAAATATTTACAGTTTATGTTGTCTTAGTATTGTACAACAAGCAAGAAAATTATGCTGATGCAAGTTTTTTTTTTTTTGTTTTAACCACTACATGTATCTACTTAGTCCAGTTTAAGATCAAGTCAGCACACTTACACACATGCCCACACTTATACTCTGCCATTTTACCTAACCTATACATTTTTGAGGCTGTGGGAGGAAAACTGGAATGCCTACATATCCAAAGTGAGAACATGCAAACTTAGTATAGACAACACTCAGGTGCTGAATTTGAATAACAAAATACTGCTCCAAGTTTTAAGTGATCAAACTTTCTCCTCTAATCAATCCTCTTTCAAAGAACAGCCATAATTATGCTCTAGCCAGCTAACCAGCACCACTGAGCAAAAGTAACAACCGATTAACATACACTTTTGCAGAAGCATGTGCTTTCAATCAACAACAACAACAACATTTATTTATATAGCACATTTTCATACAAAAAGTAGTTCAAAGTGCTTTACATAATGACAATGTACTAAGCTTCCCACACTTAATCGAAGGATTCCATTCGTTTTGGACACCATCAATAAATGAGATATAGCTTTTTGTGAAAACTGGCAGGTTATGACCTTCACAAACTGTGGGCTTACGCTCACTTATTGTCATACATCAGGCTGACGTTAAGTGTACTTTGTTTTTTTGTTGTTTTTGTGCATTTTAAATAATTATTTATTGTGAACTTAAGATTATTTCTGTTGGTTTTATACGTGATGTTGCAATTATGTGCTGTTGCTTTAAATGTAATTACATTCCTTGTTTTTTGTGGTTAGAGCCACAGGAGGTTGGGAAACCCTGGCTGAGCACTCCTGAGCCCTCCCTCAGGCGATTTATACTGAAGGAGACAGCTCATGGGTAGAGTAGTGATGAACGAAGCCTGTGTTGAACCTTGAGTTCAGCAAAAACCAGAGAAACTGACTACTTGTGAGTGAATTATAATGGTGCATTGGCCGTTTAAGTCTCCCTGGGCGCTAGGGAGGTGTCTTCCAACTTTGCTGAACCTATCATTGTGGCAAAAAATGTGATCTCAACCAGCCACACCATGAATCTCCAGGAACATATTCAACAAATAAGGGCTGCCAAACACAGCTTATTCGCTGCAAAAAGCACTCAGGAGAAAAGAATATTTGTCATTTGTTGGAGTTATTTGTGAGTACCGCTTTTTCTGGTTGGAGTTTCTGTCTGATAATTTTTTACTAAGGATTCTGATTTTTGAACTGTGTGTTGGAACTTTGTTTGCCTTGGATTGAACTTTAGGTAACTCCTTTTGTGCTATCATTTGGACTTTGAGCTTTCCTTTGAATTTTGGCATTTTTCGAGAATAAATCCTTACTTGACTAAGATTCTTTTGACCTTCAAATACAAGTCAAAGGTATATACTGTAGTTGTCCTTCTCTTTTTGGGGTTTCAATTATAGATTCTGAGATTTTTGTAGTTGTTTTGCCCGCTCGCTGTTGCTGGGTCCTACTTCAGCTAAATTCAGCAGGTACCTTAGAAAGCCTGGCTAAAGTCTGGTGAACCTCTGCTGAGCATTCCAGGTAAGAATCTGGCTTGTCCACTAGCTTCTATTGAAGGCTTCATCTATTTTGCTCTGGAGGAACATGAGACTTATATACTGTATATCACACAACTAATACATGGTTAGATTTGTCAATTATGTGCAAGTTCTGAGTGCAGTGATACATGAAGCATGTGTCTGTATGGATGAATTTGCACCAAGAAATAACGTGGGTAAAAGCAAAGTAAGGCAAAAGGCTAGACTCAAAACCAAAAGTTAGAATATTGATCATTAAAACACAGGGGTTTTAAAAGTAAAAGTCAAAGGAAAAAAAAAAGTCTTCAGCAAACCAACCAGGTTGCCCCTAACAAAATGTTGCTATTTACAGAAGGCTCTTAACATTTCTTCTCTTCAGTAATAAGATGCACAATATTGCATGCCATCATCTTTTATTGTCATGGGTTGGTGAAAAAACAGAAAGAAAATATCACATGACAGCAACCCACACAGCATCCGTCAACAATATAGCTGCAACTATTGGAAAAGAAACAAAATGGTGTTGTGCCACCAAAACATAAAAAATATTAAACAGCAATATCAAATTAAATGTTAACAAAGTAACATGAAAGTCAGGGCAACTACAAATCACCGGCACTGGAACAATGACCCTCCAACTGCCACAATCGGATACGAAAATGACTCTCTACTACTCAGATGGGGAGAAACACGAAGCCGGCATTGGTTTCATGGTTGATGTTCGAACAATGAAGTGCATGATTGCCTTTCGGTCAATCTCAAAATGTCTCGCAGTGTTGACCATAAATGGGACCATCAAAACACATATCATCTCATTCTACGTGCCAAAGGAAACCAGTCCTGATTCGGTCAAAGATGAATTCTATGACTAACTGCAACAACCGCTGGACACTATTCCATAGGCCGAAGTATTCATACTTGCTGGTGATTTCAATGCCCACATAGGCATGGATCGAGCCGGGTGGAAAAGCACAATGGGCCGCTTTAGATATGGGGAGAGCAATGAAAATGGACTGCACCTAGTTTCCTTCACCACATCCAACAACCTTATCTTTAGAAACAGCCACTTCCAGCACCCCCTTAAACATCAGCTCATGTGGCAAAAACCTACTGGCAAAGACTCAGTGGTACTAAACTACATACGGATCACACCAAATGGAAAGCTCAACCATCAACCCACCTCGAATGGAAGTGCCTAATAGACCCCATTCGAAAGGAAGAATTTCAAATCTCATTAGGCAATCGATTCTTGTCACTAGCAACATCAGATGATGTTAATATAGAAGAACAACAAATATCCGAATGTCAAGTCAACATGGACTGCAGTAAATTACTATGCTCACCTATCCGGCACAAAACGCAGACGTGGATATCTGATGAATGTCTATATATGGTGGAGGAGCAGAAAAGAGTCAAGTTAGTTGATCATAATCGATATCGGACACTCAACCAAGAATCTGTCAGGATATGAAAGAAGAGCGCAAGATTTATTGGAACCAAGTGGCCGTTGACTTAGAAGAAGCCACCTCAAAACATGAACATCGCAGGCTCTTCAAAAAGCTTAGGAATCTCAGTGGGAACAGCAAAGCTACCAACGATAACATCAGGAAGAGCAATGGAACCTTTTTACGATCACTGAATGAGTGCCTGGAGCGAAGGAAGGAATTCTTTGAGAGCCTATATAATCATGAACCTCCACAAGGACCAGCAGAAGACTCACCACTAATGGACCCGCCAGAAATTCCAATGTTCGACGCAGAGCCAACTCTCAACAAGGTCAAGGCAGCCATCAAGGCCTTGAACAACGGCAAAGCGTCATGGTGTGGACAACATTACTGTGGAATAAACCAAAGCTGGCGAAAATAGCTTACTTAATAGACTTCATAAACTTCGCCACACAATATGGAGCACGGATCAAGTCCCAACAGCCATCATCTTACCAATTCACAAAAAAATTGACAATCGAGACTGCAAGAACTACTGTAGTTATCAGTCTCCACTCAATCAATGGCAAAGTATTCACAAAAATCCTTCATTCTAGACTGCAGAGGAACCGTGAGAAGACAAGAAGCGAAGAACAAGCAGATTTCTGACTGAATCGTGGCTGCTGTGACCAGATCTTCACCCTGCAGCAACTCATGGAAGTTAGAAATCACTGCAGAAAATAAACTGTTATTGTTTTCATTAACTTTAAATTAGTGTTGAATGCATTCAGTGGCCAGCACTGTGGGCAGAACTGAAGAGGGAACACTTTCCCCAAAAAATCATCACACTCCTCAGATCTAGCTACAATGACTCCAATAGCCAAATAAGGATCTGAAATGAATTATCTAAGGAGTTCTCCATCCCGACTGGAGTCTGTCAAGGGGAAGTTGTGTCACCTCTCCTATTCAATATTGTCATTGATGCAATCATGTGGAAAGTATTCCAAGACATGTAAGAAGTTCAATTAGATGGAAATGAATTTATCACTGACCAAATATTCGCCGACAACAATACAGAGGCAACAGATACTCTTTACCAAAATAGCCCGAATAGCCCAATTGTATGGCCTGAAAATCAATGCAGATAACACAAAAGTAGTCACAATGGATGGGTTGCCAGCCACTGTCCACTTGGATGGAACCCAACTTGAACAGAATAATTAATTCAAGTACCTAGGATTGCTAGTTAAAGAAAAGGGTGGCCTCCACAGCAGAAATCCACAGTCGGATTGGACAAACAACTACAGCGTTTGCCTTGCTCAGATGGTGCCTGTGGAAATGAACAAACATCTTGACGAAGGCCAAAGTTCGCCTCTTCCAGACTCTTATCCTACCAATCCTGTTATATGTACAGTATCAGAAAAGTGGACACTGCTCAAATCTGACCTGGTCAAACTGGAAGTCTTCCAGATGCAATGCCTATGACAAATTCTGCAAGTCTTAGTTTGTAATCACATCACAGTAGTTTGGCAGAATTGCCACTACCTGTGTGTATAAAAAGGCGGCATTAACTGATGTGGTATCTTTTACTCTTTCAATGCAGTTTAAGTATTAATAGGGTGTTATACCATGTTAGCCATTATTGACGTAATGAGAAGTCAAGCAAAATGACACCTTTTGTTGGCTAAATAAATAAAGCAAATAAGTACTCTTGTTGTATATCATTCATGACAGAAAAGATGAAAAGAAAAAGCTACATAAAGAAATAACACTTTTTAGAGAAATGTAATCTACTCCACTTCAGCTTTCAAAAGTCCAAGGTACTACAGCTTTGACAATTGTTTCAGTGTAATGTATGTGCTTTATTAATTACATTAACACATGGTGATAAACACAACTGGAAAAGGTTTATAAAATTATTCATTTAAAATTAATTAAAAATAACCTTAACTAAATAGAATAATCTTGGCCAATAAGGCAAAGCCATCCCATCTGATTACACCTATTAAATTCCATGATTACAGCAATAAGAAGGGTATTCAGTATAGTGAAAAACATTACTTTGGCCTCTCTGACAATGCAAAACCTTTCTCAGCCATAAAATATCTACTTATTTACCAAAACCTGTTTAAACAGTACATTAATATAGTGCCTCCTGTTTGTTCCAGAGTGAATCTGGGAGACTTTAGGTTCTGTATCTGCTTGTTCTAGCATTTCTTTCTTCAACCTACTTTGCAGTAGCAGTCATTATCACCTGCTATTTTTAAATGTTAATTCAAGCCCACATATTAAAACACTTTTTGGATATCAGTGTAGCCAAATAATAATTTATTATTTAGCTCTCACTGCGTGACTGACTGTTATATCTTATTATGGGTATCCCTGGTTGGTCAAGAGCATTTCCATTCCACCTTAAAATTTATTTTTTTGCTTTTTTTAATACCATTTGTCTGCTGTTTTTATTTTCTTTATTTTTGAAATACCAGTTCCATTTGTGCCCATATTGTGGGAGAAGCCACACTTAATTGTTATTATTTGGTTTCACTTTTAATTTCCTGACCTTTCTTGTAGTACTTGAGTGGACCTTTTCAGATTCACTTCAGGTTTTGAAACATGTAGATTCCAATTCTGATAACTGTTTTCCAAACTGGAATTTATTCAATATGACTAAATTAATTTTGCATCTTTTTCAATGCTATTTGTTTTTTTTTGTTTTTCATGGGTGCCACCATTTTGTGGAGCAGTTGCTACTGCATTGCTAAATAAATTACCTAAAAGCAAGTGGTTTTAAACATGACTGGAACACTTCTGTTTATGGAATGAAAATTAAGAGATTGTTGTGTTGTACTTTCAATTGTGTTCTTGGCAAATAAATCATTGCAAATTAACTATTGACTACAATTTAGAATTGTGATTTTTGGCTTGATGATTGTGTTTGACTTCCGCGTTAAGAATTTCAGCATGTTTTTTCACGCCCATATCTTATCTTCTGGTTGTATTCTAAATTTTTATTTTCTGCCTCACTCTTATAGGTGGATTGCAGCACAAGGCTATCATGACATGTAAATACTGGCATGTCAGCACAGCACAGAATGTTTCTCTATAAAAAGGGCTTGCAAGCTTTTCTGATTTTCACTTGACAGCCTGGTGCCGTCTTTGTGAAGTTTGTGTTTTTTGTTTCCTTGTACATTTTTCCATTCCATACATTTATTTCAAGAATACTTTTGTTTTCATATGATTTTTTTGGTTTTGTTTGTGTGTATTATTTTACATTCCTGTTTCATCAGCATTGTAGTGTTTGATTTGGGCTCATTAGCAGCAAATTAATTAGGCGCTGGTGCTTTCACTTACTTGACTTAAGACTAGGCAGGTTTAGCTTAGTGCTGCCAATGAATTCCTTTTTTATTTGATATAACTGCATTCATTGCTTCACTATTTACAGCCTTTATTTGGGAGCAAAAAATGTTAGTATGAATCATTTGAAGGTTATCACAAATTTTTACCTGCTACTTAATTGCAAGATGAAATCAATATACTATTTAAAAGTTTGCAAAATTCCATATACTGAAAAAGGTTTAGGTAATGATTAGACCAATTGACACTCTAATTCTTACTTAATCGATATTCTTTGGAACTGACAGAAGCAGAAATAGGTTAAACCCTTTACCCTTTCTTTTGTCAGCATTTTGCCCCTGGGCCATACCTTGAGTATCTGTTGTTATGAAGAAAAGTTATTATAGTGAACAAAAACTAAAATCAAAACTGAAACTATTATTACAAAATTTTTCCCTAAACTAAAATAAAATAATATACAAAACCAAAAAAAAAACATTTGAAAGTAGCTGGAAAGACTAACTGAAACAAAATCAAAATTTCCTAAAATTATTTTTAGTTTTCGTTTTTGAATGAATATTCTTGCTGTTAGTCTTTAACCCTTGTAACTTTTAACTCTAAAAAAGAAAGTCATCCACCACGAGCAGCCGCACATATTCATTCAGTGAACGGCAGCTGGTGACTGAGGACGGGTGTTCACACAGCATTTGGGGTGACAGAGCAAGCTGAATTTGGGTGCGTAAAGCATGTGAAATAAAAAGCAATTTATGTGCCTTTCTTTGTGCTTGTTTTATATCCAGATTTAATTCAAACACCTGAAATCGGAATGTGCTGGTCAACAATACTGTATGGACAGAAAAATCATGATTGAGTAAAGTTTCAGTTTATTTCTCAGGTCACGGTTTTTTGTTGACAGTAATTCACCTTCCACTTCATACAAGGAGAAATTGTTTTTACTTTCTTGTATACGAAGTATAGAGAAAGTATAGTAATCATGAAAAAATTCGACCTTGAGATTATGATGAATCTTGAAGTTTTAGATCTCTCTGAATCTGAAAATGCCGTTTTTTATTATCTGTGTGTGTCTGTGTCTGTGTAAACACGATAACTCAAAAACATAACAAGATAGATGGATGAATTTTGACATGTGGTTGTTACACCAAAATCATAGATCTGTATTAACTTTTGGGCCTAATCCATCAACCAGAAGTGGTACTTTACCTGAACACATATTCGATTTTTTTTTTTAATTCATGCAGCTTCAGAGTCCGATTTAGTGAACTTTATTTTTAAAATAATTTTTCAATATATTATTCATTTCTTTGATTTGTTATTGATGTTTCTTTAATGTACATAATATAAAAATATAATTATTGTCTCGTGGTTTACTCCTCAAATATCCATCCCCATATCTGAGTATACGAGAAAGTCTAGGGGAGACCACTCCCGATTTTTGAAAATAAAATGACACTGATCAAGAGACTGACTAGGTCATCATACAAGATCAGCATATGTTACTGACCAATCACTTTTGCTTTAAAAACGTTTAACAACGAATTCCTGAATTGGCAAAGTCTCTACTGAACCAAATGTTGGTAGGCGAAGAGATTTTGCCAAATGATGAAATACTAAACATACTAATGTGTTTTTGTATTTATTCTATATATTATTGCATCTTTTTTAGTTCATATTCACAGCTCAAAATACCTGATATTGTGATAATAATCCAGTAGCAGAATTTTATTTTAAAAAATGTGTCCAGCTTTTTCCAGTGTTTCTCTCTCATTCAAAATAGATAGTTGATATATGATTCTTTTTGTTCTTAACATCAGCCATATCATATATATTGCCTATCAGGGATTTTCCCTGCCTTGCATCCAAACCTGTTAGGGTAGGCTCCAAGTTTCCTGTGATACTATTTAGGATTAAGCAGGATTAGATAATGTACATATTGTTCTTAATTTCAGATGCTATCTCTGTCGTTTTGTGGTTGTGCATACTCCTATCTCCTATCTACCTGCTTTTTAAGGGTTTACTGTTCTTATGCATGGGCTATTCAAGTCTCACTGCCCCTAACCTTCACAAACTTGTTTTTCTTTGTTTTCCTGAATACAGCTAGGAGGGGTCTACACACTGATTCAAGTCTAAGAGTCCTGTTTTTCCTAAGCCCCTAAGATTTTCATGATCACACCTGTCAGAACACAGTAGAATCTGTTTTCTGATTTTTGATATCTTTTCATTCCTGGAGGTGGCAAACTTATGTCTATAAATTATATGTGCCTGAGATGGAATCATAGATCAATATGGCTAGTAGAAAATAACAAAACCCAGTATGGGAGATTTTTGAATTCAATATTAAAGGCATTATAAGCACATTATCTTGGAGCAGGATATGTTGTGTACTGCAGACCATTTAGAGTACAAAACCCTCAAACCTTAAAATTCACCTACATTTAATTTCAAACTGGCCCATTCTGGGCAATAAAAGGAAAAGATAAAAATGCTAATAGTCACCGCAGATTTGTTCAGCACAAATGACAAAAAATATGTTAAAAATTATACAATTGTGTAAAATTGTTCATATTCAGTATCTGGTTTTGATTATGCTTGTTTTTACAAAAACAAAACCAGATAGTAAACCAAGTAGTGTAGTAAGCTTCCACTAACATTAAATTCATATCTTAATCCGTTATGTGTACAGTTCTGTCTAATTGTGACACAAAACTAAACTCCATAGGAGCTCCATGTCATAATTACTAAAACTAAACCTGAAACTAATAGATATAAAAATAAAACAGAAATGTCTTTGTGAAATAAAAACTAAATTAAAACTAACAATACACAATGAAGGAAAACTAAAACTAAACCGAATTTCAAAGTAAGGTCAGAAAAAAAAATAGAAATAAAAACTATTTTTTGAATTGGAGTCTGTAAATTCAAAGAAGTATTTTGCATTATTTTATTGACATTTTTCTTGCCATTTTTTTGATAGCTGATGATAGAACTGGCTTTACTGTTCAAATCTGCCCCTTTTACAATGCATTATCATTTCTATTTGTATTATGGGGCCATCTTTATGACAACAATCCACACTGTAGCAACTTACCCAATCTTTGTTGAGAATAAAGGAAAGTATTTTAAGAAAGAAATATATTTCTTAAACCTTTAAACCCTGCCTCATTGTTTTGGCCCCGTTGGTGGGAATGAACAGTACGGTACAATTTATTTTTGTATATCCCAAACATCACACAAGGAGTGCTGTAATGGGCTTTAACAGACCCTGTATTTTGACAGCCCCCACAGCCTTGACTCTCTTAGAAGACAAGTAAAGCCTCCCAAAAAACCTTTTTGGGGAAAAAATGGAAGAAATCTTGGGAAAGACAATTCAGAGAGAGGCTCCTTTCCAGTTAGGTTGGGGAATGCAGTGGGAATCAAAAAAGGAGGTAAATACAAATCAATACAGATAACAGTATTGCTCAATACAATATAAATACAATAAAAATATTACAAATACAGACCAAAATGCAAGAGTAGATTATATCACATAATAGGATTCAGATTTCTTCAGAGTCCTGGAGACCTCAGCCATCAAACTGTCTCCCCCTTACTGGCCATTCCACAGCTGAGTCAGTGCTGAGAAGGCCAATAGGATGAAAGGACCCTTCTATCTGAAGATTTCAATGTTCCTCTGTCAGAGATGACTTTTCCTTAGACAGGCAGACAATCTGGCAGTAGGGCAGTGGCACCAAGTGCCACATTTGAATACCGAGAAGAAAAACAGAGTAGGTGAGGGTTATTAACAAATTATACTGTAACTGTCATATTACTTATGTTTTAGTGCTAATAGCTAACAACTGAGATGCAGTATACACATTTATTCAGTAGCTCTAGTCTGGGTATGCTAAACTGAAGTACAGTAGTGAGTCTTTAGCCAGGATCTGAAAGTTGAGACTGAAGGAGCATCACTGTAGTTTTATCGATAGTGTACTGGACTGTGGTGATCAAGTGATAGCTAAGTCCTTGGACAAAATCTTTGACTTCCATTTAGTCTACATCCTCCTTCTCACTTTTAGTTATGAGCTCTGGGTACTGGGTGAAAGAATCAGATCCTGTGAGTAGAAGCAGTTGAAATGAGGGTTGCATGATTCACTCTCTGTGATAATGTTAGGAAGTCAACAAGACTGGAAGACCCCCAAAGCAGACTTGCTGCTTCACTGGATCAAGATGAGGTTGTTTGGGCATTGAGTTAAGATGTCCTCTAGTTGCCACCAACAGGAGGTGTACAAAGCACAGTTCAACAGGAGAACAATCTGGGAAAAACCCAGGACACAATGGAGGGATATTATCTCTCAATTACACTTGGATTGTCTGGAAATTCCCAAAGAAATTGTTGCAAGAAGCTATAAAACATGGTGTGGCCTGGTGAGCCCAGCTCATGTTGTGGCTAGTGTCAATTTCATTATGATAACAGACTGAAAGGATGATTATTTTCTAAAAATACTGTGTAATAATCCTAATAATTTTATGTTATTATAAAAAACATACAGAAGTGAAGGAGACAGGAGTGCATCAAATATATGGCATTTCACTACTCTATTAGACTTTAGAATTGTAATGTTTGTATACAGCGCTTTTTAACAGTATTTCATATAAAACTAGCACCATTTCTAGACAGAGATGACTAACTGTAATTCACACATAGAAAACTACTTATTACCTGAAAAGAAACTCTCCTTCTTCTGCCTTCAAGAATTCTTTTGTGAAGTGTCAAAACTCTATTGCTGTGTAACAAGATGAAACAAACACCACCATCTGTCACAGTCTTATGAATACATTCTGAAGGGCTCCAACTACAGCAGTAAAAGATATCTATTCCTTTTTAAGTCAGAAAGAATGGTTCTGCAGACCTTAAACTACAAAAACCATTTTCTCAGTAACAAACAGGCACTAACTGGAAAAAATGATGAATATATTACAGTAGATATTCATTTATTTATTGGATATTATTTATCAATTGTTCTGCTGTAATTTCCCACACCATAAACTCTAACCTCTTGTAATACTTGTTTTATGGAATTATTTTAAGGAATTGTTTGAAGATGTAGAGCCAAGTGTAATTTATCCCCACTGACCCACAGAATGTGTGCTGAATTTAAGAATATTTATACAGATGAAGTGATTGAAAAGAAATGAATAACTTTAAGAGGACACTCTATGCTATAAATGAATGTGACTGGAATCTTGGCATGACTATCCTAAATGATTGCTTGGTCTCATGCAACAGACAGATAGCTTGCTTTCAAATCAGAAACAAACTGATTATCACCTTTAAATTGGAATTCCATTAACTGTGGCTGCAGCCTTGTTGGAAAGGAGATTGCATGTAAGGTTACAACTAAGACCATTATGCTGTTGTCAGTTAGAACATGTATCCTTCAATGAAGAGAGTGACACCTGCCTAGTTAAAAGCTTTGTCAGCAGGGAAGCTTTTTTATCATCCATGGGTCAGACGAAGAAGAGGATAAACTGTCTGCCAAAACAGACAAAAACAGATTATGGCATCTGCTGGTGAAATCCTATATTACATTGAGGCTATTTTAAATCTTATTCAAAGAGCATGGAACCTTGGTAAAATACTTTCATTATGTTTCAAATCGCTGTTCTCTAGAAAATTCACTTTCATATACTCCACCAAAAACGACAGCTGTTTTTTAAGAAAGAGGTCGTGCCTCCAAACTATAAATAAGCAAAACAACTGTTATAGTATTATCTTAAGTTGTTTTGCAAAGCATAAAATATCCGACCATCAATTTTCAAAGTAACTTATCTAGTTCGGAGACACAGATGTGGATGGTCTATTTTGATGGCATTGAGTCCAAGGCCAAATCTGAATAGAGCACTGGTTGAAGGCACACTGCCATACTCACTTATGCTCAGCCATACACATCCAATTCACCAGTCTGTTGGAAAACCCATCACCACACCTGCCAAATATCTATATGAATTGAGCTAAATGAACCTACCAGATTGACTGATAAGAACATCTTAGCCATTCGCAGAGAACTTAAGAAAAGTAGGTTTCACTAATTTATGAACTGCAAGGGCCTGAGGCGCACAAAACCTCCAATTATCATCAAAGAGTTCATTTAAAGGTGAAATAAACTGAAGAAAACTGTTATGTTTATGCTTTACCATTAATTATTAAAAATGTTGATCTCTCTGCTAGTCTGTGGCAGTTGTACAGATGGCAGCATGTCCAACTACAAGTCAGTTCACTGTGCTTTGATTCCTGTCGGCATCTTTTGTTTATCTTATTCTTATTTATATAAGATACAAAATATATGTGGAATAACAGCTTTTAGCACTACATAGGTGATGTCAATTAGAAATCAAAATTCAGTTGTTTATTCCTCCACCCCACACAGCTAACATTATTTACAGACACTTAAATATAAGTTTTAGGAATTAAATATACTTGTATTCTCAACAGTTTTCTATTAAAATTACATATCAAAAACCATCTTAAATTAATAATTTCTTAAATAAAAGGGGCATTAGGTGTTGTTGACTTGTTGGTAAGCTGCATTTTTTTTAAAGAATTGTTATTTTCTAGTAATAAAACTTAACATTTCATGTTATTGTGAATTTCCCCTTGGGTGTGAATTTGTAATAAAACTTAACATTTCATGTCATTGTCAATTTCCCCTTGGGATTAATAACGTATCTGTCTATCTATCTATCTATCTATCTATCTATCTATCTATCTATCTATCTATCTATCTATCTATCTATCATTCCCACAATAACATATCTGCTTCTTATGTATTAGGATGTGCATTTTTAGTATATATTTTATCATCGTCTGGAGGAATAATAAATCTTTGGATTTGTGTTGAGCTTTCCATTCCCATCTTCTGTATTCTATAATTTAAAATAACTACATTTCCAATGTCCCTTAAGTTACAGTTAGCCAATAAAAGGTGCCATTTTGCTTGGCTTTTCTCTATATTCATAATGGCTAACACGGTACAACACCCTAGTACCAATGTCCCTTAAGAAATTAGAACTAACACTATCTCAATCTATCCTGCTTTGCTCTGTTATTTTACATGTGTGACTTGCTCCTGCACAATTATTTGCCTCAGAGTTTAAAATTATCAGTCCAGCTCATAAGTGCATCATTAGTATTCTACAAATTTTTCTGTACTTATTTGTAGTCTCAAAACGTTGTTATTCATTCCACAAGAAAAACAAAATGCTTTACAGAATGCAAGCTACTACTACTATTTCATAATACAATATATACATAAAAACATGCAAAAATAATTCTTCTCTTTGTTAGATGTGTGTTTGTGATCTGCTGTGTTGACGTATCACCCACTAATTGACTATATAATACAACCTTTCTTGTAAACAAATTGTTTTAGATAAGGAGGCAGCTGAAAAGGTGAGCAATTCTTTAGTCAGCCATCAGCTAACAAAAGGAAAGCATGTAGAGCAATGGTCTTCATGAGCCCTAGAACCCTTCTATCTGCAACCTATAAACTCAAATGTATGATTATCGCTAGTAATAACCTGAACAGAAGAAAAAACCCTTTCAAATATACCAAAGATTAAAACTGAATACACAAATTTACCAAAAGGGCACGTTCAGATATAGAACACACTCTGGACTCTCTGGAGATAGTAGCAAAGATGAGAGTTAAAAGAAAATTAAGTGCCATTATGAATAATGCTGCATATTTTCACTCTGACAAACTAATACTGAGGACTTTAATTCAACAAAGTAACCAGCAGAAAAGAGCCAACAAACATTACTAGGGTTCCTTTATACCAATGGCAGTAAGTCTACATAATACCTAACTGTGACTGCTAAGTCAGAACTTTTCTTTCTTTATAGTCATTCCGGTATGTGTGTATATTTATTTATTGACCTATGTATATATTTATTTATTTAAAGAGCTGCGGTAAAAGCCAAATTTCTTGCTGGGGACAAAAAGTTCTGTCTGTCTATCTAGAATGAAATATTTCATATTGAGGATTATTAAAATTTTAATTTGCCCTGAGACCAGCTATGTTATATGGGTTGGAGATGGTGGCACTGACCAGAAAGCAGGAGACAGAGCTGGAGGTGGCAGAGTTAAAGATGCTAAGATTTGCATTGGATGTGACAAGGATGGATAGGATTAGAAATTAATACATTAGAGGATCGGCTCCAGTTATATGGTTGGGAGACAAAGTCAGAGAGGTGAGATTGCATTGGTTTGGACATGTGTAGAGGAGAGATGCTGAGTATATTGAGAGAAGGATGCTAAGGATAGAGCTTCCAGGTAAGAGGAAGGCCTAAGAGAAGGTTAATGGATGTGGTGAGAGAGGACAAGCAGGTGATGAGTGTAACAGAACAAGCTGTAGAGGACAGAAAGATATGGAAGAAGATGATCTGCTGTAGCGACCCTTAATGGGAGCAGCCAAAAGAAGAATAATAATTTGCCCTGAATTGACTTGGGTTGTTTAATTGCAGTTTTAGTGTAAACATTATTCCTTAATTTTGAGATCATTCAAGAAGTAAAGTTTAAATAAACTTAAAATGCAAACACTGCTATAAGTTGATAAGCCACAGTTTTAATCTTACATCCTCATAGTGTTATACTGAATACGTTATGTATTGTAACCTGGCCTAAAATTAGAAGAACACATAATAAACATAAAACACAGTGCAGGATGTGGTTCACCATAAAAGGAACAACAGAAGAATAAATATGGCTTTTAACAAAGGGAATGTTTGTGTCTTGCATGCTTTATGTCAGATAGCATTCATGAATTATGGCCTCAATCCCCTTTATTAAGGCATAAGAACTCAAATCTCAATTTTCTTCACTATGGCTTAATAAATTGACAGCAGGAAGTCTTCAGTGTAGAGATAAAGTGGAAAAAATCAAAAACAAATTACCCAGCCTTGTGTAAATGCCATAAGCAGCAATTCCCACAGTATTCACAAAAATATGTAAAATTAATGTTTTCAATCATTTAGAAGTTTGAAAACATCCTATTTACTAAACCTGGCAATGAGATAAATGGGAGCTTCATTACAATTGTTCAGGAATGATTTCTTAGAATACGATATGATAAACTAAGAGATAATTGTCAATAGAAAGCAACAGCACAAGGAAACAAGGACTTCTATGATTTTGTTCAGATATGTCAAGTTACAAGAATTGGCCATTAAAAAGGCAAAAGAGAGTAAATAAAAAAGGCAGTGGTTCTAAATTAGCACAAAAAACATTGTTTTTTCACTTGTTTCCAAATGGATAGCATCCAAGTTAACGGCACATTACTCTTCTCTTCTGCCTCACATATCCTTGTGCCTTGGTTTAACTCATAATCCAGTCACTGTCTTTGCACTGTTTCTACTTCTTTTGCCTGTGTGGTTTCCCATAGATATTTCTATTCCCTTCTCTACTGAAAAGATAACTCCTGTTTAAATTCCACCTCTAAACTTACTCTAGTGTCAGCTAGTGAGGGTATGCATGTTAGTTTACCTTGGTTGCTTCCTGCCAGAATAAAGAGAAAAGCTCAGCAAAATGAGCCCTTTTATTGGCTAACTAAAAAAATTACAATATGCAAGCTTTCAAGGCAACTCAGGCCCCTTCTTCAGGCAAGATGTAAAGATTATATCTTGCCTGAAGAAGGGGCCTGAGTTGCCTCGAAAGCTTGCATATTGTAATCTTTTAGTTAGACAATAAAAGGGGTCATTTTGCTTGGCTTTTCTCTACATTCATAATGGCTAACACGGTACAACACCCTAGTACTGCCAGAATAAAAGTATTCACTTCTAGAGAAGCAAACATGTAAACATGACTCCCTCTTAGCCACTCATCTCACTCATCTGTATAATGTGAACTAACTGAAGTTTTTACGCTGCAGTCAGTACAGGAGGTTTTTCTACCTTTACATTTTTGCATCTATGGCAGCAAGTGAAGACAAAAGTAGGCATTGAACCTGCCTAAACCAAAGGGTCATTGCCTATATTGGGGAATTTGACTTCATTATGTAGTAGCATTATTTTTTATTTTTCAGCTTTAAGATTTGAAAAGAATTAAACACAATAAGTGAGTATTAGGAAGGTCATACAGATGTAGGACTTCTCAGATAACATTTTTATACTTTGTAAGCTAGGTGAGTATTTGGATGTGTTTTGTTAAAGATCAAGGTTTGATTTGAATTGGTCAAATGAGCAGAACAAATTCCTCAGCATGCATATGTACCTAGTGGCTCTACCACAAAATATGTCAATTAAATAGTGGCAACTACCAGAATTAAACGTGAGTAGTACAGTTTGGACCAGAACAGCTAAAAACAAGTCCACAAAAGGAGGCAACTGCACAGTCTCAGAAACTTTAGACTATCTTTATTATAGTCAGACAATGAGCAAGAAGAACACAGTTACCAAAAAATACCCATGGTGTGTGACACCTGAGCTATAAAAGCATAACCACAAGAGCTGAGAACCATAAACACTCATGCATATTGGATGCTTTTAGTCAGCACCATCTGTGACAGTTGCTAAAAATCCAGGTGCTGTGACTGTCACAGTCATTTGTTGGTTTGCTTCAGCTTTTGGCTTAATAAGTAATGTTAAAGTCTAGAATGATTGAATAAAGTGTCTAAACCTGTTGACTTGCATGCCTTGCTACTTTATGTTGTTGATCTGGGGATATATAAAAAAGAGGGGCACCTCTTTGAGAGAAGGAAGAGTCGCAGTAGCAATTAATCCTTGGTGAAGTCTGACCATAGTCCTGGGCACATGTGCATTGCAACTGGGGCTGTATTTCCTCTCAGGTAGGTAAGTGCAGAAATAGAACATAGATGGTGAATTGATGACATATAACTGTGGGCCTACAAGAAAATGTTTAGGCAGGTGAGAGAAGGAATTTGTTTTATAAAGGTGATCCCAATCTCTTTCTATAGTAATACAGTTTGTTTTAATTGAAAATGAGCCTGTACAAATGATTTTACCATGCTCATCACCTCCATCACAGGCACTATTGGTCTAGTTCATTTTTACAAAATACTGTTTTACAGGATGGTGTTAAGGTGGGATTTCAGTTTGAAGATTTTTGAAGTGGGCAGATGATAAATGGTACTGAAGGTAAACCTGATGCGTGATTCATTTGGCTATGAGTTTATTTGACATGTAGGGCCAGCATAGAAATGTAGTATCTGTTGTGTGACCAGCTTTGAAGATTTTCTTAACACTGGGGTGAATGATTAATTTCACATCTCGCTTGTTGATGACACCTTTTTCTGTGCGTCCATTTTTGGACCTTTCAAATTGATGGGGTACATTTTACTTCAGAATTGATTCATAAAACTTAATTTTTAAACCAAGACAAAGTCATATTATCAGATATCTGGATATATCAAATTAGGAGGTTACCTGGCAATTTACACCCCTATTGATACATACATTTTTACAAGACAAGGTAAGGCATAGACAAGTCAAGTGCCCACACAAAGAGTTGGAAGCGGGAAATGAACTGTCAGTCTCCTGGTTTAAGACCACAATACTTCAGCATAGTAATGATGGTGCAGTAGCTAGCAATGCTGCTCCAAAGATGCAGCATCCTGGGTTCAAGTCCTGCACCTAGTTACTGTCATTGTGGAGTTTGCACATTCATGACTTCTATGAAGGTTTTCCTCTGGATATTCATTTTCCATCCACATCTGAATGGCATGCATATTTGGAAGATTGGTGATATTAAACAGGCCCAGTGTAGTTGTGTGTCCTGGGATCGCTTGGCATCATGTCCCAGAATATCTCCTGCTTTGCATCCTGGTAATACCAAGATGGGCTGCATACTGTACAACTTTGGACTAAATTGGTTTGAGACTGTTACAGGATGGTATACTTGTGTATACACATTATAAAATAAAATAAAAGTATGTGATTTACCTTTCTGTTTTATAGTTCTTAGCACAATGAAACAATGCTTTGTCCAACTATTATTATTCATTATTTGGTATATACTTTTATACAAGGGTGACTTAGAAAATAAATAATCACACAATACATTTTCATCATTAGAAACTACAAAGTTAACAGGAACAGTATTTAACTTGTCTCTCATTCTTAAGATAGCCACAGCACCAAACAGAGACATTATCACATATCTGAAAGCATCAGATGCAAGGCAGGTACCAATTCCGAACAGAATGGCAATTGGCAGGGAGCACACACAAACACATTCATAATAAGTCAATATACAGTAGTTGTAATCAAAATATTATATAAAAGATAACTTTATATAAAAAATTATATAAAAGATAACAACAAAGAAATGCTCTTAAAATGACAAAAACTGAACAATCTTTAGTGAGTACCTTTTTTTTTCACTGAAATTAGAAATTATTCAAATGATTTAAAATTGCACCACTTGATAACTAGTGACTCAAGCAATCTGTAATTTTATTGGAACTATTAATAGAAGCCTTCAATACACTGCATCTCAAGAAGGACTGATTAAAAGCACTATATGCGTAACATTTACAGTTATTATTTTGTTCCTGTACCTAATTTACACATAGCAATTTCACAATATGGCTTTTTTTAAAAGTATTCGATTCAACCATTTTTAATTAACTGTGCTCATGTTCTTTTTTAGGATGGCATGCCTTTGACTTGTCACTGCAGCATTAAGACTTACAGTAGTCTTAACATATATTAGCATCTTCTGTTTGTTAACAAAATCACGTAAATTATAGGGAGGAGAGAATTCAACTTAAATCATTTGTCTAATACAGCTTCTCATGCCAGGCAGTTAGGTGAACGTGTATCAGTCAATATTATAAATTATTTTTCTTGATGGTTGCTTTACATCCTTGTTAACAGAAAATAGAAGCAGATTCACCACAGACATATGTCACTACAAAAACAACAATAAAAAAAAAAGTTGTTTTATATTGAGGCTTACTATATACAGATTACTACACATAAAAACAGACATATTAAAATTGTCTGCTTCTGTTTTTCACAACTGGAATAAACATAGATTAAGTGATTTACTTTCACATAGCCAGAGTGAACTGAACCGCAAAATGGTGATTTCAGATATGATGTGTTTATTGAATAAAATATTTTCATTTTCAAATGCTGCATGCGAGTTATAATGTGTTCCATTAGGCTGCTGTATTTACTTGCATGGCTGTTAGTTAGCTAGCAGGAAGTTCTATGAGGTGAATATTGCAATAAACAAGGAACTCCTTTTGCTACATATGTTGTCAGCTGTAACACATACATCATAGTAAACATTCAATGCAGTAAGTCGGAACAACAGGACACCATAGTGGTTGGTGTCCACCGCAGGCTCACAGATCCAGAAACCTGGCATCATTGACTATCTGTGTAATATCTACATATTTTCCCTCTGTCTGCATCAGTCATCAGTCTCATCCTCCTACACCCCAAATGAATCAAGTTTCTTTCTGTGTTTCAACTAGCATTAGGTGAGTGCATCTTATGATGGACCGATCCATAGCTTAGGGTTGGTTCTTGCTCCCTTGGGGTAGAATGGAATGGAAGAAACATTTATGACATTTGCATTGTTTGATGGGTCTCTGGAACCCCAGTTTTACGCAGCACTTCAATAGCGTAGAAAGGTGCAAAAATAAATAAATAAACCTGACATGGGGCCATGCGACTGATGATCATTACAGAAGCGTTTGCAAAATTACAAGATGCATAGTATAAAAAGAGTGAAGAGCCGCGTATTAAATTGAACTTTGCAGTGGTGCTTCCATATGTACAGTATAACTTGTGCCAGCTACAATACGGGATTTATGAAATGCTCAATGCAACAAACTAGGGAAGGTATGATCTAGTCCTACATTCTATACAGTATTAATGAAAAAGTACTGCTGCCAACTACAATTAAAAGCTGAAGCCATAACAAATATCACTTATTGTTATCAAAGTATCTTTAAGCTGTGTGATAGAAAGATTTGGTTTCAATTCTTTATTGACATCTGTAATTCAATTTCCCACTGTTGCAAGAGGGAGATATCACTTGAGTTGATTTATGAAATCACAAGCGCCATATTCCCCTATAAAAGGAGGCATACTATCATGGTACGCTCCACAGCTCTTTTCATCCTCTTTTATTACTTTTTTGAAGCACTTTTGACTTTTTTGGACACATTTATTTGTGGGGTTTATACCTATAAGGGGTTAGTTATTGTGGACAGAAACCCACTGTAAAACTACATGACCAGGTTGATAGGACCTTTATAATTTAGTTCCTTTTTTTAGGTATCAGACACGTGAGAGTAGCTTCTACCCTGAACCACAGGTTGGTGCTGTCGCTTACTCCATCACCACCTTTACCTTCAGATTTGAGGCTCATCGAGAGGACATCACTTTCTCTCTCTAACTTTCTTCTCACTCTTATCTTGAAGCACCACCTCATGATGCTACACAGGAAGTAGGAAGTCATGTTGGGCCTCGCTTCTGCATAAGATGCTTCATCTGTGCAACATTCTTTATTCTTTTTTATTTTCATGGCCATCCAACCTGACAAATGTATATGGGGATCACCAGCTGGTACCACAACCCTTTATTTTTATAATAAAATTATATTATAATAAATTATATATCACACGTGTTAGAGGTAAGGCTTTTTTAAACACTGTGCAATGTTGTGTGCATCACCCTGTTGATGCTAAAGTTTATGACAACTCAGTGGCACAATCCTTTCAAGTTATTTATTTTATTTATGTATAGACTAGGATTGCATGCTGCTTCGTAGAAAGCACTGAACCATCAAATAAAGAGCAAAAGGAATTGCCTCTCTGACATTCTGCAAGTCCATTAAAAACTGCTAACAGACAGAAGAGACCATTAAAACAGCTTGCAAAAAAATAAGAGCAATGGTACACTTGTAGCCAAGGACTGTCAATGCAGTCAGGCACTGGCTGAGGTATAAATAATAGTTTTTTGCAAATATAACCTCTTTGCTGTATTTTCACAAAAAGAAGCTTGATTTACACTTAAACATGACACTTAAAATGCAAACTAAATTTTATGTTTGACATTACAAGAAAACTGGAGACATTACAAAATGCAAGAGAGAAAATGAAACTAGTTACATTGTCCAGATGTTGCCTCAGTGACATAGAAGGCATGGGCACCTCTAATAGGAAACCACTAGAAACACAAAACAATGTTCTATCTGGGAAGGAGGAATAAAATGGGATTGGGTGGCCATTTTGAAAGGAAATAACATAGCAGAAGCACTGTGAGTACTATAAGCAGAAAGGTTTAAATTTTTTTTTTTAGCATTATCCATCTGCTAAAAACTTGGAGTTTTCTAAATAAAGACATACAGCCCTTTTCACGCAAGTAGATAATCTCAGGAATGTTTTATTAAATGCCCAGGGCAAGTGAATTCCTGGGAAGCTGGCCTAGCAGTTTTGTAGGTTGAGATCTAGTTGTAGCAAGCAGGAATGAATAATCAATATGCCACTATAGTTTATACTTTGTTTGTGGAATTATCGTACACACTCTGTCTTTTTCATATTTATAAATATTTAGCTTGTGTTTATACAAACATATAAAAGTTCTCAGCTTGTAGAGGAATAAGCATATTGAATATATCTGTCAGTATATAAAAATGACCTTTAAACAGCAAAGCTGCTAAAAGCTTATAAAATGTAAGCCACCAGATACTGTAATTCTGAAAGTCTAACTCTTTTGTATAACCTAGAACTTGACAGAAGATTTAGGTTGCAGAAAGAAGCAGGGAGAAGGAGGGACACTAAATACGACTACATGATGATAAAAAAGCAGATAACCCATTCTGCTGGCAGTCTGCTTAAAACATGGTTTAATGTCTAATCTATCCTTGTAAAGCAAAATTTACCAAGCTTTGCAATGCTCTTTCAGTAACAGGGAACTTGAATTGAGTTGAGATTGTTATGAGACAATAAAAATCATAATTTCATGTTCCTTACAAACTATTGACAGCTATAGGATATCAACAATAGATAAAAAGGACCATATGCTGAATGTAACATATATACACAAAATATAAGAAATAATCATGTATTTGTTAGTATGAGTCTCTGCTGAATAATGTGTGACAGGTGCTTGGTATCCTTACCCAGCCGGGAGGCCCCTGCACACTACATTCAGGGGGAGCAGCCATGGACACTGCAATACCTCCCCCTGGATGCTAGATGGCCGCCTCCCTGGGGTGGAGCAGTGCCTCAGTTTCCCACAGGGCATCCTTGGAATTGGAGTTGGGTGCAGCCCTGTTGGGTCCCACAGGCACCGCCAGGGGGCTCTGTGTTTGGGACTCCTGAGCCCGTATGGGCAACAAATTCATCACACCTGGAAGTGCAGCTGGAAATCAGGGATCAAGCACCAGGAGCACTTCCGGGTGAACTATAAAAGGAGCCAGCGACCACAACTCAGTGGCCAGAGTCGGGTGGGAGGAGGACACGGTTGCTTGGAAGGAGAGGTGGTGCCAAAGAAGAAGAGAAAATATTTGTGTTTATTGTGTGCTTGGGACTGTTTTGTGGCTGGGGGTTTCACGGGAAAGATGTGCCCTCCAGTTGAAGAAAAATAAAAGTTTATTTACTTTAGCTTCCCGTGTCCAATCTGTGTCGATTCAGGCGCTATATAGTGCAATTCTAACACATGATATGGCCTGTGAATGAAAACTGCCTATTGCTATGTGCATTATTGTCCTGCATGGTTTGCTAGAAAAGAGGATAAACATCACCCTCTGTAGTGCTCTACAATGCTGTGTGATCAGGCGCTATATCAGACTGGTATGTAGACAGTGATCATGGACTGTACTATGCATATTTCTACAGCTGAATAGAACAGATAGACATATCCAGGATTTTCATTAGTAATTCTGCCAATTATGAAAATAAATGCAGGAACAGACTCTGCCATATGTACTATAATTGACTGATGGGCTGATGGTAAGAAGCTACCTCCTGAAGTATTACAAATGAACATTTCTTAGTCAAAATACCTTTTTAAAGTAACAATAGCCTACTGTTATAGAACTTTGAACAGCAAGGGGCAACAACTGGGGTCCAAAAGGTGTCTTTAAAAGAATCTATACAGGGGATGGATTTGATAGAGAGGAATAGATAATTTCACAACCTAGAAGCATGATCACCCTTACATTTTAAACTGGTACTGAGGGATTGAGATCTAGTCGCAAGACCTGAGAGATCTGGATGTAGAATAAAAGTAAAGAGATTTGAAGTATAACATGGCCAGGACCATGAATATGATTATGGTAAATGGAAGCAGTCACTCATTTTTAAATTAAGAATGGGAAGATGAAAAGTATACCAAGCAGCTAGCCCACCACATGAATCAGAAATTGAAGGAAATAAAACAGAACAGAACATGAGGTCGAAAATCACAGACACAACCAAAATCAAGGTATAAGACACAAATTGTAGTCAGAAAAAAATAATTGTAACCAGGAATCTTAAAAGACGTTAGCAGTCAGAATGTAAAAATTTGAAACACTATCCACAAAATTCGGATGACTGGAAAATTCAAAATCTTTTAAGCCCTTGTGGTGAGGACGTCATCTGCCGCCAGCTCCTGGTTGTCCCTGCATAGCAACCACCAGGCAACCAGACACAATAAAAAATAAAAAATGGCAACATCCATGATAAAAGCAAGATGGTGCCATAAAAGAATGTTTGTGAAAATAGCATTACTAAAACACAACATATCAATCCTTGGCTGCAAAAAACACCAAAACAGTAGTTTCTATGATTTTTCAGGTCATGAAATGATAGAAAAAATATTAAAACAATAGTCAAATCATGACAATAAAGTGGTTTTAAAACAACCACAAGAACCTTAAATTTGATTCTGTACCTAACTGGAAGTCAATGAACAAACACCAGTGTGGAAGAAATACTGCACATGTGGAACAAGACATAGGCAAGAGGCAGAGGACTAGCTAACTACTATATTCAAAGATTTACAATAGTCAAGTCAGAATGTATAAATGCCATGTAAAACAATCTCTAGGTTCTTAAAAGAAAGAATTGATTGTAAATTAGCAATCAGTCTACCAACAACAAATAACAGAGATTTTATACATGAGTGTAAATTCCATTTGAAGGTAAAGACTATGAGTTAGTAGTTATGTCTTGAGTGGCATCAGGGTGGCCTAACAAAATAACTTCTATCTTGCTTTCACTTAGTTGCAGAAAATATTTGGACATCCTGTCTTGATTCATTATAATAATTATACATTTCACTCCAAAAAATCTTTCAGTAATGTATAGTGTTTAACAATACAAGAGAAGCACCCACCCTTTTACAGCTTGGTAGTGTTAAATTTAGATTAGACACAATCTTTTCAGGAAAACATGACCAATGTTTGTTGTTTCAAGCTGGTAACATAAATATACAGAGGACTCAGACTTATTAAAATAGAGAAAATGGCTAATTTATTACTGACATGAACCTCCTCTGATAAAAAGCACAAATGTATTCAACATTTGCTGCAATCAACTTAACCAACAGGGAGTCAGTTTGTCCCGAATAAGTTATTACTGCACGATGGCTGACATAGTCAGGCCTTATGAATTAATACAAAAAAATGAAAGAGTATTCAGAGATAATGGTCTTGTTTATAATTAGTAATTGAGTAGCCACTGAAGAAAAACCAATAGTTTCATGAAAATTTGTTTCATTCTTTCCTTGTCACTGGTACAGCAGATGTTTGAAAAACCAAGCAGAGGGCAGCAAAAAGAAAATAAACTGGTGGGCTACTCTTCAAGTGTGGAAATATAGACAGATGTAATTATAATATTTAAACATTTTCCCTTCTCCATATGCATCTATTGTCCATCATTTAATTTTTCAATGGGATTAAAAATAAACTGTAAACAGCATCCAAGTGTTAGTGTATAAACATTTACTAATAAAGCATTTTCAAACTAGCTTAATTCAGTTCTGAGTTGCAGGAGTCAGAGTCCATCCTAGCAGCTGTGAGGTTTCAGCCCGGCCATAGACAGACACCAGGACACACAATGTCCAAAAACACACACTTTTATTTTACAGTTCTTTTCATTGCACAACACAGTGCACCAAAAACAGCCACAACAGCTCAGTCCTTTACTTTTAGTCTTACTTATACTTTCTGCCGCCTGCACTCCTCCAGTCACAAGCTCCATCCTCTTCCACCCAACTCTGGCTCCCTGAATGGAATGAGGTGGCCCCTTTTATAATGCACCAGGATGTGCTCCCTCATGACCTTCCTGCAGCACTTCCTGGTGTGGCAGAAGTGCTTCATGGCACCTGGAAGCACTCCAGGTGTACCTGGTTCCTATTCTGGCAGCACTTCCTGGTGTGGTGGAAGTGCTGCAGTCCATGGCTCAAGAACCATCTAGGCGCCACCTAGCGGTGGTCATGAGTCACCACAGGTTTGAGCTTCCCAGCTCCATGGTTCCCATGTAATCCTAGAGGGCTGCCATCTTGCGTCCTGGGGTAGGAATTGCCCCTCTCTCGGTCCCCTGCTTCTCCAGGTCTCCCGGTGGGGCAAGGTCCCTGGCCATCTATCACACAGCACTGGGTGCAACACGAGAAAAACCCTGGAAGGGTGCCAGCCCATTACTGGTTCCATTTACACACACACCCACCCAAGGACAATTTGCAACTAACAATTAACATGTTTTATATGTCTTTTGAAATATTGGAGGAAAACTAATCTAGAACAGAAAAGAATGTCAAATGGTTAACAACTGGGCACAGGAAGTTGAACACAATATGAGGATCTGTGAGGTGGCAGTTCTACCCACTGTACCACCATAATGCCCATAAAAAATTAAGCACAACAATATTAAGTGCATTAATGATCCATGCAAGGCATAACAACGGTTCATATACAAAGTTAATAAAAAAAATATATTGCAGGCACTGAGGCTTACAATTCAATCAGTTTGTTATCACTTCACTGAATTAATGTAACCAGTGTTCAGTAGTCATAGAACTGTGGACTCATAGCTCCTAAAACAAACCTACTCGGAAATTTCGGAGATTATCAACATTTTGTCACACATGCATGTTCATCTCCAGAGCACTATTGAGACAATGTGCTCCTACTGAACCAATAATTTTTAAAGGTAGAAATGTAAATGAATGCTACTTTGGAAATGATTTGCGAAAATCATTTGAACAGTCATAGAGTTATGTTTTATCCTAAATAAAAAAAATAAGTACATAAAAATAAAATCAGATTTTTTTTTGATTTTTTTCCAAAAAAAAGTATACATTTAAAAATGGTTAAGGTTAAAACTGGAGCTCTTTTTATGCATAAATTTATTTCATTAGGGGTGGTATTGTGAAGTGGACAATCGTTCCAGAGAACAGGGTTCCAGACTTTTGAGCTACTTCTGAAATGTTTTTTAGAAGAATCGTTGAAAAATAATTTATCATAAAGATAGTTTTGCATGTTAATTACACGAAGAACACATAGTTTTTATGCATAAACGACCAGGAGGCAGACAGCACACTTTCTCCAATCTAATAAAATGACAGTTTAAGAAAGAGTTAACTATGGTTTAACAGGACCATCCTAAGTTTGCTATAGGAACCTCAAAATATCTGGCAGCCATACACAGCAGTCTTAACCCTAAGCACAGCCACCATATCTTTTAGCACAGTTTTATGTGAAGGTGACATGAGAGATAAAATAGGTTCAAGGAAGGATCTACAATAATATAACCACAGACGACAGTTACAAAGTGCTTACAGATGTTGGTAGCATGGTAGCCCAGTGGTTGTTTGCTGTCTCGATGATCCACAAACATATACTTTTCATTTTTTCCTGCATAAACTGGTTTCCCAAACACATTAAAGTTATATTAAAAGTTGACTAAATTAGCGCAGTTTTAGTGAATCCTGTGATAGACTATCTTCTCATCTAAACTGGTTCCTTACTGGCTTAGGTGTTAAACTGAAGGTACTGTATATCAAAAGTCAAAGTCAAAGTCAACTTTACTGTCATCTCTGCTATACACTGTACAGGTACATAGAGAGACGAGACGACGTGGCTCCAGGTTTCCAGTATAGACAAACATAGAACAGCATAACAGAGGATATAGAATAAATAGGCATATGAAATAGACAATAAATAAGTGACACATTTTAAACTAGAGAATGTGCAATATGCATTTAAATAAAGTTTAAGAGTTTTTAAATAAAGTTAGAACTAGAAAAAGACGAAGAGGTAGGAAGAGGAAGTGTGATGGCTGGGAGTGAGTTCATGAGTCTTATGGCTTGTGGGAAGAAGCTATCACGCATCCTGGAAGACCGAGACCTGATGCTGCGGAAGCGTCTGCACTAGTGAGGCCTCATCTAGAGTTCTGTGTGAGCTATCCAGCAGCGTTAGGGAAAATCAAGGTTAGATTTCCATTTAAGCAAATGAAAATTAAGAGGTAAAATGACAGAGGTGTTTACATTTAGAAGGGACATAGTAAGGTGGATCCTAACTGCTACTTTAAAATAAATCATTTTCAGTGTGGTCATCAATCTCTTCCTAAACTGCCTCAGTTATTGCTACTTTTAGAGTCTTTTGCTTTTTCATTGGCAAGGTATTCATTTAATGTTCAGTTGCTGCCAGAATCTTTCTGGTCTCTAGTTGTAAGAATCCTACTAGTACAACTTTTAATGCTTGAAGAACTTTCTTTTTTAATTTAATTATACTGTCTCCAGCATGAATAAATGATTCTACTAACAGCACAGTTTCAAACAGAGAGCATATTGCTTCATTGGATCTCCTTTTAATATATTAAACTTAGCTTTTCCATTTTGCCCTTCTGTCTTTTTTTTGTTTTCAAAAGGGTGTGAAGAACACCAGGAACCATGGACACATAGAATAAATCATCAAGCAGTGTGGTGGAGAGGAGGACTTTGGGGACCTTACAAACACCATTCAGTGTTACTTGGGAGAAATCAAGTGAATAGAATGGGATGAATAGCTCAAACTCTTCAAAAATGTCCTAAAAGAATTACTTGGTAGCCAAATTGCTAATACTTTATTTTTTTATTTTTTTGGGAATAAACACAGTAATCTAATACAGTAAATGTTAAAAGCAGCCATTACAGTGTAAAAAGAAACAAATTTAAAATTGTGGCTTCAATGTTTCCCCTATGTACTCAGATAGCCCACAAGAAAGCATAACTAACTGTTCACTTTTCTTGTGATTTTTTTAAAAATACCAAAGACAGTCTGCTCGCTTTACCTATTCAGAAGATGCTACTCCCAACTATGCACGATTTTTTAAACTCAGCCTTTGCATATTCAAACCATAGAATCCCTCATGGATTGCATTTATAGAATCCATTGGAATATAAAAATTATGGACTGAGTTGAATAGGCTCACTGATTTTTTTTCTCTCAATGTACAGTAGTACAGCAGTACAGTGAGTATATATATTTGATGGTGATAATTAGCTCAAAGAACTTTACATGAAAGTACAGAATCACTGACAGGACACAATCAAATACTTTAAGCTGAGATTGTTATAAATGAATCCCAAATAGCAAGGCCAAAACACCAAAAAATCCTCTAAAAACCCAGCATGTTATGTCATTTTCTAATCTGTTTAATCCTGATTGGGGTCACAGAGGAGGGTTAGAGCCTGTCCTAGTTACCAAAGGGCATAAGGTAGATAAGGTAGGAACAAACCCAGGACAAGATGCCAGTCTGCTGCAGGGCAAGCACATAAACACACACACTTAACACACTCAGGCCAGTTTAGCACCACCAGTTCACCTAACCTCCATGTTTTTGGGCAGTGGAAGGAAACTGGAACAACCCTGGTCTCCTTACTGCGAAGTAGCAGAGCTACCACCATTCCCTTCCAAGCCCAAGAATATAAATTTATATTTAATGATTCATTAAAGAATAATCCAACAATTAACTCAAATTACAGTGGTGTGAAAAACTATTTGCCCCCTTCCTGATTTCTTATTCTTTTGCATGTTTGTCACACAAAATGTTTCTGATCATCAAACACATTTAACCATTAGTCAAATATAACACAAGTAAACACAAAATGCAGTTTTTAAATGATGGTTTTTATTATTTAGGGAGAAAAAAAATCCAAACCTACATGGCCCTGTGTGAAAAAATAATTGCCCCCTTGTTAAAAAATAACCTAACTGTGGTGTATCACACCTGAGTTCAATTTCCGTAACCACCCCCAGGCCTGATTACTGCCACACCTGTTTCAATCAAGAAATCACTTAAATAGGAGCTGCCTGACACAGAGAAGTAGACCAAAAGCACCTCGAAAGCTAGACATCATGCCAAGATCCAAAGAAATTCAGGAACAAATGAGAACAGAAGTAATTGAGATCTATCAGTCTGGTAAAGGTTATAAAGCCATTTCTAAAGCTTTGGGACTCCAGAGAACCACAGTGAGAGCCATTATCCACAAATGGCAAAAACATGGAACAGTGGTGATCCTTCCCAGGAGTGGCCGGCCGACCAAAATTACCCCAAGAGCGCAGAGACGACTCATCCGAGAGGTCACAAAAGACCCCAGGACAACGTCTAAAGAACTGCAGGCCTCACTTGCCTCAATTAAGGTCAGTGTTCACGACTCCACCATAAGAAAGAGACTGGGCAAAAACGGCCTGCATGGCACATTTCCAAGAAGCAAACCACTGTTAAGCAAAAATAACATTAGGGCTTGTCTCAATTTTGCTAAGAAACATCACAATGATTGCCAAGACTTTTGGGAAAATACCTTGTGGACTGATGAGACAAAAGTTGAACTTTTTGGAAGGCAAATGTCCCGTTACATCTGGCGTAAAAGGAACACAGCATTTCAGAAAAAGTACATCATACCAACAGTAAAATATGGTGGTGGTAGTGTGATGGTCTGGGGTTGTTTTGCTGCTTCAGGACCTGGAAGGCTTGCTGTAATAGATGGAACCATGAATTCTACTGTCTACCAAAAAATCCTGAAGGAGAATGTCCGGCTATCTGTTCGCCAACTCAAGCTGAAGCGATCTTGGGTGCTGCAACAGGACAATGACCCAAAACACACCAGCAAATCCACTTCTGAATGGCTGAAGAAAAACAAAATGAAGACTTTGGAGTGGCCTAGTCAAAGTCCTTACCTGAATCCAATTGAGATGCTATGGCATGACCTTAAAAAGGCGGTTCATGCTAGAAAACCCTCAAATAAAGCTGAATTACAACAATTCTGCAAAGATGAGTGGGCCAAAATTCCTCCAGAGCTGTAAAGACTCATTGCAAGTTATCGCAAACGCTTGATTGCAGTTATTGCTGCTAAGGGTGGCCCAACCAGTTATTAGGTTCAGGGGGCAATTACTTTTTCACACAGGGCCATGTAGGTTTGGATTTTTTTTTCTCCCTAAATAATAAAAACCATCATTTAAAAACTGCATTTTGTGTTTACTTGTGTTATATTTGACTAACGGTTAAATGTGTTTGATGATCAGAAACATTTTGTGTGACAAACATGCAAAAGAATAAGAAATCAGGAAGGGGGCAAATAGTTTTTCACACCACTGTATAAACAAATCAAAGTAATTAAATGAAAATTAAAATGAAAAAATATTGAATAATATACCCCAATAAATTACATCACAGAAGCTGAAAAACACCAAAAAGAAACAGAGAGCAAACACCGAAACCTAAAGTAGGCGGCTAAAATTTTTTATATTTATTTAGCCAATACACAATCCAAAAATCAAAACTACAATTCAAAATTTTGTAATCTAAAGCAAATCGGCCTCCCAAGAAAAGTACAAAAAAAAACTATACTGAGACTTAAGGTTTCAAATGGACAAGTATAGAGACAAATATATTTTAGGATTCTTTTATTAACAAAAATATGCAGGTAAAAATGAGCTTTAACACTCGAATCCCTGAAGCCTACAAAGAACGTCAAAATATGCTGGGCCACCTTAAATTCCTTTGTACTTCCACATCAGCATCTTTGTTTTCCGAATGTGTCAATCTGCACAAGCAGCAAGCAGCCTGGTATCCCATCCCCCACCAATGCAGTTGAAGTTCTCCCAGCTTAAGCCTGTCTATCAAGATTTGAGATGCCTGGAGTTGTGTAATGTAAATAATATATCGTTATTTGGAATACATACATTTCATGTGTGTTCCGTGTCTACGTGTCTTTAGGGAGGAGCGGTGGCTCTGAAGCTAGGGATCTGCACTGGGAATCGGAAGGTTGCCGGTTCAAATCCCGTAAAATACCAAAAGGGTCTCTGCTCTGTTGTGCCCTTGAGTAAGGCCCTTAACCTGCAATTGCTCCGTCCTGGTTATGACATCCATCCTTGCATGTAGGGAAACGGTTTGGTGTGGGAAACAGAACAGTTTGCAAGATGTCTTGGCTTGGTGCAGGCACCTAAAGTAAACATCATTGCTCCACTATGACCCTCCAACCTTCAGGGAAAAACTTGGGGGTTGGTGGCAGAATTGGCATTCCATCCACCATAAAAAAACTACATCTGAACTACTGTGGTGCTGAGGTATCACCCGTTGCATGGCTGCACTCGGGTCCTAATCTGGATCCTGAGTTGGTTTGTTGTGTGGTGGGTGCAGCAATGCACTGTATCAGTGTGTACTCCTAACCTCCTACCTCTCCGTGTTTACAACGAACCGTGTAAATGTAGAATGACATGAAATGCAAGGCGAGAATTGAATGATTTCCTTTTTTGGTTATATTTTTGTATAAAAGCGCACTTCTTTTGTCAAACCTTTTGTGAAAGTGTTTATTTGATATTTGGACTTCAGTCTTCACACATTATACACTTCACTTCAGCATTTTGTCAATTATTACTGTAACATGAAAAAAGTTTCCATTTTAGTTATGTGTTAGTTATGTGTGTTTAATTGTGTGTTCAATATTTTTTGCCTCACATTTCCTGTCATCCTACATTTACCCAGATCGTTGTAGACATAGAACACACATGAAATGTATGTATTATTTTTTTTCTCCGGCCGTCTGGAGTTTTTTTTTTTTTGTTTTTTCTGTCCCCCCTGGCCATTGGACCTTACTCTTATTCTATGTTAATTAATGTTGACTTATTTTTTTTTTCTTACTGTGTCTCTTATTTTTCTATTCTTCATTATGTAAAGCACTTTGAGCTACATTTTTTGTATGAAAATGTGCTATATAAATAAATGTTGTTGTTGTTGTTCCAAATAATGATATATTAACCCTGTACCAGTGCATGCTTCCCAACCTGTCCTGATACAATTCCAGGCACCTCACACCCAGATAAAAATGCCTTAGCTGGGAGAACTCCAGCTGCACCAGTGGGTATTGGGATAGCAGGCTGCTTGTGCGGATTGACACATTTGCAGAACAAAGATGCTGATGAAGGGGTGCAAAAGAATTTAAGGTGGCCCGGCATTATGACTTTTTTCATAGGCTCCAAGATTTCTAGTGTTAAACTGCAGAGAATTGGATAATGACACAGACTTATATGGTCCTCTTTGGTGACTGAAGAAGGAATAATCTGAAAGATGGCCTCACCTGTACAAAATTAGGACAATACTGGATGTAAGAGAACCTGAAAAAATGAAATAAAATACGAACAGGGCAAAGGTAAGTGATCAAGGAAAAAACAAATGATACAAAATATGTTACAGACAGCGAGAGTAACTACAAATGCAGATAGACAATACTCTTGCTCAGGTTTAGGTATAAGCAGGAGTATGACCAAATTGACTCCAGGTTTTCCTTCCAAAAAAAGTAACCCATGCTATTAAAAAGCATGTTGCTTAATTCAGTGGCTTCTTACTGTTGTCACTCAGTGGCCTAGTGGGTTCCTCCTCCTCCTCCTCCTCCTCGGGTAGAAACTGACTTGTTCAACGACAAAAGATAAACAAGGACTGGGACGTGAACAGTGTGTTTAAGGGATATCCAATCGAAGAGCTGCTAATTATAGTTGTAATCAGGACGTCAAACGCTAAACTGAAAATCTTGAGTCAAAAGTCAGATAACCATAGCAGGTTTCCTAACCGAATTAAACTTCCTTTCTCTAAAATCATTTAATATTTCCAATTGCGTTTTTGCTGTATATCCAAAGGCTGGTGTCATGATAACATTAATCATTAATACAAACATAGTGAATATCATAAAAGTGAATTTTAGTGAATAAAAATTATTCCCAAAGCATCAAATAATATTCATCCCACAGCCCATGTGTTATACAATAATCATCCTATTTTTGTATACTTTGCCCTCATATAATAGCTTGTTTTTAAAGGATGCTATTGGAGAGCTTCTGGTGAAGCATTTGAGATAATTAGTCTTTTACCTCCAAAAATGAATGGTTTCTCAATTTGCTAGGAAAATTTCAGCATGTACCATTTATAATTTTGAAAAAATTCCTGATTACAATTTACAATATTCAGCTTTACCTTCACAGCTTGCTTTTACCCATTATCTCTGTAAAGATTTCCTATAGAGTCAAAAGTGTTACATGCAATGGTTACAAAAATGGATTTAAAAAGAGCATCTGAGCAAGCAGAAACTTCACATAACCTAGTTTGGACTTTTTTGAGAAATTTCCAGATACTTCCTTTTCTTACTAGCATATAAAAGCCAAACACCCACCTCCTTTCATCAGTTTTATTACCTGGGATACAGATGGGATGGATGGTTTTGGCAACCAGAAGAAGAGTGGAGGAAGAGAAGTTGGGGGGTGGGGGGTGTTAAAACAAAACAAAAACAGGCATAGAGAGAGAGAAATAATTATTCATGATGAGAAAGGAAAAACCTCTGTGATGGCCTATAAAACACCAACTCAGGTCAACATGCCAATTAACTCAAAGCTGAATCATATTCATATTGCTGTTATGTTTCCATGAAAGTGTGCTGACAGAAGCAGGAAAGGCTCCAGCTTATTCTGTTATATTTAGATAGTATAAGAATTTGATGCACTGTTCAGTTTGGACTAGCTGCTTTGTGACCAAAAACCCTTCTGATAATATTAAGGTACAAAAATTTCAAATAGAAAAATAATATTCATGACCTTGCATTTACTTCAGGAGAGTGATCATTTTCACTCTATAGCACAGAGGGTAAAGGTAACAACATGCTGAGCAGGGATGACAGGGGGACCCTATCCTCAGCAACCTCTTGGGAAATTTCCAGAAGTTCCAGGCCAGCTGAGGAATAGTGTGTTCAATATATAAATAATATGTCATAAACAAATAAAACCTTCTTGTAGCTTATCTTAAATTCATAGACAGTGGGTGTAAGAACCTTATAACTTTAACTGAACTGGTTTAAACTGTCTTCCTAGCAAACACTTTCAGCTTTTTATATTTTAAATAACTTCATACAGTCAGTCACATTTTTGCTTCATTATTATTTTATTATATGTATATATTAAACATAAAATTAATAACAGAATGCAATTACATGTGCTAATAGACTACATAAAATATGTGCTTTAAAAGCACATTACAATGTCATGTAGTAAAATCCGAGCCCTCAAAGGCTTGTAGTGGCTTTCATCCCAGCTGATTGTAATTCAAGTGTGGAGGGTCTATGACAAATTATAGTTCAAATTTCTTAAAACATAACATTTTTGAGAGAGTTAAAATCTCAAGGTTAAATTGTTGGCTGCTTCATGCAATTACAGACAGTAGATCTGGAGCTTTGACAATAAATAGCAGGATTAGAGAGATGCTGAATCTTTATAATGTGCAGATAATGTAGCCTTGATGTGTTTTCTAGTGAAATGCAAATACTGAGTAAGATTTGTTCATGCTGCACAATTTCTTTACACTTATATTCATTTCTAAGTCCCTGTTTTTCTTTTAACTTTTAACAGATAACTTACCTCAAGAAGCAAAAGAATTATTTATATTTATTATATATACTATTTATATTATATATTAGCACTTCTATATATTCTAATGGACCGCACCTGCTGTGCTGCTATGTTGGTATGGGTGGTTGTCTCAAAAGTACACGTAGCCTAATCATGCAAGTACTGGTTCTTTATGACATAGACCTTTAAACTATGGGTTGTGACCCATTTTGGGTTGTGTGCTGTCTGAACTTGGGTTGCACAGAGTCGTGATCTGCAATAGAACTGAATGGGAAACGGAACAGTTTGCAAGATGTCTTGGCTTGGTGCAGGCAGCTAAAGTAAACATCATTGCTCCACTATAACCCACATCTGCAATTTCTTAAAGAGGGATCAAAAAACAGGGGGATAATAATCACTTGAGCTTCTCCAAGGTGGAAGAGGGATGAAGATAACTGGTGATTCTCCAAGTAGGACCACAACTACTTTCCGTGATGATTATGGGTCACGAGGACACAAAAATGTCAAAATTGTGACAAAAAGTTAAGAGCCACTGCTCAAAGTATACAAAGCTATATGGAGTATATTTAGGCTCTTCAGAGATATCACTTTCTGGGATGCCTTACAAATTAAATGATAGACATGTTCATTCTTTCTACTTTTCAGTGAAACAATACATTTAATTTCTGTATTTAGTTTACTGGAATAATTTGCTGAAAATAATATTTAATTATTCCTATCTGGTGTATAAGCATTGCGCTTTGCTGTCATTCATTTCATTGTACTGTGTTGACTTTGAAACTGAAGTTAGATCCTGGATCCACAAGGCAGCGACACTAACCGTGGCATCACCATCATCACACAAAAGTTTAATGCAAAGTCCTTTTCAAACTGATGGTATATAAAATCACACATTGTGTGGAGATGTTGCATGGAAGTGTTTAAATGACACACGGCACACATTCAGAGAGCAGTGAAGCTCAAAGCTTATGACTATATATTTTAAATATGAGGGATGAGCAAATTAAAAACAGTGGAATTAATGGGAACAAATAAAATGAGAGGCTTAGCACCCACACTAGCTGTTACTAATAGGTTTTCAAATTAATGTAACGCTGTACAGAGTGGGGTGGACATCCACTAACTCAGTATCAAAATATCTACTTTCACTTCCTCGCATTTTCAATTATCAGACAAATTCAAGTTAATTTCCTTCCTCTCACCAGCTGAGAACACACAATGGCAGTTGTTTAAACAATCTATAGATAGACAAGCTGTAAATGGACTGGGAAGAAATGTGAGAAAGTCCACACTCTCCACATCCCTTGTGGATTCTTATATTAAACCCAAAGGAAAAGTAACCAAGGAAAATCAAGATACTAATTTTAACCACCCCATAAATATAAATAAATGGTAGACTAATTGATTCTTTGTAATAATGTGGAAAGATTTGTTAAACAAATGCAAGCTTTAATGACTGCCAGAGTATAAGTACATTTTTCAGAATGTCCATTGAGAAAGCAATACATCACAGGGCACAGTCACAAACAATCGAAAATGTCTTCCTGCTTAAAGATTGACCAGCTTTGTTCTTTCTTTCTTCTGGCACTGAAAGTACTAGGGAGAGGAAGAGAGTGACAAAGAGCTGTGAGGTATTCTTTACTTTTCCCCATTTTGTTTAAATTACCTTTTTTAGGTGTAACATTATCCTTTTGCTGTAGTGGCAGGGTCAGGAGGAATTAAAAGTCTTGGCACTGGGCTTGGAGCATCTAACTGGTCTGACAATCCCTGGCTTGCCACGCTAGTCTCTTATGTTAATGACTTTATTTTTATACGTGATATAAATGAAATGCTCCAAATGAATGAATTTTTGTTAGTTACCAGAAGGTTTCCTTGGCATATGTCAACTGAAAAATAAGTAAGGCTGTGCTGATAGAAGACTTTAAAACGGCAAATGCTCTCAGTATCACTTCAGGTTCAAATGTGGGCATGCTTTGCATTTAAACATCTAGGTGTCTGGCTTGGAAATGACACAGAGAGAAAAATCAGGAGAGACTTTGAGAAAAAGCTCAAGGTAGCCCAAATAGAACTCAATATATTTAACTTTTTGGTTTCTCATTTAAAGTTTCATTTTAATTTTTCGAAACTTACAGATAATTTAAAAGGAGAATTGATGGGATTGTAAAATAACAAGCCTTTTAATTGTTTTTGTGAAGCGGTTTTGGAATTGTTGCTTTTATGATTTGTAGATGGTTATCATATGAACGTTAGTATTGCCGGAATAAAATTTGAAAAGATTTTCTTTCTTTCTTTCTTTCTTGATCTAATATTTCCTCTATAGAAACACTGCTGTACTTCATGGGGAGGAGGAATCAGTTCATGAAATCAGTCAGCAGGGTTCCATCTCAACTTGCAAAGCCATCACAGCTTGCCGTATGGCAAGTTGCATTCTTGAGATGTAAACATGGGATTTCATGTTGCAGATGGACAGCTTTGGTACATTCTCCAGGCATCCGTAGCCTGTCACTGGAGCAATCAAGTATGAAATTATTTTTCAGTGCTAGGTTTGGCAGCAGGGTGTCTGTAGTGCTACTTTCATAATGTTCTCATTAAGGTATTAAAAAGTAACATGTTCTGTATTTCTTCATATACTGTAGTTTAAAAAGTGGGAGAAAAGACTTTCACACAAGATCGGAACATAGGGAGTGTCAGAATTCTTATGAAGAAATCAAAAACATAACCACACACACATCCAAAGAACACACACAAAAGTGAGTAACTGTTAATTTACAGATAATGCTTATATTAATTCCTACCAAAACTCCAAATGCAAAATGCTGGTATCAAGTAAATGCTTTGACACATGAAAGTTTTAATCCATTAATTTGCCAGAGCCAGTTTGCTCTGATTAGAGCTGTGGTGAGCTTAAGTAGAATAAAGGGCACTAAGCATGAATTACTCTTGGACATAAACATTCCTTAAATATAAAGTCAAGCTGCAAAACAAGGAGGGTTACAGTTTGTAAATGTTAAATTATCCACCTTAATAAAAGGACAAGTATTTGTGTATCCATGTAGTTACTATGTTTCTGTTATCCAACAGATGGTGCAGCACAAACATTAGTACTGCTTTATGAATCCATACCAAATTGCATATAACTGAGGAATCACAAGCAAGGAGAGAGTGTTGAGCAGATGGAAAGAGTACTTTGAGAGGCTGATGAATGAAGAGAATGAGAGAGAGAAGAGGTTGGATGATGTGTAGATCGTGAATCAGGAAGTGCAACGGATTAGCAAGGAGGAAGTAAGGACAGCTATGAAGAGGATGAAAAACGGAAAGGCCGTTGGTCCGGATGACATACCTAAGGAAGCATGGAGGTTTCTAGGAGAGATAGCAGTGGAGCTTTCAACCAGATTGTTTAATGGAATCTTGGAAAGTGAGAGGATGCCTGAGGAGTGGAGAAGAAGTGTACTGGTGCCGATATTTAAGAATAAGGGGGATGTGCAGGACTGCAATAATTAAAGGGGAATAAAATCGATCAGCCACAGCATTAAGATATGGGAAAGAGTAGTGGAAACTAGGCTAAGAAGTGAGGTGATGATTAGCGAGCAGCAGTATGGTTTCATGCCAAGAAAGAGTACCACAGATGCAATGTTTGCTCTGAGGATGTTGGTAGAGAAGTTTAGAGAAGGCCAGAAGGAGTTGCATTGCATTTTTGTGGACCTGGAGAAAGCATATGACAGTGTGCCTTGAGAGGAGCTGTGGTATTGTACAAGCCAGAAGTGGCAGAGAAGTACTTAAGAGTTGTACAGGATATGTACGAGGGAAGTGTGACAGTGGTGAGGTCTGCGGTAGGAGTGACTGATGCATTCAAGTTGGAGGTGGGATTACTTCAGGGATCGGCTCTGAGCCCTTTCTTATTTGCAATGGTGATGAACAGGTTGACAGACAAGATTAGACAGGAGTCCCCATGGACTATAATGTTTACTGATGACATTGTGATCAGTAGCGATAGTAGGGAGCAGGTTGAGGAGACCCTGAAGAGATGGAGATATGCCCTATAGAGGAGAGGAATGAAGGCCAGTAGGAGCAAGACAGAATACATGTGTGTAAATGAGAGGGAGGTCAGTGGAATGGTGAGGTTGCAGGGTGTAGAGCTGGCGAAGGTGGATGAGTTTAAATACTTGGGATCAACAGTACAGAGTAATGGGGATTGTGGAAAAGAGGTGAAAAAGAGTGCAGGTAGGGTGGAATGGGTGGAGAAGTGTCAGCTATAATTTGTGACAGACGGGTATCAACAAGAGTGAAAGGGAAGGTCTACAGGACGGTAGTGAGGCCAGCTATGTTATATGGGTTGGAGACGGTGGCACTGACCAGAAAGTAAGAGACAGAGCTGGAGGTGGCAGAGTTAAAGGTGCTAAAATTTGCACTGGGTGTGACGAGGATGGATAGGATTAGAAATGAGTACATTATAGTGTCAGCTGAAGTTGGATGGTTAGGAAACAAAGTCAGAGAGGTAAGATTGCGTTGGTTTGGACATGTGCAGAGGAGAGATGCTGGGTATATTGGGAGAAGGATGCTAAGGATAGAGCTGCCAGGGAAGAGGAAAAGAGGAAGGCCTAAGCAAAAGTTTATGGATGCGGTGAGAGAAGACATGCAGGTGATGGGTGTGACAGAATAAGATGCAGAGAACAGAAAGATATGGAAGATGATGATCCGCTGTGGCAACCCCTAACAGGAGCACCCGGAAGAAGAAGAAGAGGAATCATCTGCTTGAATGACAAACGCTGTGCATTTCTTTACTACAAATGCACCATCTGCTGGAGTGACAAATGCAATGCATTTTATAACTACATGCACCGCAAAAAACATTCCTATAGTCCGTGCACTGCAAATATTAACACTGAGGTCTAGGTTAATAACTTAGATTTTAACTCATCCAAAAATAGTTAGCACAGCTAGTTTTTTCTTAAAATTTCAGCCCACATTAAAATATGCGAACAGGTCCAAACATACATGCATACAAGACTGTTACTTTCATGAGCTTGTATCAGAAATGAAAACGCACACTAAACACTAATGAGGGGCAAAAGTAAACAGGAATCTGTTATTATAAACAGAACTGTCAAGTCCTTGGAAAAAAAGCTTCAAACTCAAACATAAGAAACTTAAAATGTTTGACACCATCTCCAGCTTTAGTATACAGTGTATGCTAAATTTTGAATTGTAGCTTTTATAGGGGATATTACTGTTCTGACTTGTTGGTTATTATTAATTTACAGAATTGTACATTCTGCTGCTCACCCTCATCTTATCGAGCGAAACTGAAAATGAAGATGCGAGTTAGAGGTGTGCATTGGAACTGGGATCCCAACTTTGCTTAAAAGTTCTGGGTATGTGACATTTTCATTCTAATGTGGGCAAGAATTGGTATTCAGCATTTAGAAAACTGGGATGACAAAATGCCTATAATGTGCATTAAAACTACAGTGAAAATGATATTGCATTGAATATAACAAGAGCAGTTAAATTATAAAGGTTCAGTCATGTTCACATATTAAAATCAAGTCATAATGTTAACTTAATGATGCAATTTCGGAGTGCCAGATATTTAAAGTATATGGAGAAAACAGTATAGGAAGATGTGTAAAAGGCCAAAACCATTCAATACAGTGCAGTTAAAAAAATGAGGAAATCAGTAGTAGGTTTTCATTTGGTTTCACAGGTTTTAGAGGTAACTGAACTATCTGAGCGGCATTTAGTGCACTATTGCCAAACCAAATTATGTTTCGGAGAGAAGCAAGACACTATCCCTGCTAACATTAACAAAGACAAAATGGCAAACTGTGTTGAACTTGTTTGTGAAGATATTTGTTTCTATGACTAGCTGGTAAGAACTTTATGCAGCTCATTGACACCTGCTGCAAAATACAGCAGATATGTTTTCACTAGAATTGAAAAGAATCCCCTGCTAACAGATTGTCAATTACTTTTAAAATGTGTTTATTTGAGAAGGCACAGTTCATTAGAAACAGTGTACTGAATGAAGGTGGCATATGTATTGGTAAAAATGAGATTTAAAAACTGTCCTATGCATGGTTCTATAGGAGACATAACTGTAATTGAATTGGACCTAGATGTTGCTTTATAACTGTCTCGCTTATGCTGCACAGCTCAAATCGTATGAGATCTCTTATGAAACCATTGCAGCCACTTCAGATCAGCATGGTACAGGTGACAGCATTTTTGTAAAGGAATCAAGTTTAAGCTAAGTTGGTATGTATATGTGTTAGCCACTAAAACTAACAAGAGTTATAGATATATTTATTAAAACAGTTGCAACTCAGAGTTAGAAAATACCTGACTCCATGACTCCAAATCTGATTTAAACAGCTCCAATTATAACTCTTAGGATTAATTGCTTAATGCTAGTTACCATATAATGTAGTGAGTTTCCATGAGAGGTGGAGTGTGGGAATCTTTAATTGGGCCATTAACTTAGTTATAAACTAACCAGACAAGCTTGATGGACTGCATTGTCAGCTCTGGTTTGTCATCCTTTTCATGTTCTTAAGAATGTGATCTTAATCGGTACAGCACAGAGAAGAAGTCAGTCTATCCTTTTATAACTGCCTCTTTTTCTATTTGATACAGTGATCTTAAATTGTTTCCCCATTCTTTTTGACTTACTAATTTTCTTAACAATACTTTACTTCTGATATTTATTATCAGTAAATTTTAATTGTAGCCAAAAATGAGCCAGTGTTTTACTAAGTTTGTGAAAGTTTAAATACTGAGATAATTAAACAAAGAATGGCTGCACTGGAAGATTTGTCAATTTCTCCATAAACAGAAATTATAATGGGATAAAAAACTTCTGCTTCTGATTTTCTAAAAATGTGTATGTTTTTGGCAGCCAATACAACAATTTGACATATTTTCTGGTGTAATGTTTCCTGTGTATAAGTATAGAATGTAAAACTTAAAGTAAATAGAGTAATCTATTATCCATTTTTTCTCTGTTATTGCAATTATGAAATCTTGGGATACTGTTGAGTTTGAGTAAACTATGTCAACAGCACCCGTGACCCTGTGTTAGAATATAGAGGGTTGGATAATGACTGACTGACTATGTCAACAGCATATTCTGGTCTACTTAATTTTTAACATGACCTGACATTAAAAGTTTCCATTTAAGAAAAGAAAAACTGAAATAGAGATTATAGAAAGTTAAAAGCCCAATATTTGTCTGAACCATTTTTTGTGTCTCCAACCATCCCTAATTAACTGTCATTTCATATTTTGGCCCTATGATTTTGCTTTTTATGAAAATGCTTCAAATGATATGTGGGTGGAATTAAAAAAAATACTACTGTTTATACTATTATAAAATTTGCATTTTTTAAATAATAAATTAAAGCTTTAATAAATAATACCCTAATGTAATGACTCTTGTTTTTTATTAGCTGCATTCAAACATGGGAATAATAAAACAATATGACCAACAGCACGACTTTTACAAAGGCTCAACACTTTTGATTCTTTAAAAAAGGTAAAAAAAAAAATCATTTTAAGTTTTGATACATTATAAAAAACAAAAAAAAGAAGAAAAAAAAAAACACCTCATAATAAATTTAAACTACTCCCTCACTGGCACTTAAACCAGCTTTTTCAACTGTAATTACTTAACCAATTCAGATTTGTTAGTAGTTATAGCTACAAGTCAGCAGAATGCAATTATTTGTACTTAAAGTTTAGTAGAACTGCACACAACTCCTAAACTGCATGGTGAACTGAAGATTCACTCTTCAGGCAGCACAAAGAAATGCATGACAGCACCCTGCAGGGAATCAAGTGGAGAAATCAAATGCATCATTTAACAGAGAAAAAACTAAAAAAAATAAATTAAAATGTCCATCATTTCATGTATAAATATATTCCCCTGAATGGGCAATCGATAATTAACCTGAATATTTTTCCTACACCTAGAGGTTATGTGCCAATAAAATGCAGTGCTCTCTCTCTCTTTATGCTCAAGAATATTTAAGCTCCCTGGTACTTTTCAGTCAACCATATACTGTATCTCCACACTTCTAAACAGCAGGTGTGGATATTTTCAATACCTGACCAAAGTTGAGTAGTAAATAGAAACGGCCAGATTTCAATGTTTCATTAAAAAAGGAAAAGATTTAGCATCATGTGCGTTTGTTTGTGTGTGTGTCTCACTGGCATGGACTCTCCAGAGGCAGAAGAAGTATATTGCAAAGAATTGATAGGAGATGGGCCATGCAGAGCTCATACTTTAAAACAGAGAACTACCAGTGACCTGGAAGTAATGAATATATAGGCACTAAATTAAGAGTGAAGACATGGCAGGGCAGACAGTCGGGGAGTTCCCTCAAACTGAGAGATTCTACACGAAAGAAATCAATGCCCCATGTCACTGACCAAGAGTATGTACATTCACTTAAATCTGTTACAATCAATGATGTCTTCCTCTCCAATTTCCATCCCATCAGCCATCCTACCTAGTGAAACATAAGCAAGTTGACCAGTGTTTATCACTGAAGATTGAGACAAATGTGCCCTAAAATATTTTCTCTTAAAGTCAACGAGATCCCTTCTCCTGTCTGGGTGTGGTCAGCAGTTCTGTACATAACCCTAAGCATGAAGGGTTGTTGATGATCACATGTGTTTAGATGTTTTATCTCTTATCTTCAAACGTGTTACTATTATTAATTTAGTAACCTGTAGGTAAGGTTACGTTTATTGCAACAAGGCAGTCTTTTCTATTAGTTATTTCTAAGAAATACAAAGGTTTCAGGTAAAGTTGTTATATTTACTAATCATGGCACCAGAAATTGATAACAGGTTAATAAACCTATAAAAAAAATTCAGCTGACATTAGGTGTCAAAATTCCATTTGGCAAATCAGTGAAAACTCAGAAATGTTAACCTGTTCAAAACTATGCTGTGCCATTTCACATTCACAGGACAACAATGTGAAATGGCAAAAAGTACTTTAAATAAAAACAGTATCAAAAAATAGTAAGCACTGATACATGACTTCAGCTAAAAGTCTGATGCTAATTGATACCCACTCTGTTCAATTTAGTAAATATTACAGAAATTACAATATTTTATATTTTCATAAGTAGTTTAAAAATATAGAAAATATTTTTAAACATGAGCATGACACATTTTCCTGATTATATTGGCATGTTTAGCAGCGGATACAATGTGTGCTAAGCATCAAATTCTGTAACTGCTACAAATCAACATGCAAAGTCAAATTCTGACTGAGTGACATTTAAGGCAATTAATTAATGTAATTTCTGTTCTGATTTAAGTAACTTTTAAACAAAAAAACTGAGCATTAAGCCTGGGTTTAAACTTCAGCGCGGTCACTCGCTGTGTGGAGTTTGTTCATTTTCCACATATCTGCAAAGGACATGCAGGTTAGGTTGACTGGCATCTATGAACTGTCCTAGCATTTACAAACATTATTTCAAGGCCGAGTTTGTGTGGGTTTTTCTCAAGTTAAGTGTACTGCACCGATGGGCAGTGCTATTGTTTGTTTTCGTTGCACTATATTTTTATTTTTATGTTTCCATATGAAAAAGTATCCACACAAAATTGAGAATGATCTTGTGGAAGTTTGGTCTGAGTACACTGCAGAGTGGCATGGACAGTTTAGGTAACTACCACTGTATGTGTATTTGGTGGGGCACATGATTGCTGTACCTCCCCAAAACAAGCAACCTAAAAATCCACACTTATTTTGAAACGAATGGCTGAAAAAAGACCGAAGCTTAAGCTGTTAAACAAGGTGCTATGCCATATTACAATGATCATATAGCACAATAGCTCACAACAGCGCACAATAGCTTTGCTGGAAGCAGCCATATCTCTCGAATTCCAGTTGAATGTCAAGGTGCAAAAAAAAAAAAAAGGAGCTGTTAAACTTATACTTCATAATTCAGCAGATGCTTTCTCCAAAGCAGGTTATGAATTTCAAGTATGTGAAAACAACAGTGTAAATTCACAAGTGCCATGACCAATTGAAAAAAATGGAATTTAAACAATGGTATAACATGCAACAGTGACTGAATGTTGTAAACCACTTGGGCTGCTGTTTTACAGGTAAGTTGAATTGTTCAGATTAAACTGGCCAGATGATTGCATTTTCTTAAAAACCTGCCATGAGGACAGATGAAGGGGTGCCTTGACATTGTTTTGGTTCTCTTCATAGCCAGGACATTCATTCAAGAGACAAGCCATGCCAGTATGCAACCAGCACTTCTGTACAAAGACCTATGGTTGGCAGTGCATATACCTTGTTATGTTACAAAGAAAACAGACTCACAACTGTGAGACAGGGAAAGAGAAAAAGATAGAATAAAGAAGACAAAAGAGACCAACTCACTTCACTGGAGTTGCTATAAATTATTGTGAACAGCAAACTAAATTTTGCAATTCCCTTTTTTAATGAAAAAATCCAGAAAATTCATCAGTCACTCTGTACAGATTCCTCCAGTACTTAATTTGAATTTCACCCACCAACTCACTCATTTTCCTCTTTTCAGCCTCCTAGTTTCTCAGAAATCTCAGATCTTGTCTGTAAGTCTAAGCCATCCACCTGTCAACTGGACCCCCTGCCTACAGTTCTGGTCAAAGCCTGCCTCCCCTCTCTGGTCTTATCTCTGCCATAACCCACTCTTCTCTCACTACTGGTACTGTTCCTTCATCTTTTAAACCTGCTGTAATAACCCCAATACTCAAAAAACCTGGTGCCGATCGAACTAATTTCAGTAATTTTCATTCTATTTGTAATCTACCCTTCATTGCCCAAATTCTTGAAAAAATAGTGGGCATTCAACTTCACTCTCATTTATCTCAAAATAATCTGTATGAACAGTTCCAGTCTGGTTTTCTTCCCCTCCACAGTACAGAAACGGCACTTATAAAAATTACTAATGACCTCCTTCTGGCAGCTGATTCTGGTTTAATTACTATTCTCATCCTCCTTGATCTGAGTGCAGCCTTTGATACTATTTGTCACACAACTCTTCTAAATGTATTATCTTCGATTGGCATTACCCACACTCCACTAGACTGGTTCAGATCCTACCTCTCAGGCTACACTCAGTTTGTTCAGCTTAAAACTTTCACATCCCAACCCACCGCTGTTACTTCAGGTGTGCCCCAGGGCTCTGTCCTGGGGTCCCTCCTCTTCATTATTTACCTCCTTCCGCTTGGTAATATCTTTTGTAAATATAACATTAGCTTCCACTGTTATGCTGATGACACCCAGCTCTGTATCACTAGCAAACCTACTGCTTCCTTTCTACCCTGCTCACTTATTGATTTCATAGCAGAAATCAAATCCTGGTTTCCTTCAAATTTTCTTAAAATAAATAGTGACAAAAGTCAGGTTCTCCTCATTGGTACAAAATCAACATTATCCAAAACTGATCATTTTTCATTTGCTATTGATAATTTCTCTGTCTCCCCTTCCCCACAGGTTAAGAGTCTGAGTGTCATCCTTGACAGTACTTTATCCTACAAGTCCCACATCAATAACATCTCCCGGTCTGCATATTTCCACTTGCATAACATTAATCGTATTCGCTCTTCCCTCACCCCCCACACCACTGCTATCCTTGTTCATAGTCTTGTCACTTCTCGTCTGGATTATTGCAATTCCCTTTTCTTTGGTCTTTCTCACAAATCTCTTTATAAGCTTCAGCTGGTCCAGAATTCAGCTGCCCGCATCATTACTAGAACCCCCTCTATTCACCTTACCACTCCCGTTTTGCAGCAGCTTCATTGGCTTCCAGTTCAGTTCCGAATTCAATTCAAAATTCTCCTACTAACTTTTAAGGCTATCCACAACCTTGCCCCTCCATATCTGTCTGACCTCCTCCATGTTGCCATTCCATCCCGTACTCTTAGATTCTCTTCCTCCATCCACTTGACTGTCCTCTTTGTCCATCTTACCAGTATGAGGAGCAGAGTATTCAGTTGCTCTTCTCCCCAGCTCTGGAACTTGCTACCATCTGAGCTTAGAAATATTGAATCATTTTCTCTTTTCAGATCTAAACTTAAAATTCATTTGTTTAAGACTGCTTTTTCTCTTTGATTATAATTGTTTTCTTTGATTTTAAGTTTTGCATTTTACTATTGTTTATAATATGTGTTTTGTCTATTGTTCGGTGTCCTTGAGTGTTTAGAAAGGCTCCTACAAATAAATAAAATGTATTATTATTAAAAAAGTGCTGCATGGTTAGTAAAGTGCTTCTCTTTGTGTTGTGTTGTCATACCAATATACATATATAAAAGCCATTATAAATATGGAAAATAAATAATAGAAAACTAATGACTACTTATAAAATGGATTGATAATTTAAAATTTAGTGAAAACAAAACAAAAAAAGGTGCAGGCAGGATGCTGCTGATTTATAGTCCAACATGCCACCATCAATGCTATTCTGCAACCAACATAGACTATCACTAAGATCACTCATTCAGACTAAAATTAAAAAAAAAAAAAGAATCATGGTATTCCCCTATTGTTTCTTAATTAAATTAACTTTTGGTTGTGCCTCAGGGTCATAAAATTGACTTATCCGGAGACAGTCAAGAATTTCTTTTCATTCTGTTAATGGGTCAAGCAGGGATACATATGTTTATCTATACTAATAAAAGGCAAAGCCCTCACTGACTGACTAACTGACTCATCACTAATTCTCCAACTTCCCGTGTAGGCAGAAGGCTGAAATTTGGCAGGCTCATTCCTTACAGCTTACTTACAAAAGTTAGGCAGGTTTCATTTCGAAATTCTATGCGTAACAGTCATAACTGGAACCTTCTTTCATATATATATATGGTCATAGCCTGCCTGTCGTTCACGTGTGAGGCAGAGTTGGGTCCCGCATCATCACGCCTCCCATGTAATTGAGTGCCTGCCCATATAAGGCCGTCAGTCGGCAGCAATTTAATAGACATGCTGCCGCAAAATATTCGCGGACGAAGGGCTGTGCTTATGCAAACGAAGATGAGATAGTAATGGATGGACTAGTGTTTTGCACAAACTCAGCGAAAGTGCAGGAGAAACTTTTAAGTGCCGGGTCTTAGCTAACATTAAATAAAGCTTTGGACATCGCAAGATCGCAAGAGATACCACAAGCACAGCTGAGAACCTTCGATGCATGTACTCCGAGTGGCTCACGTGAACTGACTGTGAACGCAGTACGCAGAGAACAAGGAAGAGCTCCAAAGAGCGCTGAACAAAAAACGCATTACACAATTGTGAAGACAGCAAAAGAATATGAAGTGAGTGACGCATACAAGCATATTCATAAGTGCAGCTACTGCGGAAACAAAGCACGGTGTAAACCGTAAGTTTAAATTAAGTTTACAGACACATTGCTGCTGGTGTTTGTCATGCCTACGATGAATCTGATATTTGCGAGATACAAGTTTAATGAGAAGACGCGGGGTATAAATGAGACTTTGGATCACTTTGTAACAGAGTTAAAATTGCTGTAATGGAGTTCAACTTGCTGATGAAGGACTGTGCTTATGCAAACGAATAGGAAAGCAAGGTGTAAAGCTTAACTTTAAATTAAGTTCATAGACACGCTGCCACTGGCGTTTGTCATGCCTAAGACGATTACGATATTCGCGAGATACAAGTTTACTGAGAGGACACAAGGTATAAACAAGACTTTTGATCACTTTGTAACTAAGTTAAAATTGCAAGTGAAGAACTGTGCTTATGCAAACAAAGATGAGATGGTCAGAGATAGAATACTGTTTGGCACAAACTTAGCAAAAGTGCGAGAGAAACTTTTAAGTGCCTGGTCTGAGCTAACATTAAATAATTGCTGGTGAAGGACTGTGCTTATGCAAACGAATAGAAAGCAAATGTTACGTTATTTTTTAAAAGTTTCCTTTTATTTTTCATAACTTTAACACACTTCTTCTCCGCTGCAAAGCGCGGGTATTTTGCTAGTCTATACTAATAAAAGGCAAAGCCCTCACTGACTCACTCACTCACTCACTCATTCACTCCTCACTAATTCTCCAACTTCCCATGTAGGTAGAAGGCTGAATTTTGGCAGGCTTATTCCTTACAGCTTACTTACCAAAGTTAAGCAGGTTTCATTTAGAAATTCTATGCGTAACAGTCATAATGGTCGACAACGTCCGGTATGTTAAACTTTCTTATTTATGGCCCCATCTTCACGAAAATTTGGTAGGCGGCTTCCCTGTACTAACAGAAACCGATGTACGTACTTATTTCGGTGGTATGACGCCACTGTCGGCCGCCATATTGAACTTTCCAACGGTCTTTGCTGCCCTCACTGACTCACTCATCACTAATTTTCCAACTTCCCGTGTAGGTAGAAGGCTGAAATTTGGCTGCTTATTCCTTACAGCTTACTTACAAAAGTTAAGCAGTTTTCATTTAGAAATTCTACACGTAACGGTCATAATGGTCGACAACGTCCGCCATGTTAAACTTTCTTATTTATGGCCCCATCTTCATGAAATTTGATAGGCGGCTTCCCTGCGCTAACCGAAACCGATGTACGTACTTATTTCGGTGGTATGACGCCACTGTTGGCTGCCATATTGAACTTTCCAAAGGCCTTTGTTACCTATGGGCCCATCTTCAAGAAATTTGGTACGCGGGTTCCCAACGCTAACTGAATCCTTCTTACGTACATATATACATCCATAGCCTGCAGCTCGGTCGCCGTGTGAGGCAGCATTGGTCCCCCCCATCCCCATGTCTCCCACGTTGTTGGCTGCCTGCCTATATAAGGCCGTCCATCGCTCCAGTCTCTTCATTCCCTTCTTTGCTTCGCCACGGTATTCACGTCTCCCTGCTGATAACTACAGCCTTTTTATTTAATCCACGGCTTCTCCGCTGTTTTACTGTTCGTTTATTGTGATTATAGTTATTATGTGGGTATTTTAGACTTACTTTACATTGTTCAGGTACCCATTTTCTTTATTGTTCCAACTGTACCCCCATTAACATGTCTATCGACGTGATCAACATCGATCAAAGAATTGTCACTTACTGAGTGGTTTCCATGCCCGGAGACGGCCTGCCTTTTCCATTCTCTGTGTTACATATTGCACAGCCGTATCAGGCTCACTCTTGATATCCAGGAACATTGTGTCTTATGTATTGAATGACTGGGACAGGTTCAAGGTGTGGACTGATGACGGTACAGGAGATAATTATACTACACAGGAGCACTATATTAGTGAAATGCTTAAGCCCCTCACCTATGGTTCTGCATGTGAGTTGATGGCTGCCGCTGAATTGTTCGGTTGTCGCTTTCAAGTGTAACGAAATGGCCAAATATTTTACACCTTTGGACAACTGCCAATGCCTCTTAAACATCTTAGATTCACAGGTGACGATTTGAGACACTTTGATGTTTATGAATGTTTAAACTCTCAAAAGCTGGATGTGAAGTTATCGATGAAACCGGTTGTATGCTTACAACGCTTTACAGATGCCGAATGTCATTTCAACACAACAACTCAAACCGATTATGACAGCAGCAATCCAAGCTGTGAGATTTGAGGCAAGATTGCTTTTCACATGGCCAACTGTACGTTGCATGCTCAACAGTAAGCTAAGCGCACAGCTTGGTCATATTACAACCGGAGGGCCGAACTGACAATGTGGAATACAAAGAGATCCTTAACAAATAATTATTGGTATATTTTCCTTCAGTTTAAAAAGGTTTACTTTTCTTCTTAATAAAAATTTTAAGGCAGTACTTTGCTGCTGCGAAACGCGGCATTTTGCTAGTATATATATATATATATATATATATATATATATATATATATATATATATATATATATATATATACAGTGCATCTGGAAAGTATTCACAGCGCATCACTTTTTCCACATTTTGTTATGTTACAGCCTTTTTCCAAAATGGATTAAATTCATTTTTTCCTCAGAATTCTACACCCAACATAATGACAATGTGAAAAAAGTTTACTTGAGATTTTTGCAAATTTATTAAAAATAAAAAAAATGAGAAAGCACATGTACATCAGTATTCACAGCCTTTGCCATGAAGCTCAAAATTGAGCTCAGGTGCATCCTGTTTCCCCTGATCATCCTTGAGATGTTTCTGCAGCTTAATTGGAGTCCACCTGTGGTAAATTCAGTTGATTGGACATGATTTGGAAAGGCACACACCTGTCTATATAAGGTTGCACAGTTGACAGTTCATGTCAGAGCACAAACCAAGCATGAAGTCAAAGGAATTGTCTGTAGACCTCCGAGACAGGATTGTCTCGAGGCACAAATCTGGGGAAGGTTACAGAAAAATTTCTGCTGCTTTGAAGGTCCCAATGAGCACAGTGGCCTCCATCATCCGTTAACTAAAAGAAGTTCGAAACCACCAAGACTTTTCCTAGAGCTGGCCGGCCATCTGAACTGAGTGATCGGGGGAGAAGGGCCTTAGTCAGGGAGGTGAACAAGAACACGAAAGTCACTCTGTCAGAGCTCCAGAGGTCCTCTGTGGAGAGAGGAGAGCCTTCCAGAAGGACAACCATCTCTGGAGCAATCCACCAATCAGGCCTGTATGGTAGAGTGGCCAGACAGAAGCCACTCCTTAGTAAAAGGCACATGGCAGCCCGCCTGGAGTTTGCCAAAAGGCACCTGAAGGACTCTCAGACCATGAGAAACAAAATTCTCTGGTCTGATGAGACAAAGATTGAACTCTTTGGTGTGAATGCCAGGCATCACGTTTGGAGGAAACCAGGCACCGCTCATCACCAGGCCAATACCATCCCTACAGTGAAGCATGGTGGTGGCAACCTCATGCTGTGGGGATGTTTTTCAGCGACAGGAACTGGAAGACTAGTCAGGATAAAGGGAAAGATGACTGCAGCAATGTACAGAGACATCCTGGATGAAAACCTGCTCCAGAGCGCTCTTGACCTCAGACTAGGGCTATCCTTTCAGCAGGACAACGACCCTAAGCGCACAGCCAAGATATCAAAGGAGTGGCTTCAGGACAATTCTGTGAATGTCCTTGAGTGGCCCAGTTAGAGCCCAGACTTGAATCAGATTGAACATCTCTGGAGAGATCTTAAAATGGCTGTGCACCATCCAACCTGATGGAGCTTGAGAGGTGCTGCAAAGAGGAATGGACGAAACTGGCCAAGGATAGATGTGCCAAGCTTGTGGCATCATATTCAAAAAGACTTGAGGCTGTAATTGCTGCCAAAGGTGCATCGACAAAGCATTGAGCAAAGGCTGTGAATACTTATGTACATGTGATTTCTCAGTTTTTTTATTTTTAATAAATTTGCAAAAACCTCAAATAAACTTTTATCATGTTGTCATTATGGGGTGTTGTGTGTAGAATTCTGAGGAAAAAAATGAATTTAATCCATTTTGGAATAAGGCTGTAATATAACAAAATGTGGAAAAATTGATGAGCTGTGAATACTTTCCGGATGCACTGTATATATATATATATATATATATATATATATATATATTGTCAAGGATGCCAGGGGCAACGACCTGGCTGGGACGCTGTGAGAGACCGGAAGAGGGTCAAAGCCCACTCTGGATAACGTGGGGGCCACCTTCCTGGTTGCTCTGGGGGCCACGGGTACAGGGCATGGAAGCTCCACCCTGTAGGGGCCCGTGGTCACCGCCAGGAGGCGCCCAATGCCTTGAGGACCTGTTACCCCAGCACTTCCGCCACACCAGGAAGTGCTGGGGAAGATTTAGGACAGCACCGGAGAGCTGCCGGGAGGACAGCCGGCACTTCCGCCACGCTGGGGCGTGGCCAGGGGAGGAATGCTGGGAACACCTGGTGCTCATCCGGGGACTGTATAAAGGGGCCGTCTCCATTCATTCAGCGCTAGAGTCGGGTGGAAGAAGGACAAGGCACGAGACAGGTGTGGAGGCGGCCCGAGAAGAAGGCATTTGTGGCCAGGACTGAGTGTTGGGGTGTTTTGTGCACATTGGACTGGGTCTGAGTAACCATAGGTATTGTAAATATTGTAAATAAACGTGTGTGGTGGTTGAAGAACAACATGTCTGTGTCCGGGTTGGCTCCACAATATATATATATATATATATACGTATATATAAACTTGCACAGAGTTTAAATAAAAACATCCAAAACTTTATTTTCTTGCTAAAAATGAGGAGAATATTACATGAACAATGATTGTACAGTTTTCTTTGCTTACATAATAATGTGTGTCTCAGAGAACTGATGAAACTTTGTTTTCTGAACTTTATTTTATGAAGTGAACTTAACTTTTTTCTTTCCCAATTGTGATGCACAATAATTATATTCATATTTTTTTCATGCAGAGCGATACTCAGTTTTTTTAAATATAATTTTCTTGCACCCATCAGTTACTTGAAATTCAGATTTTTGTTTTAATCAGGGTTTAAATGACTTATTACAATAATTAATATAATGACAGGATATTCCATCTTTCAGTAGCACACAATCACGAGTCATGGTGCAATTTATCATTAAATGCAAAATGGCTATAGGCCTTTATGGGAATTATAATTAAATGCAAAATAAAGACTATAATGTGACTCATGCAAGACCCTCTTTTCAGACTTTGGTTCTCAACTAATTCAGACAACTAATCTAATTAGAAAAAAAATAGTCAAGTCAGAATACCTCTACAAAAGATATTCACCTTCTTGTGAATAGAAATAACTACGAATTGATCTGTGACAGAGTCAGCAGTTCTTTTACATTTCAAGAAAAGAAAAGTAAATTTATCGGTGACCTTTTAACAGGGGCATAAGCTCTCAAATTATATAAAGGCAAACCAAATTGATAAAAACATGTTTTTCCTTAAATGGACAGACAGCTTCTTGCTTGCTCATACTTTCCTCCTCCCCAGTCACAATTTGCAGAATTGATCCAAGAAAGGTCAAAAATCATGGTTTGTTTTAGCAATGCCACTGATTGTACAGTTACAAATAATTACTCATATTGAGTATAATTGAGGTATAATATCATGACAAGTTCAGATTATGGGCACATTATGTGATTAAAAAGTTCATTCTAAATTGAATTCGATATTTTAGACCTTAAAGCTCTATATTAGCCTGTACTAACTGAAAAGTGTGAAAGTTAGGATAAATGGCAAATTTAAATTGTCCCTTTATCAGTGTGCATGACCTGTGATGGATCTCTGAGTAATTTCTCCCTTCCAGCTGATGCTGTCAAAATAAGCTTCATCATCCTGGGAAACTTACAGTACTCATAAGATAAATAGATGCATTTGCTACATTCTTTTACATAATATTAATTAGTATACCAGTGAAAAACAACATCATGTATCACCTTCTTATAGCAGTATTAATGTTGCACTTTCACATATATATTCACTTCTTCAGTAACCTACTCATTATTTCCAATCCTTTTCACATGGATGGCATTTTGAGGGCTCCAAAGAGTACAAAATCTGAAGGGCAAAGACCTGTGTTGCAAAGTAGTGAAGAAGAACAATCCACCAAAGTTTTGTGATTGTATGTCATCACCCCAAACCATTTCAGGGGCTCACTGTAAATGTACTGGAAGTTAATCGAAGTAGAAAGCAGGGTAGTTTGCCAATTTAAGTTGTAGAAATGATCTGTTAATTTTGAATGAAGTATAGAAAATGTTGATAGATTTTGTGGAGGAAACCCTTGTGTTTACACTGTGTATATGACAAACAATACAGTAATGAAAAAATACTTCCTGTATGTCATGCTTTAAATATCATTAATGACAAAAAAAATATTCTGCCATATCTCTACTTGTTTTGCAATGTGCTCTCACTTGTCCACCACAAAGTGCAAAGATGTTAACCAAAATAGTCAAAACAAGATTTACTGGGCCAGCCTTACTGATTGGAAAAAAAGTAAAAGCAAAATCTAATTATTTCACTAACGTTATTAGAAATAAAGGAAAAACACAAAATTTCCCCTCAAACTGTTTATGCTATGGTTAGTTCTTTTTCTGTGGAGTTTGAATTTTTTCCCCAATAGTTACATGAATTTCAGTCTTTTATCAAATAGCGCTTGATAAATGTGTAATGGGAGAGACAAGGGTTGTCAATGAGAGAGAGCCTGCTGATATGCAAGGGACACCTTTGCAGTTAAGAGCCTCGATCAGCCACTTGAACCAAAAGGGTGTTCTTCTTTAGCTCCACTCATTCAAAGTGTTGTTCTGTAATATAAAGGCCTCAAGTCGGAGTTCCATCAATGTTGTCTCTGGCAGAACAAACAGCTGAGAAGGGGCTTTCACTCAAGGAAATTCTTCAGTTGACATAAATACTAGCATTATCCAGATTTATTTGGGTAGGGGCGAGTGTAACAGGAGAAATAAATGTAGCATGGCTGAGATTGTGAGATTTCTGCTGCTAGATTAGAGGCATCATCAAGTTAAATACTGAGCATGGTTATGTGGGGGATTTTGTCTTATGATAGACTGACATCACATCCAGGCTTGAGTCCTACTTTATGACCAGTGTTTTGGCTTTAGTTCCTTGTAAATTTTTAACTAGGAATAACAGACCGAGGAAACTGAAAACACATTTATTTTATGTCTGACTGGAGCTCTGTCCACAGTTAGTTCCCTATTGATGCTCATTGTGGCCAGGTTAATCATCTAGTCCAGTGTTTCCCAACCTCAGTCCTGGGGACCCCCTGTGGCCGCAGGTTTTACTTCCAATCAGATTCCTAATCAGTGACAACACCTGATAATACTGATCTCCTTTAATTAGCTGATATTTTTCTTTTATTCAACATTCAGAAAAAAACAGCAGCATGAGTTTTACATTTATAAGACATTTAGAAATATTTCTGCTTTTGCTATAGATTTAAATGCTTAACTCTCTTTTGTTGATTTCATTATATTTTGCCCTTTCTCTGTGCAGTTTTTCTCCTTCGTTGAATCTTATTAATGACAATTTAAAACGAGCAGAGCAGACATGCTGGCAGACAACACTGAATAATCAAAGGCTGCAAGTACTTTAGCATCAGACCCACTAATTAGTAAATAATGGATTAATTAAACAATTAGAAGACCTAGAAAAGTAGAATGAAAATCAAGATGAAAATATTGTTAAAAAGAAAAAATACATTATTCCCATATAACTGCTTGGTACATTTTAATATCTATATATATATATATATATATATAGTCGCAACCAGCTGGGGGCCAGACCCAGCCAGGACGCCTTGAATGACCGGGAGATGGCCACAAGGGGGCAACTGCCCTGGATTGGAGGAGGACCACGGGAGAAGAGCAAGGAGGCTCAAGCCCAAGGGGCACCCCAAATTTCAGAGGGCCCGGGAATTATCTACTTCCGCCACACCCAGGAAGATGGAGGATGATCCCTCCAGGGACGCCCGGTGTGCTTCCGAGTGCTCTCCTGACACTTCCTCCACACCAGGAAGGGAGCACCTGGAGCACATCCGAGTGACAATAAAAGGGCCCTCCTTCCTACAGTCTGGGAGCTAGAGTCGGGAGTGGCAGCAGGACGAAGCTTCCGTGGAGAGAGGAAAGGTGGCCCATGGACATTCGAAAAGAGGCCCGGATTAAGGGTGATTAGTGCTGGGAGCACTGTGTGCTGTGCAGGACTGTGTTGTTTTGGTGAAAATAAACGCATGCTTTTGATAAAGATGTGGTCTCAGTCTGGTGGTGTCCGGGCATGTCTCACAATATATATATATTTTTTTTTTTTGCCAAACTTAAGTTTTGTAATTTCTATATTGTTCCCAAAACACACAACTTGGTAGATAACACATCACTTAATTAGCCCAGGAGTCCAATTAAAAACAAGCTGGTCGGAACAAAAACCTGCAGCCACAGGGGGGCCACAGGACCGAGGTTGGGAAACACTGATCTAGTCTATCGTGACTCTGAACTAGATCAGCAGATTAGATAATGTACTGTAAACCTGTAGGAAAAATACAACTGGTTCTTTGTAATTTTTTTGTAGTGCCACCAAAATCTCAATTTTGTTTAAGGATGCCACTTAATAATACACAAACAACAACAATTGGCTGTGTCCACAAAAAAACTACATATTTGTAAAACTGCAAATAAATTTCATAAAACTGAGCTGCATGCTAATAGGGTATAAATAAAAAGTTAGTGTACTGTATACGCTGTTGACTTTTTAACATTCTCAGTTGAGTAAAGCCTTTTTTAACACTTGTTATCCTTTCCTTTTTATGCAGTTATGCATTATAAATGAAGGAGCTGCACAAACTGACCAAGCGAGAGAGAGAGAGAGAGAGAAAGTGAACATTCATCACAATTCATGCTGCTGAGCTTTGGACCAGAGACAAGGACAACATCAGGACATCATGGGTATCAGGCAAAAGGTAGAATGAGGTGTTGCAATTTACATCTTTGGGGTTTTATATTATTTGGTGAGCCAGAGATGGGATTTCATTCTGTAATTCTGTTCCTTTGTCACTCAACCACACTGTTTGCATGCAAAGTAAAAGATGAGGATTTGTAAAACGCATACAGAAAAGCTGTGCCATGTTTTTTTTGTTATTCAAGCAGTCTTCATTCCAACGGTCTCCATTTTAATGTTTCAGTGCAGTTTGGGTAAAGACAGGCTTTTGCTTAAAACAAAGGATCACATAGGCCCTTGTTACTGAGGAATCCAGTGCTTTGCACTGATGCAACCTGACACATCTCCCATAACCTCTAATGGTCTTCTAATGAGAAAAAGTGAAAACCAAAACAAAGTCTAAGCCTGACTCATATCATTAAGGCATAACGTGTAGGGAGTGTAAAGCTAAAAGAAACATAACCCAGGGGACAAGTGCAGCTAGCCATCTTGGATTTATGCAGACTCAATTAGGAGGACTGAGAAGTCAATCTGATAAAATCCCTGGAATATACAGTAACTTTTTAAATTGTCTTTGATACACTGCACCTCCACAAAGTGAATGAAAATGTATTTTAGATTAAATTACAAATGATATAAATTATAAATAATAAGATAAAACATTGCAGCGCATCTGCTTACCATAATACAAGAACATGTAACAGTTTTTTCTTTATTAAAATGAGTAATACAGGTTAATAAAATGGATGAGCCAGAGTAAGACATTGCTAGGGTCATGTATGTCACAGGAATGGCACAGGGCAGAGGGTAGTACAATAGAGACAGAACAGTGGGAAGGCCACACTAGCAGATGTCTTCCAATGTTAGCAGTACCTGTTGAGGTGGGAGACTAAAGAGAACCACCCCACCAGACAAATGGACAGTGCAGTTTGCTTAGTGAAGCCCTACAGGGCTGCAGAGTTTGTTTGTGAAATGTATGCAGTTTTTATTTTGAAATGCCCTGCATGTGATTTACAATCTCTTTCTATTTTGTATGTGATGCAACTGGGCCTCTTTTTGCATCTTCTGCTCCATTACTGAACATAGATTATAGATAATAGTACCAATTTCTTTTAAATATGTGATGGTAACCAGGACATAACTTTTTGATATGTATTTTCTACCTTTTTTCATCTTCCCCATGTGTTTCCTGAACAGGCAAACCTTTTTGATAATTTTGGTTATGGAAAATATACAGGAGGCAAACTAATTTTACAAACAGGAGAGAATAAAGCTTTCTCAGTTTAAAGAACATAAGAGTAATGAGGTGTGTGAGGTAGGCCTAATAAATTAAAAGAGAAGCAACTAAGTTTCTAGATTTTTCTATCAACTAGATGCCAAGTCATTGCAATGAAGCATTTTTTTAATTGTTAAAAAAAAAACATATCTAGTAGGATGAATTTGAGAGGACAGCCAAGCAGAATAAAATATCTGAGTAAAACATTTAATAATGTAACCAGAGAGCACACCGGCTTCAGACAACCAATAAAGGTCAGATATGTATAAAATATGAAATGTGAACCTATTTTAAAAATAGACAAAGGGTAAGCAGTCATGTCTGAATAAACAGGGGAGCTGGACCTGGTGGCGCTTTCTCAGCTGGAAAAGAAATCATTTCTTGATTTCATGTATCACTAAGATTGGCAGTTTTGAAATCAGGTTTGGGTTTTTGAGAAAAGCATTGTAAACAACAGAACTGACAAGCAAGATTATAAAAAGAATAAGAGTGAAAATGATCAAGAAGTGAAAACATACAATTTACAGAAAAAAAAACACAACAGGCAGGATCAATTGTCCATAATTTCTTTCTGATAATCAGGATCTGACAGAAAGTAAACATCACCATTGTTTCACAAGAAGAGGTCTACTGTACAGTAGGAGGTCTGTGGTATACTCCAAACACAGAAGGAAGGAAGTAACCTGACAGAACAAATAAACAAAGAAAACCGCCCTGACAGGATGGCTTACTCTTTTTTACCAACCTATTGTTCGTCTTTCTCTTTATCTCCCAGTCTTTTTATCTTTGGTCACATACAGTGCATCCGGAAAGTACTGTATTCACAGCGCATCACTTTTTCCACATTTTGTTATGTTACAGCCTTATTCCAAAATGGATTAAATTAATTTTTTCCTCAGAATTCTACACACAACACTCCATAATGACAACATGAAAAAAGTTTACTTGAGATTTTTGCAAATTTATTAAAAATAAAAAAATTGAGAAAGCACATGTACATAAGTATTCACAGCCTTTGCCATGAAGCTCAAAATTGAGCTCAGGTGCATCCTGTTTCCCCTGATCATCCTTGAGATGTTTCTGCAGCTTAATTGGAGTCCACCTGTGGTAAATTCAGTTGATTGGACATGATTTGGAAAGGCACACACCTGTCTATATAAGGTCCCACAGTTGACAGTTCATGTCAGAGCACAAACCAAGCATGAAGTCAAAGGAATTGTCTGTAGACCTCCGAGACAGGATTGTCTAGAGGCACAAATCTGGGGAAGGTTACAGAACAATTTCTGCTGCTTTGATGGTCCCAATGAGCACAGTGGCCTCCATCATCCGTAAGTGGAAGAAGTTCGAAACCACCAGGACTCTTCCTAGAGCTGGCCGGCCATCTGAACTGAGCGATCGGGGGAGAAGGGCCTTAGTCAGGGAGGTGACCAAGAACCCAATGGTCACTGTGTCAGAGCTCCAGAGGTCCTTTGTGGAGAGAGGAGAACCTTCCAGAAGGACAACCATCTCTGCAGCAATCCATCAATCAGGCCTGTATGGTAGAGTGGCCAGACGGAAGCCACTCCTTAGTAAAAGGCACATGGCAGCACGCCTGGAGTTTGCCAAAAGGCACCTGAAGGACTCTCAGACCATTAGAAACAAAATTCTCTGGTCTGATGAAACAAAGATTGAACCCTTTGGTGTGAAGCTTGATCATCATATTCAAAAAGACTTGAGGCTATAATTACTGGCAAAGGTGCATCGACAGAGTATTGAGCAAAGGCTGTGAATACTTATGTACATGTGATTTCTCAATTTTTTTATTTTTATTACATTTGCAAAAATCTCAAGTAAACTTTTTTCACTTTGTCATTATGGGGTGTTGTGTGTAGAATTCTGAGGAAAAAAATGAATTTAATCCATTTTGGAATAAGGCTGTAACATAAGAAAATGTGGAAAAAGTGATGCGCTGTGAATACTTTCTGGATGCACTGTATTTGTGACAATTCATCTCCCTGCACACTATGCCCTTACTTGTATTTAGCATTCCGCAGTTAATGCTAAAGACTTACTGGAACTTTGGTCTATATCATCATTTGATCATTCCCTCTTTGTAACATTCACACATTCTCCCCAAAGATTGTTTCTTTTTTTTCTTTTTTTTTCTCCCAGGTACCCCAGTTTCCTAATACATCCCAAAGTTTTGCAAGCTTAGTTAACTGGTAACTTTATCTAGACCTGGTGTGGTTGAGTGTGAGTGTGTGCATGAGTGTACTCTGTGACAGGTAGTATCTAACACTGGGTCGCTCCTGCATTGTGCCCTGTGTTGTCAGGACAGACTTTGGCTTATCTCAATCATGATATTGAATTAGCTGGGTTCAAGGAATGGACTAATTGCATTAATTTAAACACTAGTCTAATCTTAACTCTTTGAGAGCTGAATATTTTTGCCAGAAAACTCAGTTTTCTGAAAAGCACACAAAGCAATGGTTTCACACATAGATCAACATAAAATGTCTGTTGCTACGTGCTGTGGCTGCTGTTGGCGCATGTTTGACATCTCTGTTGGCAGTGGCTGCTCAGGGGCACCACAATGGCCAGCAGGAATGCACAGTAAGGCAGCAGTGGCAGTCGCAGTGTGACGCAATACGGTTTGAACCTTTTGTCATCATAAGTGGTGGTCCTCCCAGGCAAATGCTGCTGTTGGCGTATCGGCTGCACAAACGTGTTCAGCGCCACAATCAACTGGGGCCTGATCAGCTGATGCTGGTATCTCACTTTCATTTTCAATATCCATCTCCTGATCACTTGCATCAAATTCTAAGTCCGAAAAGTCAGTCTGATTCAACGATAATATGTGAAACGTCCATGGAGTGTTTAGTCTCTTGCCAGATGTCGATGCCATTTTAGAGGCCGTTTGCTCTTTGTTACTCACATAGGGAATCGAGGTTAAATCAACAAAGCTACTTAACTTTCCTTCTAGCAAAGAGAGTCGAACTAAAACATAAGGGCGAGTTTCATCACAGTTTACAGCCGATTACTGTCCTCTACCCCTGAATTTTTGACATAAGTCGAGTTCAGCCCTGAAATGGTTAAAATGCTGATGAACCACACCTGCACATTTTTGGAATGTGGCATTAAAACTGAAAAGTATAAAAAGGCATGCTGACATGGAAGCTGGCCAGATTTGAAACTCTTGAAACTTAAGGGAGTAGTACTTCTGTTGGTGCTGTTGACATGTACTTACATTCAGGTGGTATTATGGCTCTGGCACACACTATAAAAAGGGTATACATCCTTTTTCCCTGCCAGTTTGTTAATGTGTTGCCCATAGAGTGGTTGCTAGTATTGCAAAATAAATTAAAATATTCAAGAAATGAATACAAATGCAGTTTATAAGTAACATAAGGAATACAATTATCCTAATTCATCTCCAGTTCATAATAAATTTTGAAGAACATATAATGGGTAGCACTTTTCTTGTCTGTCTGCAACTTAACATCAGCAAAACCTTAAAAAAGAACTTTTTATCACCTTTTACCATACCAAACAGCCTCCATGTCCAGTCACCATTCAGGAACTGGATGTGGTGAACTCCTAGAAGTACTTGGGGTTTCAAATCAATGACAAATTGGACTGGTCCCAGAACATGGACAAACTATGTAAGAAGGGCAGAGAAGGCTCTTCTTCCTTAGCAGACTGTGTTCCTTTAATGTGGGAAGTGACATCTTCCACATCTTCTACAACTCTGTGATGGCCAGTGCCAGTGTTGAGCTGGTACCATCACTTTAAGAGAGGCTCACTGAATCAACAAGCTAATTAAAAAGGCAAGCTCAGTTAAGGGACACACTCTGGACTCATGGAGATAGTAGCAAAGGAGAGAATAAATACATAACTGAGTGCTATTATGAATAATGCTGCATATCTCGACACTGAGAACATTCAGTTAATGAATTATTTAGCAGAAATGTGTTAGGAAACACAACTGGGGCTCCTTTATCCCTACAGCAAAATGCCTGAATAATGTCTTACTTTGACTGCCATGGATACACATCCTGTCCTGTGGCTAGTGTGCTCTCTGTTTATGCCTTGCTCTGGAATTATTTGTGACAATGTGCTGAGGCAGATGCAGCGTCAAGTATCTAAACTGATGAATTTCCACAGTATGGTTACATTGGGGTCAGAATAATGTAGATTACCCTTTAATGAGAATATTAGTAATGGTGTGGGGAATAGGATCCTATACCAAGTAGCATAAGGCGCAATGCAGGAAAAAATCCTGGACAAGGTGCCAGTCCATCGCAGGGCAAACACTCATGCACACACCAAACACTCATTAGGTGTCACCAATTCACCTAACCTGCATGTCTTTGGACTATGGGAGGAATCTAGAACACCCAGGGGAAACCCACTCATACATGGGGAGAACATGCAAAATCCATGTATGAAAGAGCCCGGAAGCTAACCCTGATCTCTTTACTTCAAGACAGCAGCACTATTACTGTGCCACCGTGCTCCCATTTTACAGACTAGTCTATAGTATTTAGTTAGTTTATTAATTGAAACAGGGTGACACGGTGGCACAGTGGGTAGCGCTACTGCCTCGCAGTTAGGAGACCCGGATTCGCTTCTCGGGTCCACCCTGCATGGAGTTTGCATGTTCTCCCCATGTCTGCGTGTTAGGTTAGGTTAGGTGCATTGGCGATCCTAAAATTGTACCTAGTGTGTGCTTGGTGTGTGGGTGTGGGTGTGTGTGTGTGTGTGTGTGTGTGTGTGTGTGCCCTACGGTAGGCTGGCACCCCGCCTGGGGTTTATTTCCTGCCTTGCACCCTATGTTGGCTGGGACTGGCTCCAGCAGACCCCTGTAGTTAGGATATAGCAGATTGGATAATGGATGGATGGGTGGATTAATTGAAACATTATTTTACTAAAGCTCACTCACAAGTAATAATGGTGACAAATGACAAGTACATTTATCTGACAAATTATCTGTTCTGTCCCAAGAAATGCCATGCCTATAACTATCGTCCCAACACTAGTCACTAGCATGAATTACTCAAGATAACTGGCTTCAGAACATTAAAAGAACTATTGTCGAACTGCTAAGGAAGTGTGAGTGGGTTAATAACCATTGTCTGTTGCTGTACTTCCATAATGCTTTCTATTCAGGTGTTCATGCATTGAGCTAGGGCTTTCTTTAAAGCACCATCTGTTTTTAACACAATGAGAAACCATTTTTTTAAGATTTTCAGTTGAAACACTCCCACACATAGGATCATTTTGCCCAATATTTGGAGGTCAGTCATGTGGTGCACCTGCTGCCATGATTAGCCTACACATAAACAGTACTGAGACAATCAGTCAACTAAGAAAATACAAACACAAAATACATTGACAAATATGGCTGCCCTAAATATTTATTGTTTTAGAATTTTTATTATTTTGTTCATTCTATTCTTGTTTTTGTTTTGCCTTTTGTAAAATTATATTTCTCCTTGATATTGTGTTGTTTAATTATTTCATTTGTAATTGTTGTGTTTTTATGTTGTTTATTTTCATTTCTTGAGTTGTGGCAGTGATGTCACTGCTGCTTGGACCACCCTTAAACTTTATACTTAGTTAATAGAGATGGCCCCAGTAGGGGTTCATTGATTAACACTGGGAGAATACACATTGTAAGTATTGATTTTTTGGTTCTGGAGTCCTTTGTACTGGATTTTCAATACTTAAGTATGATTTTATGCTTGATCGTTTTGGATTGCCTTTTTAGGCAAATTCTTTTTCCTAATTTTGGTCTTTACCATTTTTGCCTGTCCATTTTTTAATAAAGAAATTCTTGCATTATAATAAAACAATTACTTTTTGGATTTGTCTTATTGAGCCAGACGTTCTGTGGTTACACTCCCCCTAAATAGCATTTTTGTAGATTTTTAAGGATATTTAAAGTATTTTGATCATTTGAAACCTTTTAAAGGTCTGTGGTTCTTTTAGAGGAATTAAACAATTTTTGTCATCTTGTGTTTATCTATTTCATAAATTGTTAAATGGTGTAACTCAAACCACTTACACCTGAACACCAGCAAAACCAAGGAACTGGTGGTGGATTTTGGGAGACCCAGGCCCCTCATGGGTAAATTGGACTGGACTGCCAATACTGATGCTCTGTGCAAGAGAGGACGGACAGACAGTTGTGGCGAGTGACCTCTTCTACGCAGTGGTGTGCTGGGGAGGCAGCATAAAGAAGAGGGACGCCTCACGCCTGGCTCTATTGTAGGCATGGAGCTGGACAGTTTGACATTCGTGGCAGAGAGACGGGCGCTGAGCAGGCTCCTGTCAATCATGGAGAATCCACTGCATCCACTAAACAGTATTACCTCCAGACAGAGGAGCAGCTTCAGTGACAGACTGCTGTAACTGTCCTGCTCCACTGACAGACTGAGGAGATCGTTCCTCCCCCTCACTATGCGACTCTTCATTTCCACCCTTAAATGTTAACATTAGTCAAAGTTATTGTCTGTTTTACCTGCATTTTTATTACTATTTAATTTAATATTGTTTTTTTTGTATCAGTTTGCTGCTGCTGGATTATGTGAATTTCCCCTTGGGATTAATAAAGTATCTATCTATCTATCTATCTATCTATCTATCTATCTATCTATCTATCTATCTATCTATCTATCTATCTTCATAACACTAGTGAGCAGAAAGCCGTTTTTTTTTTTCTGGTCCTGGAAGCTACTCTCCATAGAGGTTTAGAGCTAGATACCCTAAACTTGCGCTAAGATCCATCTCTTACAAGCCAAGCTCTGTGCCAGTGACTAAGCCCAGTATGAGTAGACTAAGAAGAAACATTACTTCAAAAAGATAACTTCTCTTGTTCCAGAAATAGTCACTCTTTTCCCCTAAGAAGTTTTAGGGGACACAGCAAAGAATCTAACAGCAAACTCAAGATGATGACACAAAATCACCGTAACAAAACAATATGGTAAAGACAAAGATTGTGCTCCAAATCAGACTAAAATCTTCTCTTGAACCTGGACTAACAAAAAAAAAAACACCACATGATAACAGACATCATCCTTAAAGGCTTGATATCAAAAAAACGTCTGTGCCAAGACAAACAAGAATGCAAAATTTCTCATAAACAGCCAGCTGAAGACCTGCTTTGTCATGTTTTACTTTTAGTGTGTACGAAGTACATGACTGTATCAGGGAAACTTCTATCTTTTAAAAGCTTGACTAATTTTGAAAAAAAAAACCCACTTCAAATTGCTTAGACCTCTTTCACTCATTGCTGTGCCTTCAAGCTAGGCTGACTGTCATGCCACACTCTAAGTTCAAAAGAAAAATCAAGAAACTTGAGGAAAACCTGAAAAGGCCTAATCTGTGTTAAATTTAGTCACATCTGTCTTATAATTTATTGTTATACATAAAATATAACTGCTTTAATATCGACATAAAGTGCATTATTCTTTTTATTAAAACAAGTGAACTTCATTTCCCTTGATATTGACTTTTTTTTATTTTATTGATTTTATTGAAATCACACAACATTCCACACAAATAAATCAATTTTTACAAAAATAAGATTGAAAACAAATCAACCCCCACCCCTGAGAAACAAAGCTAAGCCAGCAGAGTAAAACTTAAAGCTAGTAAAAATAAGTAAATAGATTAATTAATAAGTTCATAAAAATAAATGGAGAAAAAAAAAAAGAAAAAGTGGAGAGAATTTGCTTCCTCGGTGCTTTAAGAGCTTATTCTAAAATGTTATTGATTACATCCTGCCAGGTTTTGAAAAAGTTCTGCACAGATCCTCTAAGTACGAATTTGATTTTTTCCAGTTTCAAATAGTATACAACATCAGATACCCACTGACATAGAATAGGAGAGTTAGGATTCTTTCAGTTGAGCAAGATAAGTCTGCGTGCCAGTAGTGTAGTAAAGGTATCTACAGTTTGTTTGTCCTTCTCCACTTTAAGCCCATCTAGGAGTACACCAAGCACAGCTGTTAATGGGTTAGGAGGGATTGTAACACCAAGGCTGTCTGATAGGCATTTAAAGATTTTGGTCCAAAATGATGTTAATTTGGTGCAGGCCTAAAACATGTGACCCAGTGAGGCTGGAACCTGATTGCAGCGTTCGCAGGTTGGATCTTGCCCTGGAAGTATTTTGGACAATTGTAACTCTAATGGCTGGAACTATCAATCTACAGAAAAGTGTTAGAGGAAGTCATTCAAAATTTTCTCATTAATTATTGGAATTGCCAAAAGCAAAACTGATAATTGATTGATGTTATTGATCACTTTCACTTTCCCACACTATTTCTACATTTGTATTGATAATAATTTCAAAACATTATGACAGACATACAGGTCATTTCCTATGTCTTTGAGATGCACGTTGACCTCTAGTCTTTCTAGATTTCATTTGTAGTAGAGTATTGAACCATATTAGCCATTATGGATGCAATGAGAAGTCAAGCAACATGACACCTATTATTAGCTAACTGAACAAATTACAATATGCAAGCTTTCGAGGCAGCTCAGTCCCCTTCTTCAAGCAAGTTCTGATAGAGAGCATCTTGTTTCCATTCAGCACAATATATAGAGACATTTCATGAGGCTAACCTAAAGAAGTGTTAAATGACACAAAGTGATACAGGAGTGGGATTTTGAGTCACTGTCTTCATTTACACTATGTCACAACAAATATCACACTGTACCAAGCAGGCTGCCTTTTGCACTATCATACAACAAAACAAGCAATAAGTATCCAGTGATTTAACCTAAAAAAATACTCATTGATTTATATTATTATATATCATTATATATCAGTTATGATGGATGCCCTCTTGTTTTTCTTCAGTTATACAGTTATTCAGAGGAAAAATAATCCAGATCAATCAGGTGAGCCAAAGGCTATTAGAAATCTCCTGGCTTCCAGTCACTTCTGCCTCCTCGATATTGCACCCTAATACACTGCAGATATAGAGACACGGTTTTATTGTGTGAGCGCATCACATTAGAACAAAATCCTCCTTTGTTCTTGCAGTCATGCATTGATGAACAAGAGAGCAAAGCTGCAGTATTTTAAGAGGATCATTTTCTAACAATCACTGCCATTCATTAACTCACTGTTGCAAACTTTCTTGAAACAGTTCTTTATTGAGAGACAGAAAATACCCAGGGGATAATACTGCACTTTTCTCCCCAGTTTCACACTGTCCATGTCAGCATCGTTTCCTGGGGAATGGTACAGTATCACTGAGACCGCTGTGGATTACTGACCTATTTCATTAGGGACTGCCGTCTTTTTTTTGCTTTGCACAAAGATGCGTGAGAGAGGATACTCATTCAGTGGAGTAATGTGCATAAGAAAAATTAACCTTTTGAAAAAAGAGCACCGATCTGAGAAGAGCTATGCCAGCTCATTAGGCACAGGCACCAGTTATTGGGCGCAGCCTCCTCTGTAAACTGGTTATGTCCAGCCTCTGCCAGGAGTTACATCACCACTTCAGCAACCAATTCCCAAAGACTGAAAGAATGAATAGCTTGAAACATGCTTAGGACATGTAAGCAGGAAAAAGACAGCAGAAGTGAAAATAGAAAAAGAGGAATTCTAAAGAATGTACATTTTTATAGCCAGCCTACTATTATATACTATTTTCTCAATAAGAGAGAGACAGAGAGAGAGACTCATAATCTTTATCAGTTACCATATGGTGCTTTTTGTGTGTTTTAATAATGAATCCCCATTTTTTTTTATCACTGCATCATAGCATACAGTATATTGACTACAGAATGACATTTATTGCTATATGAACCAGAGTCTTTGAGTTCTAAATCAATGTAATATAAAGCTTTAGCAGTTGCCTTTTGTACTGTACATTTAATATGACATTGGGATGTTTATCCCTATGAATAACGCAATCTAAAAATATGTTGCCTGATTGAGACTACGCAAAACCAGAATAATCATCTTATTTTGGTATTCTGTCTTCTTACAATATGCTTGAGACAGAAATCTCAACTCACAGTACAGCTCTCAAATTCACTAATAGCAGAGCTCATGAAATTTATATAAACCTAGGAATATAAAGGGAAAGTGTCAGAGTGTTCCAGTCTTTGACCTTATTCACTTAACTCATTCATAGGATATTATACAAAAGTAAAATATAAACATAAATTTTCTAGGAGCCAAATAATGGTATAACATTGTATTAAGAAGGTACAGCAGAACCTCAGGACATATCAGGCAGTACCCACAGTGTCTAAAAGCCAATGATGAATGCTCACAGTTCTCACCTTTGTAAGCACAATAGACACGAAAATAGTGACTTTCCCATGACAGCCAAACATATCCAAATATGCTATGTCTTTATTCCTTGTCAATGAACACAGTGTTATCCATTTACTCGTTTCCGGAGGCAGTCACTGTGATCAGGTGTTCTTAGTCCTCACTACTGACACACTGAGTTACCCTGAACAAATCCTTCAGCCTTTAGAAATATGCAAATAGCTGTAGTTTGGTATGTTATTTCCTCTAGTAAAATGCTATATAAAATACTTTTTCTCATATTCAGCAAGATTCATAAATTAAAGTAGAAAACCATCACTGCAAAACTAAACTGCTGATTGATTCCTAGGCCATTATTTTTTTGGTATGCATAAGATGTAGTAATAAGCTACTAAATAACTAGAAAATCATCTTAATCGTACGTTGGTTTAGAGTAGATTCTTGTTTTGCATTTAGCGGACACAATAGAAAAATTCAAAATATTAAGATTTTTAGATAGATACTATTAGAGTGCCCAAACAACTGAAGCACTGAGTAATGTTCTTCATAATACAAATAATGACCAAACGCAGAGTAATATTCTTCATAATACAAATAATGACGTTCGCAGGTTGGATCTTGCCCTGGAAGTATTTTGGACAATTGTAACTCTAATGGCTGGAACTATCGATCTACAGAAAAGTGTTAGAGGAAGTCATTCAAAATTTTCTCATTAATTATTGGAATTGCCAAAAGCAAAACTGATAATTGATTGATGTTATTGATCACTTTCACTTTCCCACACTATTTCTACATTTGTATTGATAATAATTTCAAAACATTATGACAGACATACAGGTCATTTCCTATGTCTTTGAGATGCACGTTTTCTCATATTCAGCAAGATTCATAAATTAAAGTAGAAAACCATCACTGCAAAACTAAACTGCTGATTGATTCCTAGGCCATTATTTTTTTGGTATGCATAAGATGTAGTAATAAGCTACTAAATAACTAGAAAATCATCTTAATCGTACGTTGGTTTAGAGTAGATTCTTGTTTTGCATTTAGCGGACACAATAGAAAAATTCAAAATATTAAGATTTTTAGATAGATACTATTAGAGTGCCCAAACAACTGAAGCACTGAGTAATGTTCTTCATAATACAAATAATGACCAAACGCAGAGTAATATTCTTCATAATACAAATAATGACCAAGCACAGTATTGATGGAGAAGACGTGGAAGTAGTAAGGACATACAAATACCTCGGGTGCATCTGGATGACAGGATTGACTAGAGTTCCAATGCAGAGGCTGTATACAAGAAAGGTCAGAGTGTCTTTATTTTTGTAAGGAGGTTGAGATCGTTTGGTGTATGCAGGTCTTTCTTAACATGTTTTCTATGGTGGCTACTATATTTCTCTAAGAGGTAATATGATGGGGAAATAGCATTAGTGCAGGTTACACCAACAGACTGAAAAACTGATTAAAAAGGCTAGTTCAATATTGGGTGTCAGGCTGGGCTCACAGAAGGAAGTGGTACAGCAGAGATCACTTAGGAAGCTGCCAACTATTCTGGACAATGACTCTCAACACCTGTGTGACGTGTTGACTAAACAAAGGAGCACCTTCAGTAACAGACTGGAACAACTGTGCACCTCCATGGAGCGCGATGTGAGGTAATTTCTACACTCAGTAATCAGTCATCCCTCATCCAAGGTGGTATTGTTCTCTGCATGCTGAATGGTACTGAACTGGTCTGGCAGACACCTTAACAGACGATGATGTCATACACAAAATACTGTGCCAGTAACTGATATCTTGTACTGTGAAATTGTAATTTATAAGTATATGCAATTCTAATCACTTTACACTTTATAAATACCCACACTTTATTATTTTACTAATATATAATTCTTGTTATATGTGTATTTGTACCTTGTTAGCATACTTAAGATTATTATATATATATATATATATATATATATTTGTGTCTTTTTTGTCTGCTTCTGTAACCCTGCAATTTCCTTCAGGATTAGTAAAGTTTCTATGTACAGTATCTAGCAAAAAACATGTGCATTACAGGGTGCTAGTCAGTGTCAAGTTAATGTTTTGAGTCCTTGGAAGAAAAAATACAATGGGTCGTGTCCACATCCCAACAATGTGATGGTAAGATCCAATATGTGACCCATCGGCTGTGTTTTGTCAACACTAAAATCTATAGTTACTTTATTCTGGCTTTGTTGTTCATGAGCACTTTTTTTGGTAGAGTCTGTATTTTAAGCTGGGCAACACGGATATTCATGGTTAAGCCTTCTGAACTATTCACTTTGTCAAAATATCACTTGCTCTGCAATTTAATGATACAGGCGGAAGAGAAATATTAGTCTCAGACCACCTAATTGTATTTGTGCTTAAAAAGGATTTTTCTCTGCATAGTATATAATCAGCACAATATTATGGTCAATAAATAACTGTTACAACATGTAAGCCATTGCCGCTTATGTTCATCTGGTCAGCGATTTTGAATTTACTTGCACAGATAGAGCCTATTAGACAACTCTAAAGGTGGTGCTGTAATATTAATGTAATTCCAGTAATATTTTTTGTCTTGTCTAGCACCACACATTGTACTATGAAATCTTTTTAAGCTACCATCTTTGCCTTGAACTTTAGATTATCCACTCTGAAATCGTTTCAATTGCCAGTAACCCCATCATCATGTATAATGCTCTACTTTTAACACATCATTTTGCTATATGTCCTCATGTCTATATTGAGATTTTATTATTATATTTTAAAGCCTTAATGTAACTAGTTGCAAAAGGAAATGTTACCATTCTTTCATATATTTTTATAAATTATGCATAGGTAAGTTAAGTGACAAATTTTTAAGAACATAAAGTTTTTTTGTACAGATGCTGGGAAAAGGAAGTCCTTCAACTGATTTTGCATCTTTCCTCAGCTTAGCTCATAGCTTAGCCTGTTAGAGATTTTGTTCACAGAATACTGCCAATATTGATGCTCTGTGTAAGAAAGGACAGAGCTGACTAGATTTCCTTAGAAGGCTGGCATTCTTCAACATCTGCAATAAGATGCTGCAGATGTTCTATCAGACGGTTGTTGCGAGTGCCATCTTCTACATGGTGGTGTGCTGGGGAGGCAGCATAAAGAAGAGGGACGCCTCACGCCTGGACAAACTGGTGAGGAAGGCAGGCTCTGTTGTAGGCACGGAGCAGGACAGTTTGACATCCGTGGCAGAGCGACGGGCGCTGAGCAGGCTCCTATCAATCATGGAAAATCCACTGCATCCACTGAACAGGATAGTCTCCAGACAGAGGAGCAGCTTCAGTGACAGACTGCTGTCACCATACTGCTCCTGCAGACTGAGGAGATTGTTCTTCCCCCACACTATGCGAGTCTTCATTTCCACCCGGGTGGGGTAAACATTATACAAAGATATTGTCTGTCTATTAGATCTTCATTGTTATCACTCTTTAATTTAATATTGTTCTTTATCAGTATGCTGCTGCTGGGGTATGAGAATTTCCCCTTGGGATTAATAAAGTATCTATCTATCTATCTACAGTACTTGTCTCCCTGCCATAATTGAAAACACACTAGCATTTCACTTTTAAAGTTTTAAAACTCAAACCTTTTGTTACATTTTAATGTGCATGCCAAGTCTGAAATTTAGGAGATTTAGCCATCATCCTTGGAATGTCTTTCTGGCTTATTTCTTGCTGCGTTTCCTTGTTAATGCAATAAGATTATTGTTTGTCTGTTTGTAGCATCTTTGATTTTAGTGGTTTTACAGAAAAGAAAGATCAAAAAGATGTCTTACGAAGTTCATCAGGAAGAATCAGAATTGCCTACTACAAAAAACATGGGAGCCAAGTGTACCTTAAGTGGTACACACAACAGGCCATGATGGGTTCTAACCTCATCATTCCAGAGGACCCTGTTACTGTTGAATTATCTCAAGATATGTTAATAAATTATGGGATTAGCCATTAGCAAGATGACTGGGGGAAAAAAAAGGTAATAGACTAGAGATAAGGGGATCAGGAAAACGTCAACTGAGCAATCTTCCATTACTGAGGCTCTCTCTAAAGATTTTAGCCCTGCAAGTGTAGGACTTCCTTGTTCCTGTTTTAGACATTTTACTCTCCCTCTCACACATGAATGCCTGTATTATGTGCAGATGTTCTGTGCTTGCCATCAGTCTTCAAGGGCAAACAAGTCAAATCATTATTTTCAATTTGACCAAAAAAAAAACATGGCCTATTGCCATTCACAGACATCCGCACTGCCCCAACCATCCTTAATTCCTTTATTGTCAGCATTTGTTAAACTTCCAGCTGTTTGGCAAGGCTAGATGTGATGGGATGTGAAGTTTTTCTTCTGATATGCTTTGTGCACTACATATCTATATTCCATCAATAAAATGTCATGGTTACACTTGAGCAGATTCCTTAAACACTAAAAATAAATGGAATGCAGTGGCTCAAATATAATTCCAAGCAGAATCCATTAGGTAGATAATGATATGACATAAAATATCCATTTATTTACCTTAAAAATTACATCTTTTTAGTTTCATGATGGAATTTAATTTAAATTATCCAACCAGCCATCCATTTTGTAAATATACAGTATATGTTTTCCTTTATAAGATCAGGAGGTGAAAAATGTTTTTCTTGCAGCTTTGTGTGCACACTGGGTAATTTAGAGCTGCCCACCAATCAAACTTACATATCTTTGGTATATAGGAAGAGAAAAGGGAGCCCACAGAAAGTTAAGTACAAACTCAGAATCACTGCCACAATAAGAATGGAGGAGCTGAACCATAGTCCCCAGAGATGTGAGGTATCAACACTAACCACTATACCACCATACTCACATCAATTCATAATCAGTGCTCAGTAAATAAATGACCCATTTCCCATTAGTTTATGTGGTGGTAACATGCAGTAACAGGAAAATAATTAGAAGTACAAATGTTAACTATGAATAACCAAAAGTAAAGTAGCACCTTAAACATAATGCACATAAATAAAAAGATCTTCAGGAAAAATCAATCATCATTTTATCCAAAATTTGTTAAGAGAAATTAACATTAGCACATATCAAGAAAGTACAGCAAAAAACACATAACATCCATTTAAACATAAAAGGGAATTTATAATCACAAAATAGATAGATAGATAGATAGATAGATAGATAGATAGATAGATAGATAGATAGATAGATAGATACTTTATTAATCCCAAGGGGAAATTCACATAATCCAGCAGCAGTATACTGATACAAAAAACAATATTAAAGAGTAATAAAAATGCAGGTAAAAACAGACAATAACTTTGAGTAATGTTAGCATTTACTCCCCCGGGTGGAATTGAAGAGTCGCATAGTGTGGGGGAGGAACGATCTCCTCAGTCTGTCAGTGGAGCAAGACAGTGACAAAAGTCTCTCACTGAAGCTACTCCTCTGCCTGGAGATGACACTGTTAAGTGGATGCAGTGGATTATTCATGATTGACAGGAGTTTGCTTAATGCCCGTCGCTCTGCCACAGATGTTAAACTGTCCAACTTTATTCCTACAATAGAGCCTGCCTTCTTAACAAGTTTGTCCAGGCGTGAGATGTCCTTCTTCTTTATGCTGCCTCCCCAGCACACCACCACGTAGAAGAGGGCACTCGCCACAACCGTCTGGTAGAACATCTGCAGCATCTTATTACAGATGTTGAAGGACGCCAACCTTCTCAGAAAGCATAGTAAATATCCAAACTACTATGCATACACTATATTAGGCTATGTTTTCACTGCAGCTTAGTTCCACTTTTTCCACTCATATGTAATACTGAGACATAATATAGAGAAATTATATACTGTATATAATTGAGACTGGAAAGTGACCAGGGTCTTTCCTAAATTAGAACTGTTTGGAGATGTATACTCCAACAAGTATTGCATTAAGGTTTATGAAACCTTCACCACATTTCTGAATTAAAAATCAAGATAGATTATAGCACCAAATCAAACTCCAAAAGAAAAAAAGCAAGGTAGCAGACTACGTTCAGCCACTACAGCCACTGGCATGCCTCAAGTAGGATTTGTTTGGGTCTTGCAGACAGATTTTGAAATAAGTAATCAAGTCTGATATTGTGAAATTGTCAAACCATTGTTTTACAGCCATATTCAACAAATCTGTCCCCACTAGTTATGGCTCCTGTCTCGTGTCCATAGGTATTCTATGTACAGATAAAGCACGGGTAAGTGAGCACAAAAAAACATACAGTTTTCTCTTACTCTTCTTTGTTGTCACAAGCTAGCAAATGTACTGCACTGAAAACAATGTTATGTAGCTCAACAGTGTGCAAACTATTGGTGTTAATGGTGCTCTATTAGGTTTTAAATGATTGACAAATTTGTTATTTATTTTGTACGTGTGGGCCACGTTCAGGTCAGACATCTATAAATATTCATATAAGATTTGAATTGCTTGTAAAAATCACTTGATCAGCCAAAAAATCAGATATGAGGTAAAATCCAGAATGGAGTAACTTTTAGGTGCAGTGTGAACATAGCCAAAGACAACTAAAAATAATTTTTCACATTCAAAAAAAAGGACAATGACACTCTTGATAAATTTCAATATACATGCTTGTCAATATAACAAGCTTTCTTCAACACTCACTTGGCAATCAGTGAAAAACATGTCATTTACCTCAGTGGTCTTGCTTCTTTGTATATCTGTCAACTATCTATTCTGACTATTCATCCATTTTCAAGCCCCACTGAATTATATTCACAAATGGTGACCATCTTAGCCAGCTCACAGAGAATGAAACAACTGCCTACACTCAATGGGAATTACTTTTGTAAATTCAATTATTTTTATTATTATTATAACAATTATTTATCATCAGTCTTTACAGAATAATAAACATTTATACTAAGTTACAAAAATTTAAATACGTCACAAGAAGAAACAAAAAGCATACATGACAACAAAAATGTTGTGAAGTACATCATACAGTTGACAAAGGTAATTCTCTTATTGAAACAATGTATAGTTGTACAGCTCATTAAAAACATCCCCAGTAATTAACAATAGAGACTTTTCAAAATGGCATCATGGACTTAACTCTACTGAGACATTATAAAAAAGTTCAACCATGTGGTAATACAGTGTGTAGTACTTCTGCCTCATAACTCCAGAAGAGATCTGCCTCAGTCACTGTATGTGTGGAGTATGCACATGCCTCTAATATGTTATCAGTTTGCTCCCATATCTAAAAAACATGCAAGGTGGGATGAATGGAGTCTCGATTAACCTGGTGCAAATGATTGTGGATGTGTGCATTAGTGTATCCAGCTAGAGACTGTTGTTCCATTTTACTGTAGGATAACTTGCTTGTTGTCAACTCACCTGAACTAAAACAAGCGAGCCATGCACCTTTTAATTGGCAGAGAGGAAATATTTTTCGCAGTATCTTACAAAATATCTAGATGTGTTTTCATCAGTAACCCAGAAGTTACTCTAAATTTGGGCTTAAAGGCCACTTACCTGCCACAACCCATAAAATTTGGAGACAGCTGCAGAAATGCAGAATATGCTGGCTGTTCTGGCAGCATTGACTCGGGACACATATAGATAAAATGCACAACAAGATTTTTTGGAGAAAACTCGAGGTAATAGGCAGACTTTGCTGTATTTGGGAGGATGGGAAAGTGAGAAAGCCAACCGCATGATCAGAAATGGTAAAACCAGGTTCCTCCTACAAACAGCCAGTCATATGGCAGTAATTCAATATATAGAGCATAAAGATAAGGACAGAACATCTACTTGTGGTTTGGCCTAATACGGGAATGGTAAGACGTGTGAGCATAGTATGCATTTTGATGCCTGACATGCTAGTTCCAACACCTTAGAAACAGCTGTCTCCTAGGATGTCCATGCACTAAAATCTCTAGAGGTTACAGAAAATAGCATGATGAGAAAGATCAGAGGAACAAGGGCAGACCTGTTCAGATACAATAGAGAGCCACAAATACTCAACTGCTTTAGAGCACCACTATGCAGAAGGGAAACTGACAATATACAGACTTTGTGTTTGATGAACTACAGAAGTTGAAGAATATCCCAAGTTCAATCACCTTAGTAAAGGACAATGACTGTCACGTGATCACCAAAACTGAACAACTAAAGATTGGGAAATTGCAATCTGGTTTCAATTTTTTTTAATTTTAGCAGCAACATGCAGATGGTACAAACAACACAAATCCATGGATCCATCCTATCTTAAATCAATGGTAAATTATTGTGGGATCAAATAATGGTGTTGGGATTGTCAAAAAAAATCCTCTTAATTCCATCTGAGAATGATCTAAATGGTACATCCTAACTGAAAATTGTTGCTGTCGTTGACAGTCCCTTTATAGCATTTTTCAGCTGAGTACTTCAAATAGGAAAATTCACTGAGTCATAAAACAGGCATCATCTCACTCCACGGACATGACACGGACTTCACTTTTATCCAGCAGCCTCCACAGACCCAAGATTTCACTCCAACAGAGTACCTTTGGGATGCAGCAAAGAAGGAGGTTCATAACATACATGGGTAGACAAAATAAATATAAGAGCTGCTGATGTTATCGAGTCAGCATGGCCCAAAATCAGTATGCTTTCAGCACCTTGTTGAATCCCTGCCTTTAAAAATTAAGGCTGTTCTGGAGGACAGATAGGGTCCCACACAATCACAGATGGGTGTTGCTAACATAATGAGCTCCAAGTACATATATGATCTATTTATGCGTAGTCCCTGTGCGATATTTCCAACCATTCATCAACAGGCTCAACTTTCAGCTCTATTCCAGTGTTAGCAGAGAGACCGTAACAAACATCACTTGAACTACAACGGCACTGCATCATTGGTATAATGAAAAAAAAAATGCGATGTCCACATAATATCACAGCCTGGTGACACTGAGAGACAAGGTGATTTGTAAGCTTTTATATAACATTCTAAAGTCCACTTAATCTAATTCCTGGCCGGACACTATCACAAGCTGCATTGAGAAACAAAATCCAGAAACAAAACATGGAAGTGTCATTGAGGCCCACTCATGCACACACACTTTCAGACTCAAACTGGGGCAATGCAGAATTAACAATGAACTTAATAGTCATGCATACCAAAATACAAAGAGAAAACTCTAGAAAGATGTGTCCCTCACTGGCACATATCAAGTAGAAAGGAGTCCATCCATCCATTTTCCAAACCGCTGAATCCGAACACAGGGTCATGGGGGTCTGCTGGAGCCAATCCCAGCCAACACAGGGCACAAGGCAGGAACCAATCCCGGGCAGGGAGCCAACCCACCGCAGGACACACACAAACACACCCACACACCAAGCACACACTAGGGCCAATTTAGAATCACCAATCCACCTAACGTGCATGTCTTTGGACTGTGGGAGGAAACCAGAGCGCCCAGAGGAAACCCACGCAGACACGGGGAGAACATGCAAACTCCATGCAGGGAGGACCAGGGAAGCAATCCCGGGTCTCCTAACTGCGAGGCAGCAGCGCTACCACTGCGCCACCGTGCCGCCCACAGTAGAAAGGAGTTCATGGGAAATTTCCCATTAGTAACCCTGTATTTTTTCATAATTCTCATCACACATGAGCTTGCCATCATTGCTTATTTACTGGGAGAAAAAAAGTAATGAATCATTAGTAGTTTACTGTCTTTTTCTTAACTGATTCAGTAAAATCTGATGCAAGTCCAGAGTACACTAAAATGCAGAGCTGGTATAACACTTTCAGGTTGGAAGATTAGGAAATGTTTAAATAAATTACTTGGCATCTTTTAAATTAGATATCCAATTTTAAAAAGAGCTTGCAGAGATTGGCATCCTGAAATGCTTTTCACCCCATACTGACAGGATAGGCTCCAGCAGCCTGTGAATCGGTAGTAAAATAACACAGTTCAGTAAATAAATGGATGGGTACAGAACTAGCAGATCACTCTACAGGACCATGCCATTTTTTCAGTCATCAAAATCCAATCCTGTAGCTTAAACACACTGCAGGACACATTCCGAAGCCTGCATTTGCTTTGAAAATCTTTTCAATGCTCTTTGAAATGCAAGAAAGCACTAATTGGCATCAAACTGATGCACACAAGCATTAAAACTGAAAATGTGAATATTCTTCTTCCTGACGGTGAATATCTCTTAGCAATCCATATTTAATCAGCAAATAGATTCAAATGTCCAAGCCTTCATCCATTTTCACTACCTGCTCATCTACCACAAGGTGCAAGGTGTCAATGCTTAACAGCGGGAAAAATGAGAGCACTCACTCAGAGTATAATGACAGTTCATTTTAGGACACACACACACACACACACACAGAGAAACAGTCTGACAAGGAAAGTTGGAGGGAGGGTGGTACAGGTGGCACAATGCAAAGCCCCTCCAGCCCACATCTACATGCGGGTTCCAAGCAATGTGAGACAGTAATTCTACCCACAAGCCTTTAAGTGCAAAGTATATAATAATAGTCATGATATCAAATGCAACAAAGACAATCAGATTTTTTCATTTTCCTGTTTATAATTAATCATGAACTCAACTGCTATGTTTTAGTGATGGTTTCTTTATTGTAATGTAATGAAGTTGTGCTCCATCTTGACCACTCAAGGTCTGCTGTTGAACGGCATCTGGGGAGGCGTGGTATCAAATCTCAATCCAGACTGTGTAGTTCCTAACTGTTGAAATAAGCTACCCACCTCCATTGAAAATTTTGACTCCCTTAATGGGTTTAAGAAGGCTCTTGTTTGGTAAATGTATAGTTAACTCATACTGTAGTAGCCATTAGGCTTTTGAAACATATAAATTATAACTAACTTGTTTTTTTGTTCTGAGCTCTCCACTTGTGATGATCAATTCTGTAAAGTTATGCTGTAATGCTTGTTCCCAAACAGTCCCCCAGATTGATGTTTACTCTAATATGTTGACCTCTTTTGTAAGTTACTTTGGATAAAACTGTCCACTAAGCAATTGAATGCAAGTTTTATCTGTGTACACGCTTTTTCTCTAATTTATTTTAGGGCACTGTGATTAAGGGATCAATTTGGGATGCCTGTGCATCCCAAAATTTATACAATACATTCAAAGATCTTCCAAGGCAATCTTGTTTCCGTTTCATCTCAAACTTTGAAAGAATAAAAAAAATATATTAAAAAAAATCAGGTGTGTCTTTACATTTTGACATAGAAGCCTCTTGAGTTTACTAGCAAATATTCACCATAAGGAAAGCCATGTGCTACCTGACAGGATGTACAGCAACTATGACAGGCACAAGACAAATGCCAGGTTTCCATCTATATCCTAATAAGATTAAAACACATCGTTTCCCATCAGAAGAGCAGAAACAATGTTTTGGATATTGTGAGAGAGTGCTGGGAAATGGTTGAAAGAGGCCTTTCCTATAACAATGCCATCAGTCACCTGGAATGGGGAAGAGAAGACCCTTACACAGCTTTCATGACCCTGCAGTTGTTTGAGCAATACTGCTCCACCAGGCTGACTTTACAAAACACAAATCAAAGCACAGTATATCGCCTAACAGCATTATCTTAAATTACTGTATTAATACAATAAAAAAAACTCCTAAAAATAACTATATAATAGGAAAAGTTAAACCTTGTAACACAAAACACTACAGAGTCCAGGGGCAATGAAGGAAAGGCCAGCAAAACCTTCAGTGTGATAAATATCTTGCAGGAAACAAACCTCTAGGGGTCCACTGTCCTTGAAAAAAGTGTGGCTGAGGTAAACCTAAGACAGCTGGCATCCAGCAATAAAACAATATATAGTCAGTCGGAAACTCTCCAGTGTACACTAAATCCCCTGCAGGTGGAGGCATTCTGAATCTGAAGCAACTTTACAATGGCTTACAAGAAAAGTGGGTAATTTTATATTATTGAATGGATGGAAACCGAACATCAAAACACATATCGTAGCTTGGGCAGCTAAAGCAACGTGTCACAAAAAGAACGCGCTAATATTCAACTTAAAAAGGGCTGTTTTCAATTACCATGCATAGCAAAAAAATACATACTAAAATATGTTAGAAAGCTAAAAAAGGTTTATCTTATAAACCAAACTATTTTGAACTTAAATTATTTTTCATTTATTTGCTCTTTATTCACAAAACAGTGTTCTGGATTTTATGAGATAGATAGATAGATAGATAGATAGATAGATAGATAGATAGATAGATAGATAGATAGATAGATAGATAGATAGATAGGTGTACTGTGTCTTATTGATCCCTGAAAGAAAAATCATTAATGACAGCAGTAAATAGGCAATGTGTAAATTATTACATTACTGCAAGGCCCAGAGCTATAAACATAAGATAATGATCTACTGTATAAAGAAAAATGGTTTCTATGCTGGCGTGTCTATTATAATTAGCTAGGGTGATGACAGATGCAATGGCTGCAAAGAACAGTCCTGTCTTGTTTTCTCTTCACACTGTACACATCAGATTATACATACAACACCAGATCATGTCACTTATTGGAATTCTCAGATGATTCTGCGCTTATGGGGTGTATTAATAAAGGGGATGAGTATAAAAGTCAGGTGGAGAACTTTGCTTCATGTTTCTTGGTGCAGAAAGATTTGTCTGCAATTTAACATCAGTAAAACCAAGGAACTGGTTATTGACTTTCAGCATACCACACACATTCAACGCTTGGTCACTAATCAGGGACTGGATGCAAGGGTGGTGTACTGCTACAAGTACTTTGGGGTCCACATCAATGACAGACTAGACCAATTGATAACACAGAGGAAATACATAAAGTGCTGAGAAGAAGAATTTTTCTTAGGAGACTGCATTCCTTTAATGTGGGCAGAGATATCCTTCACATCTTCTACAACTTTTTGACGGTCAGTGCAAATTCTATGCTGAAAATTCTACGCGGCAGGTAAAATCACTTCAAGAGAAGCCCACTGAGTCAAAAAACTAATAAAAAGGGCAGGCTCAGTTATGGGACACACCATGGAGGCATTGGAGATAGCAGCAAAAGAGAGAATTAAAACAAAACTGAGCCGCCATTATGAACAATGCTGCTACACATCCTTTCTCTGACACACTTACACTTCGGACTTTCACCCAATGAATTATTCAGCAGAGGTGTGTCAAGAAACTTTATACCAACAGAAATAAGTCTGTGACAGCCAAGTCAGAAGTTTTCTTTTCAAAATATTGTTGTAGCAACAAAAAATGGATTCTACATTTAGTAGTCGCTTGAAGTGAAAACCTAGACACTGTGGCCCTCTACCATAACTGGAGACTGACTTACACAAGTCACTCATGAACTCCAGGGTTAAAAATATGATGGGAAAATGTGAGCTAGTCTCACATTACTGTACTGGTAAATGTAAGAAACAATTGTTTCATGCAAACGTAAATATCATTAGGTTACACTGGTCAAGTAGTACAACTGTTTTTCCAAGGAATAAGCAAAAAACTTCACATGTAAATTTGACACACATCAAATCTGTCATTATTGTCATAGTTCACTCAAGGAGAAAACACTTCCATCACCGTTAAATTAAAATTGGCTTTTACAGTTGTTTTTTTATTCTAGTCTTTATATCATGCGTCTTATTTTTCTACAATAATAGCTTGTCCTAAATGTGTTTCCATTACTGCAACTTTTGTTACAAAGTGCAACATGTCAGTCTTGCCTGGCTTTTCCTCCAAGCAGGAAAATATGACAAGGTAAGAAACACCACCTTATTTTTTCCCCTCATTTTAAAGTATTGTGTATCTATTTATATTAAATTCATCTCCATCTCAGACAGAATTCTGCTTTTATTTTTAATTCACGTCTGTACGAAGTTACATACAGCTCCAGTTCAATTATTCTATTTTTAATACAGCTAGCATTTGAAAAAAGCAATTTTAAGACTATTAGTGTTTCTATGCTTGCTTTTCTCCCTCCATTCAGTAATTTTAACATAATTATATTGTCTCATTGGGATTATGCCTTTGTACATATTTATTAATATTCCTGTCTTATCTGGACATTTGCATTAGTTGTCCAGATTGTCGAATGTATCCCTTAATACACTGAACAATAATTTGCTTTAAGCAAAAACTATAAGCTGACATAGGTTTGTTTTACTCCAGTATCTAGGAGTTTTGTTTAGTATTCTTTCTCTTTTCCATTTTCTTGGCATATCCATTAGATTTGTAATTTGCACTTTCAATGCAGATTGATAGTCGTGTGTCTAGTGGTCTGTTCATTGCCTGGGGTCATTTAATAATACGAACATTCCTATGTTGGTTGTTTCAATCATTTTTTAAGATATTCACATAAAATTTGACGTTTTCAGGTCTGTCCTCATGATTCAAATGTTGCTCCCAGTCAAGGAAATTTGTCTGGAAAGTTCATTTTTATTGAGATATCTTAAATTGTCTGTACTGTACAAGTTTGTGAAATTTCACAAACTCCTACTGGTAAATTTTTGAAATTGCCTTTTTTAAAAAAACAGAAACATTCTGGGGAGTCATGTGACACTTCACTGTGATGGCTGCCTAGGGCTTGAGCTATTTGAGCTAATTGAGCTTGAACAGAATATTTAAGAATTGTCAGTCTTAAAGAAGGGGCTAAGAGAGACAATCCGATTTGCTTCCTCTCCCAAATGTGACAAAAGTGGTTCCCAGACCTCTCCAACTTTGCCTCAGAGATCATGTGGGCTCATTGTGTGTACACTGGCAGTGCTGATGCTGCCAACCCGTGGCTTCTTATAATAACATTTCTGAGGTTTTTGGATCACCAACAAATTCTGACAGAAGTACACCATGTTGAAAACATCTATTTCAAAGGCTCATAGATCTGCTTGTTCCAGAATTTCAGCTCAATCACTGCACTGCATACAAAAGCCATGGCCCCAGCGACCCAGAAAGCTTGTACCGCTGGTCTTCAGCCATATCCTGCAAAGTTTAAAATAAGTCTAGGTTCAGCGCATCACCTATTTGACTCACCCTTTGAAGCACTTGCAGTGGTTCACAACTTCATTTCAACTGGCACTTTAACGCCATGAAGATCTTTCTATAGTTCCAGCCATGTTGTGGCCATTCAGGTTTCCATTTTACTTAATATTTTTAATATTGACTGGAATTGCTTTTTTTTTTTTTAAATGTCCTTTATATTGTTCATATTATGTCGATGTTACACTGTGTTAACATACACTGACTTTGGAATTGGGGACTCTCTATGTAGTTATCTATTCGATGGGTTTGTGGTGGTGGGGGTGCTCAGGCCTAATGGAGTCTTCAATATAATTGTGGGTCGCCAGGCGCAGCAGTTACCTCCATTATTTTGTTCTTTGCATACTTTTTTAAGACATAATTAATTCCTTTTCTTTAATTATGTGGCTGAGGATGAGGATCAGGGGGTGTGGGTAGTTGTTAGCCTCTCTTTTTGCTCTCATTTTATGGTAGTTCCTTTTTTGTTACACTCCTGGGAGGCCTTTGTCCAGGGGTGGTTTAGGACATCACTGCTTGCTTCTGTTTTTATACATTTGCTTATTGTGGGGTCCCTACCACTGGGGGTAGTTGGTGGGTCGGTCAGGGTGGGTTTGGGAAGGAGCCCGAGCTGGGGAGACTTTTGTTTTTTATGTTTTTGATATTACTGATTGCTGCACAACAGCACACTGTTACTTCCATTCCTTGTCGTTCCGTTCTATCGTATGCCAGTCTCTTTTTTTCTGCCTAATTATGGCAAAGCTTAACATTATATCATGGAACATCAGTGTCCTGAACTCAGGGCAGCGGCGCACTTGCCTCCTTTATCTCCTCCACCATCATCATGTGGACGTGGCTTTAAGGAGTTACAACTACTGGCTGTGGATGTGACCCACTATAATAATACGCTCTACAGGTTTGTGGCGTCCTCCTGCACTAGCTCTAAAAGATGTGCTGTTCTTATTCTGCTGCGCCACACCTTACAAATGAAGGTAGTGAAATCAGGTAGTGACATTTTGGGTTAAATTTGTTTCATTCCCCAACGTCACTGACCCACTTCTTAAGTTCTCTGTTTGTGAACGTTTGTTCAGAATTGACGCAAACACCACCTTAAACCCATTTGCTAGACTGATCTCCACCACCAGTTGGCTAGCACACACCTCGCAGTACATATTCTTTATGTAATTTTACTGCCAATCTTAATTCAATAGGTTCATTTTGGTTATTTAATCCTTCAGTCACAGATTTCTCTTTTTTCTCTTCTTGTCACCATTCACAATCTCTCATTGATTATATTTTCATATCACAAAACCTGACTTCACTGGTTTCAGATGCTTCCTTGGTCTCAATAATTTAGTACTTTACAGTTGATCTTTCCATTTTTTAACATCTCGCAAACAACTTGATGTAAAATTAGTGGAGTTTTTATCATTCAATATTGGCTCTGTAGATAATGCTGGTTCCATCTGGGAGACAATTAAAGGTTTCATTCAGGACTTTACTATCTCCTTTTCCTCACATTTGGCTTGTACTAAACTCCAAATAATAAAAGACCTTCAGTCTAAACTTTCATCCTTAATAAGAGCATGCCCTCTATGGTTAATAAAGAACATGAATTACGGATTGCTAACACCAGATGAAAATTGGTGTGCTAACACCAGATGGGAATTTAATCCACCATACTAGGGCTTGCTATTATGTCTCTAGGGCCAGGCGGAGCAGACTTCTTGTAGCTAGGATTAAAAAAAATTCCTCTTAACACCTCCATACCTTCTATACATACTAAATCTAGCTCGATTTCTAATGATCCCCTGATCATAAATAATGAATTCATAGATTACTACTCTAAACTATTTACTGATAACTCTGGTAACCCTCCCTCAAATATCAAATCATTGCTTAATACCCTTCCATTCCCCTGTTTCACTAAGGAAGAGGCTTCTCTTCTAGATTCTTCCATCTCTTTACCTGATCTTAGAGGCATTAGAGTCAATGAGCACCGGCAAGGCCACAAGGAAAGACGGGCTTCCACCCGAGGTAATTTCCACATTCTGGAAACACTTATCCCTTCCCGTTTTTGAGATGATCAGTGCAGCTGCCTCCTCTGGCTTTTAACACTAGCATTCCTGAAGCCTACGAAAAAACTCGTAATCCCAGCCTACCTTAAATCCCTTTGCACCTCTACCATCAGCGTTTTTTGTTTTGTAAGTGTGTCAATCAGCAGAAGCACCACGCAGCCTGATGTCCCATTCCCTGCCTTGACGGTGTTCAGCTCGCGGGCAATAAGTTCTACTCCTTATCTGCATGTGAGGGTTCTGGAGCTGTATAGCGTAAATGATACAGTATATCGTTATTTGGAATACATGCATTTCATGTGTGTTCCGTGTCTACAAAGATCTGGGTAAGTGTAGGATAAAAGGAAATAAATGCGAGAAATGCAAGAAATGCTGAACGCATACCTAAAGCAGAAACTTTTTCCATGTTATACTAATAATGATGAGAAGCATATAATCTGTGAAGACTTTAGTCCAAATATCAAATAAACACATGCGCTTTTATTCAAGAATATAACCAAAGAAAAAAGAAAGCATTCGATTTACATGTGGCTGTCAACTCAACCTCAAATGTCAATCGACAGGGAATTTACACGTATTCTTGAATGGTGCAGAGGTAAGAACTGCTGCCTTATAACCCGAAGGTCCCAGGTTTGAGACCAGGCACTCCATGTTTTGAGTAGTGAACTGTTATTATTATTATTATTAATTCTACAATATAATAAAAACATACATTTGATCTGAGTCTGTAATACCCGGTGTAAATTTTCGCAACTTGTAAAAGTTAGCACTTGTTTTTTTTATTATTCAGTTTTATTCTCTCAGTGACATTCACGTGGTACAGCAAACTTGCCTCCCCTGAGTTGATGGCATTTATCTCCATTCTTCTCACAAGAGCAATAATGTACAAATTCACCCTCTCATTTCAATCTCATTGGCCATTATCAAAATTAATATTGTACCCACTTCAACTTCCTTAACTCCATGCTACCACTTCCACTTCCTACTAAATATTGGACATTTTAATCTCTGTGGTTCCAGTTTCTTTTTCTATTTTCAAGTACTTTGTGGGAATTTCCTTGACTACCCCAATTACCAAATCACTCATTATACTTCTTGGTTTTGTTCTTTCTCTCCCAAGAAAACCCTGGAAAATGCATCCAAATTGCTCGTAAGTTCTGTGTCTGTGAAAATGCAATGCTTTTATGGCACACCCATCTCATTCCTTTGGACATGCTTTTTTGTTTGGTCGAATCAGGTTGTGTCTTAGGATTTTTAGGGATACAAAAATGTGCCACCACAGAAAAATGGTTGGAAAACACTGGCCTACCTACACCTTTGCTCCTGGCAGGCTAAAAGAAATCCATGTAGCTACAATCTCATTTAAAAACCATGCCTTACTTGGATGGTCATGTTGCATTTATGGCATACATTGATGAAGATACTTCAAACTGGAATAATGGGTAGGGATAATCATTACACTTCTACTTCATAGAGTTTTGTCATTATATTAGGGCAATCAGCACTGTCAGCTACCTGGCAGATTGGCGAGTTAAATACAGAGGTACTAGAGACTAATTCTGGTTTTGGTGCCACTCAAACATAACTTATTTAGCACTTAATGTGATATGACATTGATTCAATCTTTTTACAGAAACATAAAATGGAAAAAAAGAGAGAAATTTGTACTTTCTCAACTTTTCTCTGATGCACCAGGACAGCCATAAACTCCCCTTCTACATCCCCTGGACCTATATCAATATGTATAAATCAAGAAAATGAATACCATTGACATGTGGCGTATCATTGTGAACCATGTAACACGAAACTTTAAACTTTTAAATGAAAATTTTATTTCATAAAATAAAGGTAGTATGTAAATATGGTACTGGATGTGTATGTAATTCTTTAGGTACACACTTAATTTTTTGGTATTATTGTTTTGTAATGTTTAAAAAATAAATAAATAAATAAAAATATTACATGAAAATGCCACCCTGACCAAAGTACTGCCTGAGGCATTTGCCTCACTGCCGGCCCTGGATGTGACACTATTTTTCAATGAGTTAAACAGGCCAAATTAGTTGCAAGGATTAACATGCAAACTTTCCCGGGCCTAATATATATAAATAAAATATTAAGGGTTGTCTCTTTGTTATGAAAAAAATATTCCCCAACCACTGTGCCTCAAACCTTCTTCTTGGTTTTATTCAAGCACTGATGACATGATGAGTGTAACACAACCCAAGAATTGGAGGTGCAAGTTACCTTGGCCACATAATCTTTTCCAAGGACTCGAAGCCCAATTATGTTTTAAATTATTAAACAAGCACAAAAACATGAAAGTCTTACAAATAATTTTAGGACAAGGAAATTCAAACAGAAGAATGCTTATTTAACATTTATGAAACATTCTGACATGCACAGATGATCTGAAACTGTAATACACTACTGTATATTGAAGACTTCTTATTGCTCCCCTTCTAACGTAATGAAAATTAAAGTTAAAAACAAGAATGCTAGAAAAATATATATATTTAATTGTTTTACAGTAAAAGGCAAGCTAAAAAGTTTCCTGAAAGAATGTGTCCTTTTGCTATGAAGGAAGAAATTGCACTTGTTAGTGTCTTTTTGAATCTTTTGCATATGTAATGGCATTAGCGAAAACCATTGTTAGAGACTGCTGATTTGAGAAATCACTTCTGGCATGAGTGCTATTGGCAGTTTCTTTTATCTTTGCCATGCATTTATTATATCATATGACATGGCTATGTTTCAAATGATAAAATAAGTTGTCATGTCTAGTTTAGTTTTTTCAAACAGTGTTTACATTTGACTTTTGTATGTTCGTATCCTGTTTGCTGAAACCAAATTATAACCAAATAATCAACACTCAATTATTATGTACTGGCTCATCTCCATTTGTACTGTATATGAGTCATCCCTGCCTGACCATGGGTCAACATAATCACTCATTATGGCAAGGGTGGGATGAAGTGATAGCATGTGACTGGAAATTACTGTTGGGACAGGGTGCTGTAGTTTTGTTAGGGGACAGCTCATTAGAACACATAATTTTTGAAAGCTTTTACCGAGTATACTGAACGTGAGCAAAATTGGTTCAGTGAAATGCTCTTATTGTTGGTATCAGTTCATTTTTGGTATATCACCTAGTTCTAATCTCTACCTTTGACGAATTAAAAAAGCTAAATATTAAAAACACTAGGTCCCTAAGACACACCATGCCAGTGCGCAGCCACCAGTCAAAATAATCACCATGAACATTGGGAGGCAGGAAGAAAAAAGGGCAGTAGGCACAATGTTATATGAAAATGTTTTCTGGAAGCTAAAAGAACTTGGAGCTCATAACTTATATCGACAATGGGCATCAGACAAGGCACATGACTGAATCACATATAAAAGTATCAATTAGCCAACTCACTCTATGTATAAGTAGACCTTTGATATGAAAAATCACAAACAGTATATTTACACCTAACCAGCAAATAAGCAAATAAAAAACATTTTTTTTAACCCTGAACTTACAGAGAGATTTAGAATGGTTTAATTATTGGTCCAATATATTTACTAAATCAGTGCAGAAGTAGTGCTTTTTTATTTAGAGCTTTCCTTCCCATGCTCCCATGTAGCTAATCAGATGAAGATCTAAAAGTCTTGTGTTTAAAGTCCAGCGGTGTAACAACTCAACACGCCCTATTTTAAACATTGCTTATCCACACTCCAGAAATGCTGCTAGCCTGTGACATTAGTAAAGCAATGATTATTTTTGTATGTGTAAAGAGTTTGTTTTCATGTGTTAAATATATCTATATGTCTTGATAATGCTTTGACAACATTTTAGATGCCCTGTCAATAAAGTACATTTATGATGAATTGAACCACACTGTCACGGAGTAATTTTCTTGGCTAGTAAGGGAAAGCAGGGCAGTGCTAGGAGGTGATTACAAGCTGATTTTTCTCACGCTGTGATGGTCAGTCTTACTGGCTGTCTTCATAAATGGAATCCCTGCTGCTATTCTAGTGCTGGCTCAAGCCAAAAGAGGCTGCTGTTTTTGAGCTCTCAAAATTGTTAAAGGCTTTTTGCAATGAAATCCTATCAAGCACACTCTGCATGTAGTAAATGTATGACAAGGCTGTTCTGAAAAAATCTGCTTTGACCAGCCAGCTCAGCAGCTTGCGATTTTTTAAAAAAAAAACTAAGAAAGCTCAGAATCACCAAAGGAAAGAATGGCAAAGATATTGGGTGTTAAAACCCAATCAGTTCAATGTTTTTCATGAATCTAGGCAAGTCGCCTACATATATAAAAACAACTGTACTTGGTAAATGCCTTGGGACAGTGCTCAATATTAATAGTAGAGAGGTACTAAAAAAATTCACTTTCCTAATTCTATATGCCATACGGACATCTAAGTGGTGACCAACCTTGTTTAGGATGCCAGTCCAAAGCAACACACATGCACACATCCACATTCACTCATACAACGCCAAAGCAGAGTTGCTAATGATGGGGTGAGGCAAATAAACTGAAGTACTTGCAGAAAACAAATGTGGAGATGGAGAGAATGTGCAGACTTCACACAATGTTCAACCAGTCCTTGTAACATATGGTACTATTATAAAATACATTCCTTATCCATGAATGCTTTTTTCCCAGTTCAGGATAGTGGGGTTTGCAATCTATCCCATCTGGTGCAAGGCAGAATCCAGCTCTGGAAAGGACAACCCTCTATCACCCATTCTGTATCGGGACCATCTTAAACTGATCTAAGCTAAAGCATCACATTGACCAGGGGCATTTTCAAAAATCTGTATTTGCCAGACATTCAGGTATCTGATCATTGCATTTCACTATCTCCTAACAGCATTTGTAAAACATGAAGGAGGAAAGAAAAGAAAGATAGATAGATAGATAGATAGATAGATAGATAGATAGATAGATAGATAGATAGATAGATAGATAGATAGATAGATAGATAGATAGATAGATAATTAATCCCAAGGGGAAATTCACAATAGTAAAATAGTAAAAATGTGTAAAAAGTGTCCAGGGAGCAATTCCACATAAAAGAAAGTGGTAGAAGTGATCAGTGAAATAGAGAAAAATAGAGATAAAAAGGTAAAAAGATAAAGTCGTATACGGAGCTGCTGGAAAGGCTGCCACTCGGATGCGGCGCCGGAAATAGAATGATGAAAGACCAATAACATCAAAATATAACCATTTTTTATAACCATTCCATCCCCAAAAAAATAAAGCATATATTAGTATTAATTAGCCCTTATGTTTATTGAATATTTCAAAGAATAAAGATGCCAGTTTGTTTCTTCCCTTTTAGTCACTGTTCTGCTGCCTAACGAAAAGGTAGCTCTAAAATAAAAAGAATGGAGGATTGAGATTTTCAAACAAACAGAACCAAAAGTTGTAGTTAAAGGAGATTATTTGTACTAGCCATATATATTTCGTAATGCCCTACACTTTGATCACCACATCACAGCATTCTTTGCTTCAACAGGAACCAAATTAAATAAAAAGTATTTAACTCCACTACTGTGGGCATTTTACACAGTGAACACAGTACAGTCAGGGGTAATATGAAAAAAATGAAGTGACAAACTCCAAAAGATTATTTGTCCTGCTTTCCAAAAACCACAGCACCAACAAGCACAATGGGAAGAACACACACAGATACACACACACACACACACACACTCTCTTAACAGTGGCGAGTCTGAAAGGCCTGGATGCACTAACATAATGGCCAAGTCGCTCTTTCAGCCCAGTGTTTTATCAATGAACTGACCAAATTCCTGGCATTGTCTAAGTGTTGCTTAGCACACAAGTGCCCATTGAAGATTTAATCACAGCACAGAAAATAGGAAAAGAGCCACAGCAGACAAACCCCAGTGAGCAATTTACTTCATGCAGCAGTGAAAACCAAAAGTTATTATCCAGTATTATTCAATTTGCATTCTCTACTTTTCCTTCACAATATTAATTTACAAACACTCCTTAAAAATAATGAATTTACAGTAATTCACCAAATGTTACACAATATTGATTCATTAATTTTAAAGGAATATTTTACCCAAAAATTATCAATTTGTATCTGCTACTTAACTACAGTTTGTAATTCATATATTGAAATTCCGGCTGTCAGAATTCATCCATTATATTTGCCCAGGAAGATAAGTTCCATAACCCTTATTAATGTTTATAATCCTCCCTCTTCAAATGGAGATTTAGCAACAGAAATTATTTACTCTGTTACTAAAACTTTAATGATGAATTTGTTCTGACCTTGCAGCTAGAATATGTGAGGACTTCAACCATGTGACTTTGAAAGGAACAATGGCATACTTCCATCAGTTTGTATCATGTTACACTACATGAAAAAACAAGCTAGACTTGCTCTATTAGAATGTTAAAGATGCCTTTAAATGTAAACTTTCGTGACCTTTGGGTAGCACTGACCACAATCTTGTCTATCTTACTCTAACTACAAGCCTGTTATTAGGATAGCAATCTGTTACCACGAGAATAGTGAGGAGGTGGAACCTGGAGCTGAAATGGTGCTGAATGACTGGGAAATGTTGTGCATGTCACATGGGAATGATATTGAGGGACTGCATCACAGACTATGTGTCGACACAATGGAACCCTCAAAACCAATGCATTGCTTTCCAAACAACAAGCCCTGGATTACTAAAAGGCTAAAAAGTCTCCTGAATGAGAAGCAGACAGCATACAACTCTGGTCAGAAAAAGAGACTCTGAAGGACGCCCAATGATTTTTAAAGAACAAACTGAATGGAGGAAAGGAACCTAACAAAATTAAAATGGAAAAAAAAAACTCACTCAGAATAACATGAAAAATGTTGTAAATGGACTGAGTCAAATTATTGGACTCAAACAATTCAGGGCTCAGCTGCTAGAAAGGGAATATGAAGAAATCGAAAACCCTAAACCAATTTTTGGTATAATTTTCCCTCCCTTTGTCACCTTCTTCCAATGACCAGCCCCCAGACAACATCCTTACTACATGAGCAACTATTACCACTTCAACTGGAATGGCCAGTGACAAATCTATCGCTGACTATCAGTATGAGTTATACATAACTGAAGACAAAGTGAGGAGACAACCGAGAAAGCTACACACAGGAAAAGCCACAGGACCAGATCAAGTCAGTCCTCGAGTTCTTAAGGCTTGTGCTTAAGGCTGCAAAAAGGGCAGCTGAAAACATTCTGCATTGTTCCTGTTATAAGAAGGGCAGCCACCTCTTCACTAATGACCACAGGCCAGTGGAACTTACTTCTCGCATCATGAAGACCTTTGAGAGGCTGTTCTTGGACTATATAAGTCCTTTTGTGATAGACCACCTGGACCCACTGTGGTCTTCTTATCAGACAAAGACTGGAATGGAAGAATAAATTATCTGTCTGATCTCATTCTCATCTGGACAAATCTGGAAACACTGTGAGGATGATTTTTTTTTTTTATTTCTCCAGTGCCTTCAGTACCATACAGCCATCCCCGTTAAGGGGTAAGCTCAGAGATATTTAGATGGATGAGCCTATGGTGCCCTAAATAATGGACTGTTAGGCAGGCCACAGTTTGTGAGGCTCAAGAGCAGTGCCTCTCATATGGATGTGAGCAAAACACTAGCACCACAAGGAACAATTATAGATTTTCTTTTCTTTTCACTTTGTACATCTCAGACAATAAATAAAACATCAGGTCATGTCACATGCAGAAAGTTTCAGATGTGTCTTCAGTTATGGGGTGTATTGATAAAGGGGACGAGACAGAGTATAGGACATAATTTATTGGAGCACAAAGAATTGTAGGGAATTGAACAACAGCGAAACCTAGAAACTGATTATTGACTTTTACTTAACCAAAGAGCCTCAATGCTCAGACTGTATTCGGGGAATAGATATGAAGTTGGTGTATTGCCACAGGTACTTGGGGATCCACATCAATGACTTGTTGGACTGGTCTTGTAACACAGAGGAATTAGTCTTATGTCTTAGGAGACTACACTGCTTTAAAGTGGGTAGTTACATCCTTCACATCTTCTACAACTGTTTGATGGTTAATGTGAAGAGCTGTGTAGGGCTAAAGCCTAACCTGGCAGTATAAGTGTCAAGAATGGAACCAGTCATCGAAGAGATGCTGGTCCAGTACACCCATTCAAATACACACACACACACCTTCAACACAAAAGACATCTGATCGTGAATGGGAATATTTGGGATTGGAAAGTGCATCAATGAATGAATACATGTTATTTAAAAGCTGGTTTTAAAAATGTGAATACAGTACATATTAAAAGTTTTCTCTTTCGGATTTGCCATGATAATATTACATTTTTTTCTTTTTAAATTCTAACTACTGCAATTCATTTCTGAACTAGGTTACATTATATTGCAATTATTCCCTTTGATTTAATTGAAATCACACCCTAATTTCTGCATGCAATCTGCATTTTACTTTCATTTTGAACATTATTGTCATTTGTAATTTTATCTATCTGTCCATTGCATGGTATAAAAGGATTATTGACAAAACCCAATTACAACAACATCCACAGAAAAGGGGCTTATAGTTGGGTTGAGTCATAGAGAAGACTCTGTAACATTTGATATATAATTTGCTATAATGCTAAATTATGATAAAGGTGTTCTGAGATTTTTCAGGTAAGGAAGACAGAAGGCTTGAGGTAAGGTGGCTATTTAAGGTAAAGAATACTCACTAATCATGTTGATTAGCACATGCAAAGAAAAAGTTCACTGTATACTGTGCATATTACAACAACCACCATATAAGCCTGTAACTTTCATACTGGTAATTTGTTTATAGTTTCTGAGCTTTGCCATTGTGTTGTGCTCATAGATGGACAGCGCCATTTTGTTGTTAATGGTGATGTCCCTTGGCTACCATGAGGCAGCCAGAAGTTGCAACATGGGACATCACTATTTATGTTTGTCTCACGCTATTGGCAGGTTTTATGATTTTAGAATCAGTATCGCAAACAAAGTTTCTACTGACTAGCAACAAATCCCTGATGAAGGTAGACCTTTTCACATTGGTAACTCCTCTAAACTTGGGTTAGTCTTTGTTTTGAGCCCTTATATTTGTAGTAGGACAGTCCACCAACAAATGAGATTAGAATGTTTCATATTTACATAGTAATGGTTTGACTGTTTACATATGTGAATTTCATTTTTCTGGAACCATCATAAATGCACATTGCCATAAAGTGCATGCTGATAGACCGTTAACATGAAGTTTTTTTTATAAAAAAAGAAAAATTAAAACATTTAATAAATAGTCAAATAAAACATGCTAAACAACAATATTCAATTCTAAGCAACAATATTCAATTCTCAAATACTGATAAAAGTTGTACTGTACATTAATTAACCATGGAGAAAGATGTTCTGTTATGTGCCCTCCTTGTCCTTTTTTAAAGGACATTAGCTTCCTCTTGTTTTGCTCTTGAAGCTATGCCAGATTTACACTTCACACAGAGATACATTGAGATGGGGACAAAGAAAGTGTCTGTAGAACATGTGAACAGTGGAACTGAACACAATTAGTGATTCCAATTTGAATGTGTTGCTTCTCCACTTTCATTTTGATTACATCAGCACGTGCATGTGAAGAATTCTAAACTCCATATAAATCATTCTTCAAGTGCTCCTAGCATATGTAATATACACTCACCTAAAGGATTACTAGGAACACCATACTAATACAGTGTTTGACCCCCTTTCGCCTTCAGAACTGCCTTAATTCTACGTGGCATTGATTCAACAAGGTGCTGAAAGCATTCTTTAGAAATGTTGGCCCATATTGATAGGATAGCATCTTGCAGTTGATGGAGATTTGTGGGATGCACATCCAGGGCACGAAGCTCCCGTTCCACCACATCTCAAAGATGCTCTATTGGGTTGAGATCTGGTGACTGTGGAGGCCATTTTAGTATAGTGAACTCATTGTCATGTTCAAGAAACCAATTTGAAATGATTCGAGCTTTGTGACATGGTGCATTATCCTGCTGGAAGTAGCCATCAGAGGATGGGTACATGGTGATCATGAAGGGATGGACATGGTTAGAAACAATGCTCAGGTAGCCCGTGGCATTTAAACGATGCCCAATTGGCACTAACGGGCCTAAAGTGTGCCAAGAAAACATCCCCCACACCATTACACCACCACCACCAGCCTACACAGTGGTAACAAGGCATGATGGATCCATGTTCTCATTCTGTTTACGCCAAATTCTGACTCTACCATTTGAATGTCTCAACAGAAATCGAGACTCATCAGACCAGGCAACATTTTTCCAGTCTTCAACTGTCCAATTTTGGTGAGCTTGTGCAAATTGTAGCCTCTTTTTCCTATTTGTAGTTGAGATGAGTGGTACCCGGTGGGGTCTTCTGCTGTTGTAGCCCATCCGCCTCAAGGTTGTGCGTGTTGTGTCTTCACAAATGCTTTGCTGCATACCTTGGTTATAACGAGTGGTTATTTCAGTCAAAGTTGCTCTTCTATTAGCTTGAATCAGTCGGCCCATTCTCCTCTGACCTCTAGCATCAACAAGGCATTTTCGCCCACAGGACTGCCGCATACTGGATGTTTTTCCCTTTTCATACCATTCTTTTTAAACCCTAGAAATGGTTGTGTGTGAAAATCCCAGTAACTGAGCAGATTGTGAAATACTCAGACCGGCCCGTCTGGCACCAACAACCATGCCACGCTCAAAATTGCTTAAATCACCTTTCTTTCCCATTCTGACATTCAGTTTCGAGTTCAGGAGATTGTCTTGACCAGGACCACACCCCTAAATGCATTGAAGCAACTGCCATGTGATTGGTTGATTAGATAATTGCATTAACGAGAAATTGAACAGGTGTTCCTAATGATCCTTTAGGTGAGTGTATAGTAAATGAAGTAACCTTTATTAAGAAGGACTGAATTAATAAAAAATAAAGAAAAAATAAAATATTTAAATCTCTCTCTCTATATATATAAAATCCAATGTACACCTGTCTGTCTGCTTTTCATGAGAGAACTACTTAATAAAGATTTAGATCGGGTTTTTTTCTATAATTTGCTTGAACATTCCAGTTGACTTTGTGACTTCTCTCATTGCGCTAAGAATCATAGTTTGCTTGCAGTAGTGATATATTCACACTAATTTGAGACAGAGGCTGCGGGCCAAGGGGAAACAGAAGCGTGACATCAGGAGTAGGGAGCTGGGCAAAGCCCTCCTCACTGTGCTGTTTCACTACAACGTGAGCGAAGCCGCAGGGGATGGTTAGTATATCATAAAAGGTAATACATGGTGACTAAATTGAAACACAGCAATTCATTAAAATTCAAAGACAGGCAAAAATTCAAGAAAACCAAGAAAATCGAAAGAAGGACAATACTCACAAAACAAATCTGTATCTACCAAAGTGCAACCAAATGAGCTGCCAAAAATTCACTTCCCAGACTGCCTTTATAGGTTGAGGGCATTTCCTTAATGATGGCCCCACAAAACACAAGGAACATGAGAAAACAAGTTTACCCACATACAAACCAAATACATAAATAAAATTAGACGAATAGGGGAAACAAAATTAGATAAAAAAATGCAGTTAATGAATATTTAAACATAATCCAAGGAGGAACCTCAGTTTCAACAAATCATATGGCTTTTTGTTTGGTATATTTTGCACTGGAGTAGCCCAGGTGTATCCATTCATAGTAATTTAACAAACTTTTTTTACTAAGAGCGAGGTCCAAAAAAACAGTTTTCTAAAGACTTGCAGAGTTCTACATCATACAAACTAAAATTCATCCATGAACACAAGTAGTAGAAACTCAGAGCATTCCCACTGAGTCTGACTGGTGCTGCCTATACCATTCAATAGCCTCCATAACCAAACAAACTTCAGTAGTGACATCTTAATATATGCATGCATATTATATCTTATGCAGCGAAAATATAGAGTTAATAGTATAATATAATGACAATGAAATATCCATCCATCCACCCATTATCCAACCCGTTATATCCTAACAACAGGGTCACGGGGCTCTGCTGGAGCCAATTCCAGCCAACACAGGGCGCAAGGCAGGAAACAAACCCCAGGCAGGGCGCCAGCCCACTGCAAGCAATGAACTATTAGTTTTGAATTATTTTGATTAGTGCTCCAATTTAGAATAGCATTAATTTTGTACAATGCTCTCTTATACAGCAGGTATATTAATCTCCCATTCATACTACATGCAGAAAGAACTGCAAACGCAGAAGAAGCAATGTCTTAACTTACAGGAATAGAATCTTATTTTATTAATAATACATCTGCTTAAAAAAAGATAAGACTATGGGGAAATGACTGTTCGTCTTTTAGAATCAACTATTTGAAGGTGGCATTTGTACAGTTAACATCTATTGAGTTAGTGATGTTAAAAGGAACCCCATTGTAATACTATGAAAAGCACAGTCGGGGATCTTTTACTTAGTTATTTTAAGTATTCATTTTCAAAGGGTAATGTAATACAGCACATATTGTAGCTGAAATTATGTACCAAATTATGTTGCTTACAACTGTTTAGTCATATACACAGTACATAAACTTTGTTTTCAAACTATAATGGATCTTGCTGTCGAATATAACCTTCAGTCAGAACAGAGTCAGAAGGTGAGATGTGCAATATAAAGATATTGTACAAGTTTATCTGCTGATCATTTTTCCCTTGTAAATTCTCAAGTGAAATATCTTAATAGAAATGATATAAAACAGAATATTTAAATTTATGAAAATGAATTCTGGCTGTATTAATTTTTTTTGTAGTTGTGCATTATAAAGCCTGGTTACTAAAGTCTTACTTCAGCAGTGTTGTGTATTTTTGCACTCTTCTATTAACGATTTACCAAGAGGTATCTTGACTGCTATCTCTCACAAATGTTTTCTCTAGCTTCAGCATAGACATCATAATGGAAGATCCAAAACTCACGATAGCTTTTAGCGCACAAAGCCATTGAGAATTACACTCTCTATGTTTATAAAAGTAATCAATTCAAAGAAAATAGGATTCAAAACATCAACTCACATGCATTTATTCATTCAAAGCAGCACACTGACATCAACCACTTTCCAGCAGATGTACAGTATGAGAATCTGTAGTCCAGGGTGGGTTTGTATTGCCTGTGTTACTGCTGTGCTGTCCCTTCTCACAATGTGGAGTAAGGTGGATCTGGCTACTATAAGCAGAAAAGAATGAACATGTGAGACCCACATGATTTAAAAACTAAAGAAATCCTTTAAGAAGGCGCTTTTGTTTTTGGTTGATGTACCTTATAAAAAAGAAAAAGAATGACTGTGAATTGGAAGCCAGCTTGTTTCTAGTCCAGAGCCAAAGCCACTAGGCCACAGTTTGCTTAATTGCCAAACAGAAATTGTAACTTCTAGCTCTTCTGAAATGCCAGCAAGCCTTTCAATCTCTTCTTTTCAACAGATACCTATTCTGCCTATCACTAGAGCTGGGTATTGACACTGGTCTCCCGATTTGATTTTAAATCACTATGCTCCTAGTCGATTTGACATTGATTTTATCTTGACTGATATATTTGAAGTGCTGACTTTTTTAAGAGATTACTCAACCATGCATAGAGAACATTAATACAATGTGACAAATTTCAGTAACACTTTATTTAAAGGGTTTCTACATAGTGGCTTCATAACATATGCATAAGCATGGAGTGACACTGAAGAAATACTCAGTTTGTAAAGAACAGACAACATCAGTATTTGGAAGATGTGAAACAAAATATCATTGCTTAGAAAAAAATATTCACAGAACTGCATTCAAAATTCACCATAATTTTACTAATATATGTATTGCTACATCAGAGTCCAAACATATTATGGGGTGCTTCCTATTTTAATACAATGCAATTGCGTCTACTTTATAAAACATCTATATCATCTTGCAGAAAATATTATAAAATAAATATTCTTAAAAAGTAAATATTATTTAATAACCTATTTGTGCATTATGAATGTCCATGTAGACACCCATCAACCAAACTATTAGCCAACTTTATTCTTCTATTGTACATTTAAAATAACGTCAAATTAGTCAAAATTATAGATGCAGCAGGAAAACTCATATCTTTCTATAATTCTACAAGTTACACATATCTTCAGTTGCTCACTTATTGCAGTCACGTTAACAAGTCTCGAAAATATGTCCTTACAGTTCCTCCTCAGACAAAAAGGAAGTTTTTTAAAACGAGGATCTAAAGCTGATACTTGTTGACAGTGGCATTGAATGAATGGAACATAAAAGAAAAAGAACCAGCCATCATGACTAATAACGCTGCTAATATGATCTATGTAGTACAGCTTGTGGAACTACTTCACGACGGCTGCTTTGCACACACACTCACTTTACAGCTAGCCATGTGCTTAAAGAGAAGCAATGTTTATTGGACTTGCCAACACACAAACTTGTGATTGATGCAGTCATGCAATGGAACAGCACATTGGAAATGCTAGAAAGGTTTTTGGAACAACATCCAGACATCCCAGTCAATTTTAATATAGTGACATCTGAATGTCATGTAGAATTTTGCTGCCCCACATGTTCAGCTGTCGTAAGTCAGGAATACTCTTTCCACTGACCTGAGAGATGTGGAGATACTTTGCTTAAGATCTTCATAAAGCCTAGGTACAATAACTTTACCCTTTTGCTTTCTGTTTGGTATAACATACTGCAGTTCAAACATGCATCATTTGTCGAAACCCCTTGTTTTCAACAATGGTATATGGTCTAATGTCTTTAAAAACTGCTAAAGATTCTTACTTTTTGGGCATGAGGCAAACTAAATGCTTAGATTGCTTAGGCTCTACTCATTTGAAAGTTGACTGAAATTACGTTTATGGCTGACACTGGGATAAATGATTTCTCAAATTTGTTGTGTTAAAACATTACTTGACTTCTGATTGTAGGCGCCTGGTGTCCATGCCCAGCCGGGACGCCCCCTGCACAATGTATTCAAGGGGAGCAGCCCTGGACACTGCTATACCTACCCCTGGATGCTAGATGGCCGCCCCACTGGGCTGGTGTAGTGCCTCGGTTTCCTACAGGGCTCCCAGGGAATTGGAGTTGGGGGCAGCCCTGTTGGGTCCCGCAGGTACCGCCAGGGGGTGCTGTGTTTGGGACTCCTGAGCCCGTGTGGGCAACAGCTTCATCACACCTGGAAGTGCCGCCGGATCTTGGTGATCAAACACCTAGAGCACTTCCAGGTGACCTATAAAAGGGAGCCAGCAACCACCACTCATCGGCCAGAGCCGGGTGGAGGAGGACAAGGTTGCGAGGGAGGAGTGGTGGTGCCACAGAAGAGAAGAGAAGAGTGTTTGTGCTTGTGCTGGTGCTGGGGCTGGTGCTGTACTGGTGTTTGGGACTGTGTTGTGGCTAGGGGGAGTACGGGGAAGACGTGCCCTCCAGCTGAAGAATAATAAAAATCCTTTTATTTTACACGTGGCTCCCTTGTCCAATCTGTGTCGGGTCAGGCGCTATATAGTGCCTTTCACAAGGCTTACATATGTCTTTGCTGTTTCCAGTTGTTATTTACTGATGCACCATTTGAATCGATACTAAGTCCAAGACTAAGTACTAAGGCCGATGAGATAGTAAAGTGCTTTCTCCACAGAAAGCCTTAGCAGGCAGATTAGCAACATATACTGGATCACACACCAAAAATGAAGATAAGCAAAACTCTACATATATTAATTGAGCAGGATAGAGATTCACTAGATCGATCTTGAGAATTGAAGAATCAATATCAAATCGTTTATATGTAAAATAACTATGATTAATGGTTAATCGGAAAAGTCTATATTTTTACTCAGTCCTACCTATTACCCTAATCTTTCATCTCTTACTGTATGACTTCAACTTTTTTTGTATAGAGTCTGATTGTAGTATGGAAATCTTGTATATATTTATTTGTGTGTAATACTCATGCAGACAGATCAGCTTCAGAAATTCAGTAAAACAACTGAGCACCAAAAATCTGCGTACGTATAACAGTTCATTTGTCCCAGCTCTAAACCGATGTCAGATTTTGCTTAACTAAATCAAGCATTTTATGCCTTTTTTGCCAAGAACCCCACTGGTATTATGAAACAACCATGAAAGCTAGAAAAAAAAAATATCACCAGTGAAAAATGGATTGTGCTGCCACCCGAGAGATCCAGCACTTAGTATCAAATACTGAACCAGGCACTGTCGCTATGGAATTTGCCCACTCTACCCATGTCTATATGCGTTTTCCTCTGGGTCACTTTATTGAAGCATTTTTTTTTTATTTTTTTTATTTACAAGGGAATACTTTGAGAAATTCCCATCACATCCACTATGATGGCAAGAAATCCTTGCCAATAGTGGGTTTAAAACACAAATGTCCACCCCCACAATTTGTATTTTTCTCTGCCTACACACGAGGACACAAAATATAAATAAAAAATGCTGTTACTAGCAGTGCACATCTATGAATGACAAGAGCAATAGAAAATATGGATAAACAATAATTAACTTTTTATGGTCCCATCACTCTACACGATTTGTTCAGTGATTTTCATTCCAGATTTCATTTACATAATTAAAATGATTTGGGAGCAGTCATGGCATGCTCCTATGCTCCTGTGACTGCCAGTCAAGCTGTTTGACATGTCCAACAACTCAGGTTGGTCCTCGACTCAACCCAACAAAATCACACTGCCCTGATTTGTTTTAAGCCACTGGGACAGGCTTGTGGGTGTGTGAGAGCTGACAACCAATGAATGCTTAACCAGAAGTAAAAAGAATTGCAGCCACAAGCCATGAGTAATACACATGCTTTGGACTGTGCAAACAAAAGACCGGTTCATCTGTCAGATGTCTTGTGTTTGTTATATCGTAACAGAGTGGAATAAGGAGAAAAAAGGGCTAAGATTGAGGATAAACTCACCATAATTGGAAATCGTTGCACTGTTAGTCTACAATTTAACTGGCTGCTAGAATGCAGAGAGATCATAAAACGTTTGAAATTTGAACCTGTTCTGGAAAGTTATGACAGTTATGTAATTTGTTATCCCCTGCAAATACTAGTCATGTAATCTGATATCTGGAAGGCAAAGAGATCAGCATCTACAGTCGTCAAGTCTGCCATCACCTTTGATTAGACATTGTATAATGTGATGCCAACTTTCCCTGAAAATAACTTTACTCTATGGTTATTTCTTATTTTATTAATGATAATATAGATAACAAGCTGGTTAAGACTGCAAACGATACTAAGTGTAGCGCAATGACAGATAATCTAGAATCAGACAAATTATGAAAGATGGTCCTGGGTAGAATACACACTCAAGAATACTCATGACAGATGAAATATACTGACATTAAATGTAAGGCATTAAGTAAAGGAAGCAAAACTGTGAAATGTAAATAAAAAATATGAGGTCTGAAACTTCAAACGTTCACAACTCATACACCTTTTGAAAAGGACTTATAGTAGACTCAAAGTGGACTCTTCACTGTCCCCATTCAGACAGATGTGAATAAGAAGGCTAATAGGATGCCAGGTGACATATTACAACACACAGAGTACATGTCGATGGAGGTTACTCTTGAATTATATAAAACACTAGTAATTTCTCCTGGAATACTACGTGTATGAAAAGGACATGGCAGCACTAGAGAAATTGCACAAAACAGCAATTAGGTAGATTCCAGGACTAAGAGATATGAGTTATGAAGGGAGGCTGAAGGAGTTGAACATTTGCATCTTAAGGCAACAGAAATTAAGTAATTATATGATGAAAGTGTTCAAAAATAATGAAGGGAATTATTACAGTGGATATCATATTTTAACTTAAAGATTAGTTTATTAAGTACATAGAGACACAAACGGATACTTGTTAAGGGCAGATGTTACACCATTGTCACAAATTTTTTCTTCACTCTCAGAACCATAAACACATGGAATAAGTGACCAAGTAATATGGTAGACAGAATGACTTTAGAGACCTAAAAAACTCAACTCATTCTTATTTAGAAGAAATTAGATGATTAGGATTAATAAGGTTTGTTGGTTTGAATGGCCTTTTGTCATCACACTTCTATACTAAAGTGTACTAAATTGTACTTTACTACATATTTACAAATGAAAATCACTGTATTAAATTTAAACTGGCAGATGACAACAAATGCCCTGTAGTTAGACTAGTGTCCTGCACACACTTAATTTCTGCTGTGCTCCATTTGTAATCCAACAATCCTGTACTGTAGAGGACAAAAACTTAAAGGTTTGCCTTCTAAAGCAGGTTCCATCACTAGGAGAAGCAGCACTGTACTTCTGAAGCTCAGATGGCATACAAACAGAACTGTTGCAGCCCCATGTTGTATGTGAATGTGTAAATACTGGATAATGAGGCTGTTCAATAATGCTGCCAAATTAGTTTTTTAAAGGAATATGAGTGGCTGCTGTGTACTGTGCTTCACAGAAATGAGGCAGAATGCAAACCTTAAAGTGATTCAGGTGGATTGCTTCACAATTTATTTCTTGGATCACACAGCAAATTCAATTGAAAAGATGTGAAAGAATGTGTGTGTGTGATCTTTGATCACAGATCTCTGGTGAGTACTATACTCTGAAGTCCAGTCCAAATTATGCACACATAACCTGTAATATGTCAAAGTTAAAAGTTGACCTTTCTCTCAGTCAAGGGAATTTTCCTTCATTACTATGGCAGCTTTATACATATTGCAAAAGGGAAAAAAATGGGGACTACTCTAAACAATTTAATAGAATTGCCTACAAGTATGAATACTTGTATTCAGAGTCTGCCATTGACTTATCTGGGTTCTTCAACTGCTACAATCGTAAAACAGTGTAACCAGAAGTTACTTTGAGTATATCTGATTTATCAGACACAATTAAAGGTGCATGCGTTGTAAACAATATTACATCTAACATTAAAATGATTTAATTTTAGTCATATACAATTGCTTTGAAGCAGGTAAAAGGCACAAATTACAAGAGCTGGTCTGATCTTTTATTTCATACGAAATACACAAAAATGTGTGCAGACTAGGATAATGTAATGATATTCAAATGTAGAAACCCTCACTAATAATGATGTTCACATTAAACGTAAAACCTGGCTGCTGCATTTCCTTCTGCTGGCAGTCAGTTATACAAAAATCCAGAAGTGGCCTTGAGAAGCTTATGAAAATGCAAAACAAGGACAAATTGGAAACCCAGTTTTCAAGCAAGCTGTCATCTGATATAATGGTATTGCCATTGAAATCTCTAACAGTGATATCTCACTTTTAGATGAGCTCAATAAGTTTGAAACACATATTGAAGTTCAAAACACTGAGCCTGTTGGGAACTCTTAAAAATTTAAAAGCATGAAAAGGTAGCCGAATCAGTAAGTTTTTAAATCCTCAAAGTCTAAATCATTACAGATTAGCTAACCACAGTGCTCTCAGGCATTTCCAAATTCTCACAATACATATATATGTTATACTTGCCTGGATGTGGAAAGCCCCAACAGTATCTAAATAAATAAATAAATACATACATACATACATATGTACATACATACATACATACATACATACAGCCTACCCAAGCAGCATCACACAAAAGAAGATCTCTGCAGGGAGCCAGGCTGTCATGTTTACAATGTGACAAGAAAACTCACACTGACATGGACCAAATATGCTGGCTTTACTTAGACAGTGTCCAAACTGGGATTCACACACATAGTTCTGTAGCACTGGCAGCTGTGCCAGGGAGATACCCTATATACAGTACAGAGCAATCAGTTATTACTTTATTAGGTATACCTGCTCATTTACTATAAAGTGTATTATCATTGAGCCTGTAATGGATGGTATTTTTAATCATTTGCAATTATCATATGTAGATGGCACCTAACCTACGCAGTATGGAATTAACCTAATTAGGCAGTACACCCCACCCTTTAATGGAATGCCTGGGAAGGCAGTAGGGCACGAACTTATCCCAGCAAGCCTGAAAGATGCACAAGACGCTGGAAGCATACGTAGAAGTTGCAGTGAGGGCAGAGGCTTTGAACAGAATGGAAGAGTTCTGATGACAAAGGTCACATATAATCAAAGGCACCCAAGAAGACACTGATTAATTCAGAGGTCGAATTAAAACCAAAAGAGCAAGTCAGGATAGTTCCATTAAATCATTATTTAGGATTATGTTTGATGGAAGCTGGTGGTAGATTCGTTTTTGCAAGATTTATGTATTTATAAAAGAAGATGAGATGAAGTATTTCAGACGTAGGAGAAAAGACTATTGTACACTTCATATTTGACTCCTCACATAATTAAACTTTGTTACAAGCCATCCTGAAATCCTGCTGGATAAATTCTACATAAAAAAAATCATACACACTGTGATGAAAATGGAGTGCCAGTGAGCCCCAAACAAAATCACAACAGGATGTCCTGGGTACAAATAAAAAATGTGTTTATTACACAATGCCTACAAAAGCAACATAACACAAGCATACTGTAAGTAATCTCTCCTACAATTCACCTCTCCTCTCTGCACTGCACTGCCCTCCTCCAATCGAGTGTTGCCTTCCTTCCTCCCAGGTCCAATTAAACCTGGATAAGGGAGTATGGTCCCTTTTATTTTATTACCCTGGAGCACATCTGGAGCCAGGGCTGCTGCCCTTTGGAAGTACTTCCATGTCATATAGAAATCCAATATTGGAGGGAGCAAATCTCCCTGCAGCGCACACAGACTACAACCCCTGGCATTCCTTGCTGGTTCCCAAATGGGTGCCGATATAGAGGGCTGCTGCCATCTAGTGCCATTCTTTTCCCCCATCCACGGAAGGTACTGGAACCACGTCTGGTCAGGATGCCTGTCCATTTGCCCAGGGTGTCCTGTCTAGGTAAGGAATCTCCAAGTCTGTCCAGGCTTACTCTCCATCCCCTTGGAAGGTCCCATTTGGTTATGGCCCCTTTCCCCTCTTTGTCCAGGATGCCTGACTGACCTCTTGAAGCCCCTCTTGCAAGCAAAGAACCATTCCGCTTTCTGGTCGGGATACCCATCCAACCCATGTGGCACTTACAACACTTCTTATACATTTTGCATGCATTTTTTTTTATATTTTTACATATCAAAGCTCCATTATTCCAGGTTCAGCCTATTTTTAAATGAGTTCATGCATTAAAGTGTGTGAAAATTACATTTTCCAAAGCTAAGCTTAAATGGATTACTTAATGATGCTTGACAATTTTAATTCCAACAAGTTCCAACAAGCCTGAATCAAATGTGAAAATGAATATTGGAAATGCAGAGAGAGACTGAAGCTTTTTTTTTGTCCAATAGTATCCTACATACATAGTCAAATATTTTTTTTTCTAATCTACAGCATGAGTTTATGTCAGGCTTGACTAATTAATTCAATGGATTCCTACTTGGAGGAGAAAAAAATATCACATGTCACTAAAGTCAGATTCTTATATTTGAGGGCCAGCACAAATACTAATTTATAATATGCATTAATGCAAAGGATTACCTGTTCTAAAATAACAAATTATTACATATGTATGTTGAGCAGAGTGGCAGAAAATTAACATTATGCAAAAAACATACAAGGGATTATACAGCATCAGCAATGTTCTGATTTTGATTTGTGAAAGAACAACATAAGCAGCAAATTTCTCATAAGTCATATATTGTATGTATTATTTTCTATAACCTCTTATTAATGGGTAAGGTTTCAGCAGCTATAGAATACATACAACTTAGGAAAGTCGGTTCCTTCCATTGGTATAACTTGCAGAATATTAAACAAGCAAAACTAAATGAAGTCACGACTGTCAACAGATCAGATTCAGGTCAGGTCAGGTTGGGGAGCATGCACTGGTATAGTGCATTGATGAAACAGCTTGGGATCCTCACCTCAGTAATGTGGCATTAGCAAGATATCTCTGGCTTGTGCAGTTCAACTTGATTTTATTTGTATGTCAGATTTTGATTATCTGGCTTTTTGAACTTTTGCTTTTGCCTCTGTTCTTGGATTATTGGATCACAGACTTTTTTCCTTTGGTCTTTGGTTTGCCTTTTTTTAGGCAATCCTTCTTTAGATTTCTTTAGTTCTTTTTTTGTTTTTAAACCTTTGTTGTTAATAAACTACTTAATTATTAAAGAATTATTATTTTGACATTAAGGACAGGATTTTACTGTTATATTTTGAAGTTAGTATCTTTTGCTGTCTCATGTGCCTTGAGTGCATCACAGTTTGTTCCAGTAGCAAGGGTAACCTTTCCCTTAGTTGGGGGAAATAGTGCCTCTAGTAATTTACCCTCTAGTAATTGCAACGGTGGTTTTAAATAGCTTCACCATGTCTTTATCCAATCTACAGATAAAAAAAAAACCTTAGCTAAATATTTCACAAATATGCCTTGTTTTCTGAATTGATCGACTGGGTTCCTGACTTTAGTTTGGTCTTTCTGACCTTGACTTTGTCTTTTGTCTTGATGTTCAGCATTGTTGTTATGGCATTTATTGATCTCCCTGTTTTGACACTTTTCAGTTTCATGTCTCTCTTGCCCATAAAGAATCTTGTCGGTTTTCTGACACAACATTCACATAGTCCCTTCACCTTTTTCAAGTTTTAGCCTGGTCCAATTTGGTGACTGTTGGCCACGAAGCCTGCTTCTCAGTTTTAGGGCCAGGACGATTTGGTGCCTAGACCTCATTGAAACGTTTGAGTTCAAGTAAGTAGCAAATCACAACAATTTTAAGTCAATGATTTTATAATTCATGGTTATAACTGATTTTTAGATGCGTTTCACAAGTTTTACAAATAATTGCTAAAACTGCATCACTACAATCGGTATACTGTTAACAGGTAGATCGTTTAAAAAGTGGTCATGATGCAGCCTATCAGCTGAAATGCATAAGTCACAAGCAACTATAATTTGGCTTATAATTCAATGTTTTGAAGAATATGTATTATTGTTACAGGTATTGCACATCAGTTGTTCAAGCTAATGAAGATACTAATATGCAGTCAATTGTTTGCCATGGTTTGTAAAATTAACATTATGATATAATAAATGTGCTCTGCCAAATGGTATACAATACTTTTAAAACAGGCCTACTACAAGTTTTAACACAGCATCTAACATTAAAATACTAAAGCAAATATTCATTACAACCCTTCCATTTGCTGTATTATTGGCTTCTATCTTATATTTATTCTGACTTTGCATTACTAGAATTGTATTATTTAGTTAAGCATAGTTTTTTCAAAGGCTTGGCATCCTGTTAACAGTTGAATTCTATCCTGTGCTGGAATAAGCTTTAGGATTAAACAGGTCTATAAGAGTACAGATTTACAGCAGTGCTTCAACAATATGAGCGACTATGCACTCAGGCAATTGGCTTCTCCTCAACTCACACATCTTCTCTCACACAGCTCTCACTAATGTGCTCACCTCAGCTGATGTGGACAGTAAAGATTTACATAAATGTGAAAAAACACATAATTCTAATGATTATCAGGAAATTATTAAATGTATTTCTGGCCAAGTGTGAATATAAAAAGTAGTACTAAATAATACAAATGCTGGTAAGCTGAATTTAAAATATTAATGACCAAGTTTACTCAATATATAAAGTGCTTATGAGCAGAAGAAAGAGCCACTGCATTTAACATTTTGGCTTGAGCTGATTTTGAAAATAGACTTGCATCTACACATACCCATTCAAAATCTCAATTACCAGTGTGCATTTTAGGGATTACCCAACAACACAATCAATATTTTCCATCTACTGTTGTTAATAGTAATCTCAAATGCAGTAACAATAATTAGCATTACAGTACCACAAAGAATTGAGTGCCCAGAAGGTTAATAAGGTATTAAATAGCTGCTTCTGTTGTGTCTTGCATCTGACTTTACCCTTCAGCCATCTCTTCACAAGAACCTCTCAGTCAGCTGAGGCTCATTTTTCTTTTATTTATTTAACATTCCTGTTAAATCACTTGATAACGAGTGATCCTTGTGTTTCTGTTTCTTCAAATGTCTTTCTTTATTTTTCAACTTGTTTAACTATTAAAAATGTCTGCTTTGTCCTATGGTTATGTTTTTTTCTGACATTTAACTTCAACCTAAACTTGTGTTCCTTTCTTCTTTGCTTTCTACATGTCATCTGTATATTTATGTCCTCTAGCTGTCTATCTCATTTTAAATCTACTTTACGACATTGACACTCTGTGCTGGCTCAAGACTTATTTGTCCAATTAATGCCACAAACTCAAAAGAAGAAAATGAAAAGGGTACACCTTCATAATGCTCTTGTTAGAAAGAGTGAATGCTCTGAGCCCAAACTGTGGAGATAATAATGGGGAGATGAACACTCAACAAAGGTACATGCAGATTCACAATCATGGGACAGGCTTAGGTCAAAAATAAAGAGAAAAGAAAATAAATTGCAAAACCCAAAACACATTAGTCAAAAATCGTCATCAGAAAACACAGCCTTGTAAGGCTTTCTCTATCTAAATTACTATCTATTCAGTTTTATGTTTTTTTCCTAAAATTAAGATGTTCATTTTACTGCATAATCATCTTAAACAGCATTGACGTAATGCCTGCACGTGCAGAAACACCAAGTCAACCGACCACCCGAGACATACAAAAATATCCCTCAAAATTGCTTGTCAAAATAAAAAAGAAAATGATGCTACGAGCGAAAATACAACTATAAACTAATGTTGACCATAAGAATTGTTAAGTAAAGATTACACAAAAAAAGGAAACCCCAACATACAGTACGGGAACTGGGATTTGGGCAATATATGAAAGTTGGTCATTAGAGCTGTCCAATGGTGTATCAGTTATCCTAGGGTTACATTGTCAGAGTAATTAATACACCTAATTTTGGTTATAGAGCTAAAATGTTGCATATACTTTTCTTTTTATTTTTTCAACTTTTAGACTAGATTAGATTTAGGTTGTCTTTCATTTTGTTGATGCAGGCTGAAGCAGTCCTTCATTTAGAAAGACATCACATAAATGCTAAGCATGGTTTTAAACTAATGAATGTGCTAATAACTTACATGAATTGTTGTGTCCCACGAGGAAAAATTGTGTGTGTTGCCTGTCAGCTGCTTTCCAGTACCAGCCTCCTACAATTTATAGTCACTCAAGAGGAAACTACAGCAATAAAGCCATTTTGGGCAATAAGACCTCAAAAAAGTCCAACACAACTAAAGCTACTTTTCTTAAACTATGGGGTCAAAAGTCCAACAATAAACAGACAGCAACCACTATAGCTTTTGTTCTGACAGCAAAAAGTCTCCACTAAAAGACAGCAATTGCCATCTTGCCCTTTCTAACATTTTAAATTGCCTTTGCAGACAAAATGGAGAATGATTAGCCAGGTCTTTTGTAAGTCCCAAGTTTTCCCATCTATTTTGGTCAGTCCAAAAAAGTGCAATGCTTCACTTGGGCAGTTAAGTGGTTTGAAGAATTGCCTGCTTGGCAAAAGAGAGATGTCCAGGCTGTCCAGAAGTGAGAGGCTGCTGCCAAGGCTACAGTATCCTGGGGGACAGAGGACTGGTATGAGAATAAATTTAGATAGATAGATAAATAGATAGATAGATAGATAGATAGATAGATAGATAGATAGATAGATAGATAGATAGATAGATAGATAGATAGATAGATAGATAGATAGATAGATACTTTATTAATCCCAAAGGGATATTCACACAATCCAGCAACAGTATACTGATACAAAAAAACAATATTAAATTAAAGAGTAATAAAAATGCATGTAAAAACAGACAATAACTTTGAATAATGTTAGCATTTACTCCCCCGGGTGGAATTGAAGAGTCACATAGTGTGGGGGAAGAACGATCTCCTCAGTCTGTCAGTGGAGCAAGACAGTGACAAAAGTCTGTCACTGAAGCTACTCCTCTGCCTGGAGATGACACTGAGATTTATAACGTTTGGATGGTACACCCTTGCCAGTTACTTTAAATTGTGTTGATTGGTAATCAAGATGCAAACACTAAATAAACTAACTCAGAACCAAGGAAATTACCTGACCATGTATTCAATGACTTAATGGCCTCTGATGCAGTATGAGCTATAGAATCTCTATTGCTTGCAAAATTAAGGATTGAACAGAAAGAAGAATCTGACGTCCAAAGCACTGTTCAAATGAGATGCTAAATACACAGTGAAAGAATGACCTTAGATGCACTGGCAATGCGGCTAGAAATCAAATTTATTTTCTACCATCCCTTATATTGAGTCTGAATTGATCCAAGTGTTATCTTGAAGACAGATTGCTAAAGCAAAGGATTTTAAGCTTGAACCAAAGGTGTTATATCAAACCTAGTGTATATGCAAGTTTACATGGAGAAGGAGATGGTCAAACAACAGGAGTGATCAGATCTTATCACTAAATCACAGGAAATGGCAATTAAATTATGACATTTTTAAAGCTTTCTGTTCACTTTGTTTGATTGTTGAATAATTCTCTGCATACTATTGAGCTGGTACAGATGGATATCTTATTTTGTGAAGTTACACTTGCGTGCAATAGTGTATCTTGCAGCCAGGAAGGTATAGTAGGTACCTGGCCAGTGTGGCAGTAATGCCTTTATTATATTTTTACTGTTTGTCTTTTTGCTGACACTTCTGCTTTAGCAATGAATGATAGCAGAGGGCCAAAAGTGCATTTCTGAAAAGTGCATAGGAACTTCACTGAGTTGAAAAGGCTATGCATTACAATATACAAGTATGAGATGGCACGTGTTTAAAGAGAGGTGAGCAAAAAAAAAAAGTCTGCTATATGGAAGTATGCATCACAGAAATGTATCATTGGGTAGAGGCAAGAAATATTCTTCTTATGGTGAAAGTAGAATAGATACTCCTTAGTTGAGAGAGCACAAAGGCCGCACCCATGTGGAAAAAGACGTCTTATGCTAATGGGGTGTGCTACACTTGTGATTATCAGGGTTTCTTTCACATCATGGTTATTGTTAGGACAACAGTGTCATGCATTATGTATCAGTGCTGTCTCATAATTCCAGTTTGATACACAAACCCTATCTATGTACGTAGAGCTGCCATATTCTTTCTGTATCTGTAAGACTTTCTCTAGTCACACCAGTTTCTTCCGATCTTCCAAGCATATTCAATTTGAGAATGTAAATTGACCCAGTGTGAGTGAGTGAAGGTGTGTGCATGTATGTGTGCGCTCGCTCTGTGTTGGACAGACGTAACAAACAGATCTGATTCCTTCCTTGCATCCAATAGCCTTCAGACAACCTACAGCTCTCTGCAATCCTAGGTTTAGAGAATTAATGTTATGCTTTGCATTTACAAGGAAAGCGGTATTTAGTAGCATTGCACAGGTGAGCTACATAGAAGAGTGGGCTTACATAAATTTACATATGCTAATCTATGGGCTTTGACCTCTGAATTCTATTATGACAAATAAACTGTATAATATATAATCAATTTTGGCAGTACTCTTTTATAGGCTGGCTTGTGAAACAAACCAGCAGTGGCAGTTGATCAGACATTTGCATTGTACCACATTTTTCCATCATCAGCACAGGACCATAGTAGCCTTCTGTAAATTGGGTTAATTACAGTAGTTTAAGCACAAAGCAAATAGGTTACTAACACAGAAGAGTGTGAAAATTTATGTTTAAGGTGAGGATGCTCATTCTTGTCAGCTGAATCACACACTGAATGCACCAGCAGTTTGAGCCACAAGCTAATAATGAACTCACTGAGCCCTTCTGAATTGCTCCAAGGGTAAATTGTCAGAAACGAATACATCTTCGGGCAAAAACTGAGATAAAACCGGCATCTGCAATGTAATGAAATAATGATCTAATACTGATAACCAAGGCTGTATAGTGCTGCAGTGGTTTATGTACAGTCTGTATGTTGTCTTTGTGTGTGGATGGGATTTTACTGTATAGTCTCTTCCCACAACCCATAGACATGCATGATATGTTAATTAACAAGTATAATCTGGCCTATGATTATGTATGGCTGACAATTCACTGGTTCCCAATCCAGAGTTGCTCACTGCCTAGTGCATTTACTGGTTAGAAACAAGTTGTTTAAGAAAACACATTGAAAACATGAATGCTGACGTTGTGTTGTGTTAAAGAAAGTCGATGATGGAAGGAACATCTTGAATAACTATTAAACAAAAAAAAAACAAAAATAAACAAAACAAAAGTCAACTAACCCTTGTTTTACAGACATTTTTTCATAGCTAGCACTATCTTGTAAAATGTGAACAGCTTTATAGTGCATGTCACAGTAAAAGTAATAAAAATAAGACTGGACATTGAAGAGAAATATATACTGAAGGAATATGAATTGTCAATGACTAAAAAAAATGTAAGTTTTAGCATGCAATACAAAACAGTGAGTTTTCTCTTAGAAATTTAATGTAGGAGCTGAAATCACCTGCACATATGCAAGACAAAATGAAAAGTTTAATAAATTATTTAATTTGTAAAAAGTGGTTAAAAGAAAAAAAATTTACAGATCATCACCTAGCTAGTTGACTTTTCTGAAAGGTCCATTATTATACAATACAGGAAGCAATACAGGCTGATCCTCACCACTGTTTCAGTACCACTACTGCAAAAGGTCATATCTACTGTACAGCCGCAGCAGCTATCAGTCGGTAAAGTAAAGCTGACTGCCAAGGGCGAACAGAAGCAGAAAATGTGTGACAAGTTCATTTACGAATTCAGCTCTCCAGAAGCTGAGACTGTAATTAATCATTAAGTCTATTACTCGGAACCTGCCTTTCATAAGAATTAAAGGCAGCATGATCTGCTTGAACAAAGACTTTTTAATTTACAATGATCAGCCAATATGTATGTTAGATCAATAATGAAGGTAGCACCACAAATGAGTGTTTACCAATAGCCATGGTAGTCAGCAAACCAGTGACCTTTAAAAGTCAACAGTGTGCTGACATCAAAAACAAATAGGGCCCAATGAGACTGATGGAACCAGAAATGCTTTTTTCATATACTGATATTTATTAACTGTCAGAAGGAAGTGCAAAATTTAACAAATGTAGCTAGGCAGTACATTTTGGAGATAACTGTGACCAGGTCTTACAGTAAAGGTCACATTTACTTTTCATTTATTTTTTCTTATTTTTGCTCCAGAAGTTAACTCAACTTGTCCACCCATCCAGGTTTTAAAGATTATGATTTTTATGCATAGTCACCACCTCTGTATTCTGTTAGAAATTCAGGTTACACATAATCACACAATTCTTTAAAAGGGATACAGTACATTCCTCACATGGCACAGAGGAGACTCCAGTCAGCAAATGCTTAGACAGAGGAGTTTCGGTTGGGTGTAAGAGCAAGATATGAGATGCAAATGGTTCAGAACTTCAACCCCAAAGACAGATGTTTCCAACTAGGGTATCTTCAGGATAAACTCGAGGTGCAATGCAGGATTAAGAGCCATGAATAGATGACAGCTAAACCAAATCCCACAGAGAAGAAAGCATTGCCACTGGTGGACACAGATATAAGGAAAATTGACTTACAGGTTTATCTAATGATAGGGAGCTTTGTAAAGTGGATTTCCTTCCAGATACATAAGCAGAGGATTCCCTGGGCATATGGATAAGGTTCTGGACTTAGATGGGGTGAATCCACTCATTATTAATAATGGTGGAACAAGTTAAGGAAAGGGTTATAGATCTACAAGTTTACTTCAAACAGCTAGTTCCCCAAGAAGATGTGGAGAACTGACTGAGCTGTCTTCCTTTAAAGATTGTCTGTGCCACAAAAATTGTAGACTTGTTGTATGGTAGAAGAGTACAAGTCCTTGGAAGTTTACTTACACCTCCTGGAACAGATGATAAACATTCTCTGCCAGTATGGGTTACTTTAGAACTGGAGGAGCACTGATGTTTTGGAAAGGTATATGCACAGATTAGCTGAGGACTGTTTAAACAAGGTAACGTAGATCACAGTGCATAGGACATGCCAGGGTCTAAAGGTCAGTGTGAAGCATTAGAGAATAGCATTCACAGAAAAGTTAAATACAACTTTTTATATAAGCAAATTAACTGGAGTTATAACAGTAAGAGACGCCTGGTTGAATCCTAAAGATGGTGATAAATATAATATAAATGGATACATGATATTGCTTATGAGTGCCAAATCCAGTGAGGAGCCCTAAGGCGTTTAGATAGTGAACTAAGTCACAACTCCTGCAGCTAATTCTTGTCCTAAGCGGTATTGGTCGTTCTGCTTTTCCTTTGGACTCTACAAGAAAAGCAAAGAGCTGGATTCTGATGTAAAGGCATTCCATGATCTTCAGATTATCCTCCCTAGGTTGCCAGTACCTGGAGTGGTCACTCCAATAATGTCATAAGATACCGGCAAAACCTGATTTTACTTACCAATTTCCTAAAATGCTGAAGTGAATAGCACAGATAAATAGATTGAACAAGACGGTATAAGACAAGTCCACCTGACAGAGCACACCAAGATGCTAGTATATCAGGCCAGCATGTTCCACACACTTCTACATAGCAACACATCCTGGACAGCATATTAGACAGGAAAAAAGGCTTAACAGTCTCTGCCTACACTTAAGTGCATCCTACACATGGCTTGGCAGGGCAGGGTGAGCAACATAATGGTGCCATGCTGACATCACAAGTTTGTTCACCTTAGTTAGCCACAGACATCTCAGATAGCTGAGCCATATACAGTATACCAAATGGAGTCTAGATGCACCCTTAACAACATGTTGTATAGCGGGCACAACATCTCTGCTTCAAATATGCCTGTTGATGGACATTGACTTTGATGATTGGGAGAGTGTAGCAAACAACCACACATTATTGAGGGTCACTCTCAATAGTCGACTACTGAGGCAGAGACCCAAAGGAATACCCTTCTTGTTGTCACAAGAACCAGGATGATGGAGAGACCTATCACCATCTTCCATCTATAATCGCTGCACAAGTGACTGCCACTTTAGAATAGGACTACACTGCATTATGGAATATATTACTGTAATAATTAAACAAGTTCCTTCAGTATAAATGATACACTATTTTTATTTTTTCTGGTTCAATGCCATAAGGAACTAGACACAATGTTTGAAACACTGAGCACTAAGGAAAAATATGGGGCATTATTGGCAAAATATACAACAAAAAACTGTACTAATTGACTAACATCAGGATTTATGAAATTTCTTTTTTCCAACATATGTTTTGTAGAAGAGTACAACAGCAGTAATCTCACTGTCACTTCTGCTGCATACCTTTTATTGATTTCATTAGTTACTCTTAGTTTTGCATAAATAATTGATAAAATCTCCATTCCCAACGTTGCAAAAACACAAATGATAAATACAAAGTGTTTTTAGATAAGGAATAGATGTTTCTAAATTAAACTGAAAAAACAAGACACACTGAAGCAGAAGCATAAAACTAAATTTAGGATGTGCAGAGTTAGGCAAAATGTAAAGCACTTTCCAACTGTCATGCTGGTAGATAAGCTTATTTATTTGGCAGGTATGGCAGCTCCCTAGTATTTTCAATCACAACCCTACCACACTTATCTTTCAAGATATACAGTATGCATTTTATCTGTATGTAGACCATAAAGAAACATGACCCACTTAATGATTTTGCAAATAAGCATAGTAAGGAATATTGAAATGCCACTTTTGTACTCTTACATTTAAAAGCAGTGAACCTCAGTTGTGACTTTATGAAAAGGTTCAGAAGTATAAAACAAAAATAATGATATATGCATTAAAGAGGATTTTTGCTAATTTGTATGATTTTCAGTACAAACATTTAATTACATGTTTTAAATCTACACAATTTAAGACCCTCAATTATTATACCACCATCATGACTCAAAGAATGAAAAGTGTATTATTATATAAACTAAGGTCTAATTGTTTACTCATTGAAAAACAAAGTACATTCACTTTTTGTGGTTAATGTACTGATGTTCAATGAATGAAAGAAGGGAAAAAAAAATCAGTAAAAAGGCAGAGATTCAATACTTCTGGAGGCAGTGACTCTCCATAAAAACAGACACTTTGAATAAAAGTATATTTAAAGTACTGTACTTTGTTCCAGTCACTGTTAATAGATCAACCTTAGTTTGTTCTAGTTGGTGTTAATTGATCAGTCTTGATTTATATATGGTATTTTTCATGAATAGCATCATCTTTGCAAAGCATATACAATGCTTTGAAGACAAGGTAAGTCACAAGAAAATACTTAAGACTCGAGAAAGACAAGGATTCTCGGGTCTGGATAAAATAATGAACTGACTGCACATCAGAGTTGACTGGTAAACAGTAATGTAAAGCCAGCATTAGTCACACACATCCATCCATTTTCTTACCTGCTTATAGGGTTCAAATACACAGAAAGCTGGGGTCTATCTTAGCAACAATGAGCACAAGGCCGGAAGCAATTATGGAGTGGTCGGTACACACAATGCTCACACATATTCTATTCAGATTTGGGGTTATCAATTACCCAACATGGATGACTTTGGGAAACAGGGAAAACTGGACTACCCAAAGAAAATCAATGCGGACATAATAAGAACGCCAACATATCAGCATCCACGTTGCTCATCTTTAACTTTAAAGCTCAATATTATCCCCCATTCCACAACTAAATTATTTAGTCTTCCCTATTTACATGTCGCAATTTTATGTCAAAAATATTTCATTCAATTAATGATTGTCGTGAGCACTAGAAAATACTGTTTTGAACCAAATTTTTTTTTCTTGCATCAATACCATTTTCTATTATCTTTAAACGGTGGTCCAGATCTAATTATGCAATTTTCATTACGCTATATCTTCTTAAGTTTATTACATAGAAAATCACACGAAAAATCCTGGACAATCGAGAAGTGTGCAAACTGACGACATGAAGAATCGTCTTTGCGCCAAACTGGAATCGTCCCCGATCTGGATCTGCATAATTAGATCTGGACCACCCTGTACATTTTATATACATTATATATATTGCATACTGCATAGTATATATAACTGTTACTACAGTATACAGATGCACTTGGCCCAAGATGGAAACTCGTATGGACTTGCAGGCCTCACCGTCTATCAATTGGACGTATAACCTCAGCTCCAATTCAATTCAATTCAACTTATTTTTTTATAGCACTCTTCACTGAGAGCAGGCTAAGAGCACTATGACAAGTTCACAGTTAGTTATACAGTCAGTTAGTCAGTCAGTCATCTTCCAACCCGCTATATCTTAACAAATTTTACAAATTACTAATTACATAATGAGCATACATAAACACAGATTAGGAAACAAAGTGGTTCAAATGAAGCCCAGAAATATCAACTCATTAATTAACTGTTGAACTAAGGCTCCCAACATGGATGTTTGCATGATCTGGCCTTGTGATGGACTGGCACCCTGTACAGGGTTGTTTCTCACCAAGCACACACTGCTACAGGGCAAATTGTTGACTTAGATTAAGCAGATAACAGAAGAATGAGGGAGAAAATTACAAATTAATTTATTCAATGAAACAATATTACACAGCATACCAAAGCTGCAAACCTGAAAACTTACTAGCAAAGAAATCAATGTACCATAAAGCAACAGCGTTGTGATCTCCATGAGCCATACATGTACAAACCTGGAATTATATTGTAGTAGACCACAGAATGCACAAAGGTTTGTATTTTGACACAGAGATGTACAGTATAACAAAAACAATAAGACAAATACATTAAACAACAAAGGACAGGTCCTACTGCCCCTATCTAATTCATTCAGTGACTCACAAAACCCCACATGAAAACAATATGAAATTCTGCCTTCTCCCCATCAAAAGTAATTAGTATACTATTGGTATCTACCTTCATCCAAAAAGCTTTATGCCCAATTCATCACTTATTCTGCAGTGGCCACTGCCAACCCAGCCATTCTGTGCCTTATACAAACATTTTTCTAACACACCCCATTCATTTTTCATAGTTAAACAGGGTCCTAGGAGATGTTTTCCCTCAGTTAGATGACAGTCACATCTTGATTTGCCACTTACTGGCCCTAAGTCGAATCTATCAGCATAATACAAAAGAGAATTGGAACAAATGACCCTCTAAGCAAACTGGTAGAAGCACAAAAGCAATACATCACTAAACAATTAAATGCCATAGGCAAGATATGTGAAGGTTTATTACATTAGTGTAGATTTTAAAGGATATGTATGCCATATTGTAAAAAGAGATTGAAAATGTAACTAACCTTAATATCAGCTTTAGAGCATGGTAGGCCAAAAGACATTTACTCAATATGTGTCTGATGCAGTACCCCATATCACTGTTTTTATATTTGTTTTTCTCTATTAAATTAAACTGTCTGTAGTATGATACCTCTAGAATATTGAAAACAAGCATAAAAAATTAATTATACAATCAATTTTGTGAAACTACAGTATATGTTTAAACATAATTTAGCTGTTTTGTTCATCACTGGCTATAAACATTCAAATGCCAGTTGGCAGGCCTTTGAAACTCAGACGTCACCTCTAAGTAAGCTGCATGTTAGCACACCCAACACCCATATGCACAAGTCTTGAAAATTGTCAGTGTCCAATGTCACAAATGCAATAAGCAACAGTCCCATTCCTAAGTTTAATCTTTGAAACATTATTTATGTTTGCATTTTGATATAATTTATCATTGTGATAACATCCATTTACCATTTGTGTGTCTGGTTGCTATTATTTTGCATTGTCACTAAGAAGGGGTGCATGTACAGTGTAAACCATAACATCATGGCAGCCATGATACAAAACATAGTCAAGCACGGCAGCATGTGTGACATCACAAGGGACAAGTATTCAATCAACTAAAAAAAATGTACTTAAAGTTTGTAATTTGACTTTTGTTTATAGTTGCTATGTCGTTGCCTAGCTATGGGACATCATCATGCTGATTGGACTTCAGATGGTGGCATACACTGTGTTCAAGCTTTTGGATAAAAATACGTTTTTGCTGAAACATACGCATTACCTATTACTAAGGGAAGGAAATATTTGTTATGTTAGAGACTTTTTGATCTCCTTTTTAACATGTGAATTCTCATGTTTTGGTTTTGTAAACTGTCTTGAACTTTTAATGTGACCAAATCCTGAATTTTTGACTACTCTTTCATTTGAATTTTCAACTGCTGGTCAAAAGCCTTTTTTGTCCATTTCATGGCTGTCCAAATAACTCCTGGATTACAACAGGCAGTGTGCTTCAATTCTACCAAGCTTCGAGGTTGGACAACCAGTCGGAGCTCCATATGTTCCTATTTATGGTGCTTCCTGAACATCAAAAGTACTAGCATTTCATTAATTGCAGCATTTTACAGAAACTAAAACTCCATTTATGGCCTTTTAAGTTTCTAACTTTCCAAAATCATTTGTGAGCACCATCTGTCGATTATAAACATTGTGATGGACACCAGGGTGTCAACAGCGCAAACCCCAACACGAACACACAAGCACAGTCCTGGGCTCAAATAAAGGTTGATTTATTAATGAAATAAGTCACGACAAGCACAAAAACACAGGTTTTCTCTCCACAATACTTTCTTCCTACCGCACTACCCTCCTCCACTCAAGTGTTGCTCCACTACCTCCCAGCCTTTTATTACAGACCTGGGAGTACTTCTGGTGCCAGGGCAATTGCACAATGGAAGCATTTCTGGGTCAGACGGAAGTCCATTATAACAGGGAGCTTATCTCCCTAAAGTGCCCTCTAGTGGCCTTCCAGTGACTCCAGCAGGTCTGCTCTGCCAGACTGCATGCCTTGCTGGTTTCCTACTGGGCACCGACATCCAGGGTTGCTGCCATTTAGTGAGCTGGGGGAATAAAAAGCATCCAGCAACGTCTTTCTTTCCCAGTGGGCTGTCTGTCCATCCCTTTTGCTCCTTCCTTTCAGCTCTGAGCTCTTCTTCCTCCCCGGCCAGGATGCTACTTATTAGGAATCTCCCATCCAGGCAAGGAACCATCTACCCTCCTCTACTGTCCAGCCCATGTGGCATCCATGGAAAATTTACAGAAGTGATCATTAAAACTAATAGAATTTTAAGTTCTATAACCAGATGTGTGAAGCACAAGCCAAGGGATGTTATGCTTAAGCTATATGACACACTAGTGAGGCCTCATCTAAAGTACTGTGTCCAGTTTTGGTCTCTAGGAGACAAAAAATATATAAAGGTGCTAGAAAATGTCCAGACAAGAGAAACTAGGCTGATTCCAGGACTATGAGGTATGAGCTAGAGGAAAAAGTGAAAACACTAAACCATTTCAGTTTAAGTAAACAGAAATTAAGAGGTGGCATGACTGAAGTTTTCAAAATAAAGAAGTGAATTAGTAAAATGGCTCCCAGCTGTTACTCTAAAGAGAACTCTTCAACAAGAACACGTGGGCGCAATTGAAAACTATGCAAATTTCAAAAAAACTTCAGAAAGTTTTTCTTCATACTATAGATAAATTAAATAAATTATCAAATAGTGTGGGGGAGTATAGGACTTCAGGGACCTTCAAATCTCAACTTGAACAAAATTTGAAGATATTATGTAAATAAAATTAGCAGGCTTTTTTGGGATGAATGACCTGTTCTAGGGACAGTTCTTCTAATGTTCTAAGAGGATTGATACCTGTATTTCCCTCACTACATGCATACACATATAGACTATATGCAAGCGCATAAATACAAATCTCTATGTGTTTGCATGTGTTATGTACTGTAAGAATATATAAAATGAAACTATTAAATGTTTCTTTTTTTTCCCCCAACTTAAACTCCCTTAATATAAATATGTATTACAATGGAAGACTCAATTGCAAAGCAGAGCAGTTGATGGGTATAACCTCAGGAAAGAAAAAAAAAGATATTACTTAAATATAGTTTTTATGCAGTTTTTTTATACTGTTAAGTTGCAGAGTCAAAAACAGTTGTACAGTAATCCCTCGCTATATCGCGCTTCGACTTTTGCGGCTTCACTCTATCGCAGATTTTAAATGTAAGCATATCTAAATACATTTCACGGATTTTTCGCTGGTTCGCGGATTTCTGCGGACAGTGGGTCTTTTAATTTATGGTACATGCTTCCTCAGTTTGATTGCCCAGTTGATTTCATACAAGGGACGCTATTGGCGGATGGCTTAGAAGCTACCCAATCAGAGCATGTATTACATATTAACTAAAACTCCTCAATGCTATAAGATATGCTTGATTATTCTTTTGACTGCTTGATTGTTTGCTTGTCTCTGCCTCTCTCTCACCCTCTCTGACATTCTCCGCGCCTGATGGAGGAGATGTGAGCAGAGGGGCTGTTTGCACAGAAGCTGTTTGCTTAAAAGATACTGACGCTCCTCTGAAAAATGCCGCTTTATTGCAGTGCTTCAGCAAACTTAAAAGGACACGTATTGATTTTTTGATTGTTTGCTTTTCTTTGCGAGCACTCCCGCTCTCTCTTAAATTCTCTTCTCCTGATGCAGACACTCCTTGGAAGAAAAGATCTGTTTGCATTCTTTTAATTGTGAGAAAGAACTGTCATCTCTGTCTTGTCATGGAGCACAGTTTAAACTTTTGACTAAAGGGTGTTATTTCATGTCTAGAGGGCTCTAATAATGTTAACAGTGTGGGAGAGTTTATAAGGGCTTAAAATATATAAAAATAACCACACAAACATATGGTTCTGGAACACAACCACCGCGATCGAGGTAGGATTACTGTACTATGACTTATTAAGATTTAGAAGACTTCTGTGGGTTAGAGAAAGCATGACAGCATGTTACACTATAAGTATGAGTTTTATTTTTTAATAAAGAAATACAAAGAAAGATAAAAGTATTCAGAATGACCAGGAGTTATTGGCAAATTCTTAATAAAAACGCACACAAATAAAAATCCAGGACAAGACCTTTATTTTATATTTTCCAAAAAGCAAAGACTTGATTGTTGAAAAAGAATTTTGCTTGATTTAAAAGGATAGAAAGGCAGCAGAAAAAAATGTCACCCCAGAAAAAAAAAACAAACCAATTGTATCTTGGACTGTCAGGTTTTCAAGCGAATTCATAATTTTGATACAAATCATTTATCTCTCCATTTTCTAAGCAGCTTATCCATTTCATGATTTAGGGTGTCTTTTGCCATTGCACATTGCACAAGACGCCTGAATACTGAAGAGCACATTCACTCATACCTGGTCAATTTAAACTTGTCTGATAATATAACATGCATGTCTTTGGGATGAGGGAGAAAAACAAAAGCTCCTGGGGAAAAAACTGTACACATTCAGAGTCAGCACCAGCTCTTGTTGAGTAAGGCAATTACCACTTGATGTTCTTGATGAAATTTAGAAAAAAGAATGAAAATGTAATAAAAAAAGAAAACAGAATTTATTATGTTCTATAGTGCTATACTTCCTGCCACATATAGTATTTAATTTGAAAAACAACGATGTAAGCACTTCACACTGTTTAAAATGGTCATTTAGAGTATCTAAAGACTAATCTTTTGGTTCTAGTAAGCTCAACATTCATTCATGTTCCTAACCTTCTTATTTCAATGCTGACATATGGAAAGCAACAGGCTTTTCAGGAAGTACCCACCACAAGGCAGAAATCTTCTCTGAACAGAGTGTTGATCCGTCAGAGAGCATGGCAGCTTCAACCCCATCCTTCAACCTATCCACCAACTTCTCCAATCTTTTCCTCCATGGAGGTCCAGAGCCTACCTCACAGTCATAAGATGCAAGACATGAATTAGCCTTGAATGGGGTGAAGGTATTTTGCATGGAAAACTCATGAACACATTAACGCTCACCCTGAAAACACCAGCTCACAATCACCCGTTGACCCTTGGGTTTGAAAATGAATATTGAAGGACCTTGTGAAAAATCCATGCAGGCAGGAGGATAAGTTGAAAACTCTACAAAGGTAGATACTGAGTAAGGGACTCTAACCCAGTTCTCTTTAATGTAACAAAAGCATGTGTGTTAGAACATTAGAAGAATTATTAGAATAGGCCATTCAACCCAACAAGCTCATCTATTCTATTTACCTCATTTCTCCAAAGTTACAGCAAGCCTGCAATTTGAAGGGCCCTAAAGTCCTACTCTCCACTGCATTACTTGGTAATTTATTTCATGTATCTATGGTGAAGAAAAAGTTACTAGTATTTGTGCAAAATCTACTCTTAAATTTCCAATCATGTTCTTCTTGAAAAATGTATATTAAAGTAATAGCTGAAATTCACTGCACTAATTCTCATTATAATTTGAAACGCTTCATTCATGCCATCTCTTAATCAGTTTGCTTTAACTGAAAAGGTTCAGCTCCTTCAATCTCGCCTCACAGCTCATACCACTCAGTCCTGGAATTAGCCTAATTGCTTTTCAGTGGACTTTCATTAGCACTATAATATCTTTTTATTGTAATATGGAGACCAAATCTGCACACAGTACTTCAGATTAGGCCTCACTAGTGTGTTATATACCTTAAAAATAATTCTCCACCACTTATACTCTGGAGTTACCCCTTACGATAACCCTTTGCTTCCTGTGACTAGTTTTATGATTAATGTAAATTTGTAGTGGGAAATGTAATTGTCTTGCTGGACTGCAACATCTAATATACTGTAGACCTGCTTTGAAGCATGTTCATTTAAATAAACACACATCAGATCATTTTACGGAAAAGAAGCAGAAAAGATGCCTTCAGCTAAGAAAAATAAAAAGGTAGTATGTTACACATAGCTCAGACTGGCAGTTTTTCAGGAAAAAGGGTCATAAATTTTACTATGAGTCAAGTAATACTGTCATATCCAGCACTTCTTAAATTCATAAACACATGCAAATCAAGCTTGCCACTTGAAAGACTGAACTGCAACCACCTACCATAACGGTAGTGTTAGCAAAAAAAAAATGTATGCTGACCATTGGAAAGGAAATCACACAGAAAGTGCTTACAGTGTAAAATAAGCCATTTTACCAGTCAACGCGTTTGACTGCAAACACTTTCGGCAGCTAATCAATTATCTGAAGCCATTTTACCAAGAAGACACTAGCACTGAAAACTCAGTTAGCCAAAGTCAATAAGCTTGCAATCATAACAGACTTTTAGACTACACTAACAAATGAGAATTATATCACAGTAATCTGCCACTACAAAGATGAAGACTGACAGATGAAATCGGTGGTACTACAGACACACAATTTTCCAGCGAGACATTGAGTACTGCTGACAGCCTTGTTGAAAAGTGAAGCAAAGATTTTCTGTGTGTTCATAATGCACAAAACATTGTGGCTACTAATTTACCTATCCCTTTGGAACCAGACATAGTAGCATGTTCTGCTCGTACACCGCAAGTCATAGTTAATGACAAATTTAATATATACTAACCATATTGACAGACTGCCTGAGTATACCCAGAAACTGGTCTCTTTAGTGGTTGTTAACAAATGATGAACTGACAGCTACGAGGCTGTGAATGCGACCAATTCCCATGCATGTCGATATGCTCCCATTCCTCAATAAGAAAACATTTTTGACAATATAAATAGACATTTACTATATCCATCCATTATCCAACCCGCTATATCCTAACTACAGGGTCACGGGGGGTCTGCTGGAGCCAATCCCAGGAAACACAAGCCGCAAGGCAGGAAACAAACCCCGGGCAGGGTGCCAGCCCACCTCAGGACATTTACTATATTTCACTTGAAATTTAAGTATATTCTTACCATGCACAAGGTATATTTTGGTGGAAATTGAGTGTTCTAATTTTGTGTGCTTTTCTCTTTTTTAACAGCTATTAATTAATCTGAAGACGCTGAATATTTATGATGAAATTTATGAACAAAATTTGCAACCCCCAGATAAATAGTATATGATGAACATGTTAAATCAATCCATAGTAACTCAACTCATCTGAAATTACTTAAGACAATAACTGCAAATTGAGAAGACTATAACCTGAAAAAAATAAAACATTGTGAATGTGTATACCAAAATATCTGCTCAACCTAATGCATGCTTGCCATTGTTTTTGACACTTGAAATTTAAAATACATTTCCAAAATACAAGTCACGACTACTACTTCTGTGTAACTATGTGCTAAAATCTAGGTATTTGGTGGCAACAGTGGCATTTCTGAAAACTCCTGCACTTGGTTCCACACACATGCATTGGGGTAATCATACTGCACACTGCACCTTCTGAGATAGAGCTGAGGTTCATTCCACCTGCTGGCTAGAAAGTCAAAAACAACATTATTTCACATACCCTAAGCCAATAAGTCATACAGCCAGATAGATCTTTAACAATAATGACACTACAGTTTTAAGTTTTTAATTAGTCAAAAGCTCAGACAGTAAAGGAGTGTATGATGTTGATAACTACATCATGCATTGGACACTCAGAAATATCTTGCCTAGCAACAGCCTGGCAACTCTGAATTACAACCAGCAAAAAATGGAGGCATTGATACCAAAAACAAAATAACATCTCAGGAAGATGTATTTTAAAATTCATGTCATAAAAAACATCCTAAATCAAAAAAACAGGCTAACAATATTAAATGTCTTGTCCTAGAAAACCTCAATAATGCTAAAACACTGTGCTCACATGAATGTGCATCAGCCCGTGTTGAAAGAAGCAGAGGAGGGCAATTTGCTTATTTTGCAAATTTCTTAACTTGCAGGATCTTTTGCACATGAACTAATTCTCTGCAGATGTATTTTATTTGTTCGGTAGATTAATCCAAAAACCACACAGATCCTAAAATCAATAACACTGACACTATATGCAGAATATATTCTGCGTGTTCATCAGCTTCACAACACTTGAACTATGAGTGGTATTTCCACTAAAAATATGAATCATGAACCAAATGATAAAGCATTTTGAGCTCATAAAACAGACATACAGAGACTATTGCATCCCTGGCAATTTTTGCAGTCACTTGCAATCAGTGAATATAATGAAGAAATCAACAATAATGGACTCAAAAAGCCATCCATAATTCAACTCAGAGATGAAGTTTGAACATGTAACCCACTGGATTTTAAGTCTAAATTCCTGCTCACTAGCCTAGACTCTATGAGATCCCCGTTATTTATTTAAAATGTAAATATTATTATATAAAATGTTTCGCATTTCCAGTTCAATCAATAAACTGGCAGGTCCACTTGTCTAACAACAACATATATTAATATAGCACATTTTCATACAAATAATGTAGCTGAAAGTGCTTTACAAGATGAAACAAAAAGGAAGTTAACATATAAAACATAAACAAGATTACGTAATAATATTATACAGTACGTAAAAAAATAAAAATAAAAATGTAGGGTCGGATGGCCAGGAGCACAGAAAAACAAAAAAACTACAGATAGGCTGGTTGGGAAAAAAAAAAACAATCTGCAGGGGTTTCAAGGCCAAAAGACCACCCAGCCCCCACTGGGCATTTTACTTAACATTGATGGCAATAAATCAGTCCTCATGGTTTACAGACATCACATGAAAGAATTTGATGATGATGTCATGGGACATCTGGGACACCTGCCATTCAATCCATAAAAACAGGATGCAGCATGGCACCTTGATAAGGTATTCCACAGAAGAACAGAAAAAGACAGCAGTGAATAGTAAATGTTCGTATGGAATTGCAGAACTCAGAAGAAAATGATAATTCAATGCCCAATAGACTAATAGGGATACAACTAAAATGTAGCTACAAATAAAACATTTTAAAATAATGGGGGGTTTTTTTTGCATTTTTTTTAATAAATCGTGTTATTGGGTCCACAGTCCTTGGGGCCGATCCTCCAATTAGATGTGAACCACCCGATCTCACTGAGATTGCATAGGTGATGAACCAGCTGAGGGGAGGAAAGGCTGCAGGGATCTGTGGTATCCGGGGTGAACTTCTCCAGGCTGGTGGTAAGGCTGTCCTCCTGGCATTGCAAGCAATCTCTGTTTCCATTTGGAAGACTGGCATCATCCCAACTGATTGGAAAACGGGATTTGTCTTCCCTATCTGGAAAGGGAAGGGTGATTGCCTGGATTGCAGCAACTACAGGGGATAACACTGCTCTCGGTGCCGGGTAAGGTCCTTGCTAGGGTTGTCATCAATAGGATCTATGATCACTTGCTCACCTACCAGCGACCGGAACAGTCTGGTTTTACGCCTAAGAAGTCTACCATCGACCGCATCCTAGCACTGAGGGTTCTCATGGAGCGCAAACGAGAATATCGGCAGAGTTCTTTGCAGCCTTTGTCGATTTTCGTAAGGTGTTCAACTCAGTTGATCGAGCTGCCTTGAGTGTTCGAGGGATCCCCTTGCGGTTGCTGGATATCATGGCCAGCCTATACACTGGTACTGTGAGTGCTGAGCAGAGTGGAGGCAGAACCTCTGCGTTTTTCCCAGTTGATTCTGGGGTTCGTCAGGAGTGTGTTCTTGCTCCTACTCTGTTCAATGCTTGTATGGACTGGGTGTGGGGTATCTGTTGGTGAAGGAAGGTACACAGATCTTGACTTTGCTGACAATGCTGTGATCTTTGCAGAGTCAATGGAGGCTCTGATTGGGGCACTCGAGAGACTGAGTGAGGAGTCCGAGTGTCTGGGCTTGAGAGTGTCCTGGATAAAAAACAAGATCCAGGCCATTAATGACCTCTTGGGCACAGCCATTAGCAGTGTGTCTGTTTGTGGAGAGAGTGTTGACCTTGTTGAGAGATTTACTTACCTTGGCAGTGACATTCATGTCTCTGGTGACTCTTCCTATGAAGTCAGTAGACGGATTGGGAGAGCATGGGGGGTCATGAGGTTGTTGGAAAGGGGTGTGTGGAGCTCCTGATATCTATACAAAAGGACGAAGGTCCAATTCTTTAGATTCCTGGTGCTTCCTGTCTTGCTATATGGTTGCGAGACATGGACGCTATCCAGTGACCTGAGACGAAGACTGGATTCCTTTGGCACTGTGTCTCTCTGGAAAATCCTTGGGTACCGTTGGTTTGACTTTGTGTTGAATGAGCAGTTGCTGATGGAGTCCTAAATGAGGCACATTACCTGCATTTTGAGGGAGCGTCAGTTACGGCACTACAGCAATGTGGCGCTTTTCCCCCGAGGGTGATCCAGCTCATAAGATCCTCGTTGCTGGGGACCCAAGTGGCTGGACCAGGCCAAGGGGTCGCCCACATAACACCTGGCTGTGGCAGATACAAGGTTATTTCAGGAAGGTGGGACTGGACCACGTGTCTGCCTGAGGGGTTGCCAACCAGGATCCCGAGTTGTTTCGTTGTGTAGTGGGTGCGGCAACGCACTGTACCAGTGCATGATCCCCAACTTGACTTGACTTGTTTTTTGCATTTTTTTTATAAATCGTGTTAGAGTATTAGCCTGGCAAATTTATATTGGTAAAGTATTCTATATTTTAGGTACATAACAGCAAAAGGCTGCCTCACCACTTCTTTTCAAGATGGCTCTTGGAATTATAAACAGACCATCATTTGAAGATCTGAGGTTACAACTTGGAGTGTAGCTGGACAGACATTCCAAAATATAGGATGGGGCTTTGTAAACCATTAGTAGTATCTTAAAGTCAATTCTAAATGACACAGGTAACCAATGTATGAAGCTAAAACTGGAGGAATGTGCTCAGATTTTCTTTTTCTAGTTAAGATTCTTGCTGCTGAATTCTGCACTAACTATAACCGATTGATGTCTTTCTTAGGTAATCCTGCAACAGTAATCTAGTCAACTGAAAACAAATGTGTGAACTAATTTTTCAATGTCTTATAAAGTTAAGAGGTCTAACTTTAGCTATATATCTTAAATGCAAAACTGCAGTCCTAGTAATCTGATAAATATGCAATTTTAAATTTTAGTCAGTGAATAGTTACCCCTAAATTCTTTACCTTCAACTTGACTTTTAAGCATAAGGGATCGAGTTTATTTCTAATACCTTCACTATGTTCATTTTTACCAATAACTAAGATTTCTGTTTTCTCCTTATTTAGTTTGAGAATGTTACTGTTCATCCATTTGGAAATACAAGCAAGACACAGGATTAGACAGCCAGTAGCGCCAGGGTCATCATGTGCTATCAAATACAGCTCTGTTTCATCTGCATAGCTGTGGTAGCTCACCCTGTGCTTTGAGATAATTTCTCTTAATGGAAACTTATAGATCAAAAAGAGCAGTGGACCCAGAATTGATCCTTATGGCACACCATATAAAGACAGCGGAATTTAACCCACTCCTTTGTCAGTTCAATTCCTGTTAACCAACTGACTGTGTAACCCCAAGCAAGTCAGTAACCCACTTGTGTTCAATTTGTAAAAAAATGTACAAAAAATAGCTGCCCTCATGTTTTTGGTCACTTTTTAATAAGGACAAGTTTCTGTGTGTTTGTATGTGTATTTGTGTATCCATCTGGTTACTATGTCTCTGTTATGTGCCATTTGGTATGGGATTCATAAAAGCAGTGATAATGTTTGTGAAGCTCCACCTGTGGGAATGAAAAATGAAAAACATTTTATTACTACATCCATTATCCAAACCATTATATCCTAACTACAGGGTCACGAGCCAACACAGGGCGCAAGGTAGGAAGCAAACCCCCGGGCAGGGCGCCAGCACACCGCAGGACACACACACACACCCCAAGCACAATTTAGAATCGCGAATGCACCCAACCTGCATGTCTTTGGACTGTGGGAGGAAACCCACGCAGACACGGGGAGAACATGCAAACTCCACGCAGGGAGGACCCAGGAAGCGAAACCGGGTCTCCTAACTGCAAGGCAGCAGTGCTGCCCACTACGCCACCATGACGCCCTGCCATTAACTTGTGGTTACTTATTAATTTTGCCAATGGACGTACGATACTACATTTCTTGATCGTGTCACTGTAGAGTTTCCTGGCTTGATTCCATTGTTTATCTTGCTTGTCCACCATGTGTGGAATTTATTCAGTAATTCAGTGTTCCTCTAAGTATCCACAGATATGGTGCCAGATTTATTGCTTACTCTGAGTTAACCTGCTTCATGTCCTTTCTGTCCCGCTTTGGTTTCAGTCCCGTAAGCAGCAGTGCTCAAATAGCCTATGGTTCCTCAGTAGGAAATAGGGGACTTAAAACATGGAAAGAATGGTGGATTAGCTGCAGACTACACTGCATGTAGCATATATAGTATACTACATATGTATACTACATATGCTTTCATAAAAGCAGTGATAATGTTTGTGAAGCTCCACCTGTGGGAATGAAAAATGAAACACATTTTATTACTACATCCGTCCATCCATTATCCAACCCACTATATCCTAACTACAGGGTCATGAGGGTCTACTGGAGCCAATCCCAGCCAACACAGGGCGCGAGGTAGGAAGCAAACCCCGGGCAGGGCGCCAGCCCACCGCAGTTTATTACTACATGCTTTACAAAATACATTGAAGTAGATGGTATGCAGCAACAGTTAATGATGATTGTGTCCAACAGAAAGTAACTGCTGAATGGACAGAAATCAGCTTATTAGGTTTCATCCTATCTTAAATCTAAAATAAATGACAAAGCAATATTAAGACAGTTTTGGAATTAATTTTTATTTTATATATGGTACATTTAAGCTAAACATGACCTATAATTCTTTAACTATACTGGACCATTCACAAAAAGTAGCATCCCAAGGAGTGTCAAAGAATTGCACAACTACAAAACAAAATGATGCTGACATGTATGGCAGTAGAATAAATAATTAACAGTACAGTATGCTTTAAACAAATATGCGGACATATACCGTATATTGTACATCACAACAAGATTTAGGTATAGTCCAAGCTAAATTTGGAAACACAGTTCTCATTTGTAAAGTTTTATACTCTATATAGTGTGTTCAGATCAGTTTCTTAAAATTTGTCATTTACACTGAAATAGCAAAAGTTTGTAAATCGTTTCTATTGGTTAGGCAAGATTTGTTAGCTAAGGATGATGTTTCTTTTGCTGACCACCCGAGAAATAAATCAAAATACTTAAACCATAAGGAAAACAAAGAGCACCTCAAGAAAACAATTAACTTGATTTCTTTCTTTGGATAGGTGATGTATAACCGATTATAAAAGTTACCAATGAGTATAAGGTAGACAAACCATGGAAAATATAGACTGGGAGTCCTGCCAAAATAAACAGAGCGTTTAAAGGTGCGGTAGAGGTCGACTGATGGAGACAAGTTAGGATGTGAGTGTAAACAGCCTTATCAAAACAAAACTGAACTCAGTGACTAACCACACAACAATCAATTGTCTGAGTTACCAAAAAGCTCTTTTTTTCTCCATTTCTACACTGCTATGTGATGCTCAGTGTTCTTAAATGTGTACATTTTGGAGACAAATGCACTTTAGGTCAGTGCCTGAAGTGGAGACATGTAAGTGCTGGTACTCGGTGTATGGCTGATTTCTTACTAGAATGGGGTGGGGTTGTAGTAATATTAGATATTTTTGTTTGTCCCCTTGGAGTTTTTAACATGAACATTTCCACACAAAAGAGCAGAAGAGGAAGGTCATGGAGCTTTATGCATCTGGTATGCAGCTGTGAAAAATGTATATGTACCAGTGCTCACTGGCCCATTTCAAGCGGATTTTGGGTTGTCAGTTTAATGCATGATAAATACAACTTATTATTCAGCAACTGTGTGTTCTCTTAAAAATGTAGAGGCAAGATCATTCAAAATCTGGATTAAACCATTAGGGTGGAGTGGTGGCTCTGAGGCTAAGGATCTGTGCTGGTATCCTGCAGGTTGCCGGTTTGAATCCCTGTCACTGCCAAAAGAGATCCTACTCTGCTGGGCCATTGAGCAAGACCCTTAACCTGTAATTGCTCCGGGGCTGACCCTGCACTCTGACCCCAAGGGGTATGCGAAAACTAACAAATTCCTAATACAAGAAATTATATAAGGTGAAATAAAGAACAAAAAAATAGTGAAACACAGAGAACGACGTGTGAACGTCCAGGCACCAATCAAAACCAACGTCCAAACCAATTAAATCAAAATGTAAAACAGCAAACAAAAGGTACAGTACATTAAAAGTTATTGTAAAGGAACTGCTAAATGCACAGAAAATTGTTTTTGGTAGGAAAGACTAGATTTGCTGGACTTCAGTTTTGGGCACCCATTGTTTTACCTTTAAAATTTACTAAAAACATCCCAGAAAATGACCAACCATGTCACATGAGCAGCAGTGCATAATGTTCACACAGGCACAATACAACCATAACAAATAAAGCAAATCGTGAACAAAGTTCCTCACGGATGCTGGCCTCACATCCCAGAAACATGCAATCCAAAGGAAAATGCATAAAATTGTTTGCTATCTACCGATCTATTGTCCAATATTTCAAAACTATAATTCTTGTGCATCTTAATGTTATGCAGTATGTGTTACTGCATTTATCACGTATTAAAATCTTGATATGTCATATTACAATGTAACTTTCTGATATGCCTACATTACTTTTTTATATGTTGTCATTTTCCTCCAGGACTTTTACAAGGAAATTACACCTAACAATACAGACATAACTACTACACCCTTAAAAGTGATGGTTCTTTCCTGGCAGTTTATGGTTCTTTACTGGTTTGTATTGTGTAACCATTGCTTGAGAATCAGCATTTAATTCCAGGAAGGGTTCTTTGCATATGAAGTTGTTTCTTTGTGCTTTTAAAAGCTTCCTAAAATGTAGAAAAAAATTAAATCTTTAATGTTTGGTAGGCAACCTAGCTGGATACTAACATGTTTAGAAAAACTGGACTATGTCTGTGTTATTGCATGCAGCAAGACTCCTTACAAAATCATGAGCCATTGGTATTTCACAAATGTGTTGCCATCTGTTTATGGTTATCTACTGTATGGAACATATTATAAATCTCACTAGAACCTTTATATGGATGTGTCTTTTGGGAACTGAAAATGGTTCCCCTATATGGCATCGCTCTGAAGAACCAGACTGGCACCTTTCTTTTTTAAGAGTGTAGTGTTCTTGGTGTGACTTGTATTACCAAGACCGTTGTGATTTTTCCAACAGGCCCGTAGAATGGGGCATCTGAGTGGCTGTGAAACAATATCATGAAGAATATAGGCATAGTGTCATACTACTGTGGACTCTTCCGAATTATGAACACCAACATCAGCTGTTGACCATGAAGTTCAGTGCAACCTTAGTCTACATCAGCCAGACTTTGTATACCCCCAAAAGAGGTTTTATTTCTTGAGGAACTGTGCCAGCTGGAGCTCTGGTTTTCCTTGCCTTTACTACCAGCTGGCCCTGTCTTGTGTTATTATATTTTAGAATTTTACAGCTGTCTTAAAACCATTCGGACAAATTCAAGATCACAGAAAGGGGGTTCTGGGCTTACCCTGGCAACTCTAGGCACAAGGCAAAGTACAGCCCAGGACCGGGTGCCAGCTCATCACAGGGCACACTGATGTGAGTACCTTTGCAGGGGCAACATGTCTTTGGTAATGTGGAAGGAAAAGCCTCTGGGAAGAATAAGCCTGATGAACGGGCATGTGATTTCAACTCAGCAGACTGGATCTATTAAGCAGCAGCAATAGCCACTGCACTACCATGCTGCCTTATGATTGATTTTGCTTTAATTTCCTCCATTGTAAACAGTATAAAAGAATATGGAACTTGATATTTATTAATGTGAACTTATACCTACATATGCAACCACAGAAATATGTATAAATACTGTATACGTATGTGTTATATGTAGTGCATATATACAGTACATTATCTGTCTATATGTATATTATATACACACACACATATATCTGTCTATCTATAGACATACACACAAACATATATACTATAAATACATACATTTGTTACATGGCGATTTACTTCTATTTTAAATATGTAAATTTCTCCTACACTGCCTTCTGATATGTGCGCTTTATACGAATACGTTTTAAAATACGTCCGCATTAGCCTTAAACCACCATCCCTCAACGGACAATATAACAACAAAAAGATCATCAAAATGTGAACCACGTTCCATTATGACTCCGAAGTCTCTCTACCTCCTCCTCCCCAATACCTTGAAAACCAAAGTTACGCCAATACTGTAAGGCAGCCTTTGTTGTTCGCAAGTCACTATATTAAATACAGATGAATTAATTGAAGCATCAGACCATTGAGTTAGCGTATATAAAATCTGTGGTTAAAGATTTTAAAAATGTATTTATATTCAGATAATCATTGGCAAGACAGTCATAACAGTCCCTGAAAATAAAATCAAAGATTCAGCGCTATTTGAGAAACGTTAAAGAAAAAAAGCAAGAGCTATTTGTTTTATGATTATTGATGCGCGCCTAACGTGCCAGCATTAAACGACTACATGACACTAATTAAAAGTGCAATTTATAGACAGCCAATACGACTAACCACCAACGAAAAAAGATCAATATTTTCAAGCGGTAAAGGATGCCAAATCAATTATATCGCAGCGGACCTGTCCATCCACACTGTACAATTAATGGCGCGGCCGAGCTCAAAACAGGCTTGGTGACCGTGGCCGCTGACAAGAAACAAAGTGCCCGGAAAGCAGTAAGCGGTCGGGCGATTTTGTAGGTAGATGAACACAAACAGATTACAATTGCCACCCTACCCACACAAGTCTGGCTGGTACACTGCAGCGGCGCCGAGTGCCAGTGCCAGCCCCGCTCCGCGACACAAGCAATTCCGATCGTCAAATAAAGCCAACCAGAACTAGGTAATCCTCCCCGGCGGGTTCATTCAAAGCTTTAATAGAGGAAAGACGCAGAGGGCACTTTACAACGCATTAATTCGTTTATTCATTATAAACTTTTCATACCGTTTTAGTGCGATATCTGTGCGGAGGGCCAGTATATTTAAATGCCAGCACACTAGAACTCGTGGGACTGCGTGTAATCAGTACAGTAACGGGAGCGTGTACCTCTTAATTGTATAATAATACGTGCGGGTGTATTATTTAAATTTGTCACCAGCCGATCACGCATAAAATACGTGGAGCGCATCGATGCCGTCTACTCAAATGCACCCCCTCCTCTTTTTTAAAAGCCTAGAACACCCCCACCCCCTCCAGTTCAGAATGTCACCTAAAGCAATCCAGAGAGCCCTGGCTAAACTCTAGCAGCGATGAAGGCGCCGGGCTACTCTTGTCAGCTCTCAGTGAGAAGGCACGGATACGCCACCTGTTCCATGGAGTTTGTGTGCCCGCGGCTTCTTAACAAAAGAGTCAACAGAGCAAATTGAAAAGACGCCCCAACCCCCTCGAACCAACCGTATCTCATTTTTCCTACCTGTTAAAGACTTTCCTCATCCTCTGCAGCAGGGTGGGAGTCGTGCTAATGCTTTCGGCAGGAATGTTTTCGATGGTAGCCACATGATTGTGCTGCTCGGGGATCATTGCTGGCATGAAGCGTGGCAATCAGAAAGATGGGTGCATGGTGCGCTGTCCAGACACAGGGCGCAATCCGAAACTGCAGGCAAAGTGCGCGCAACTGCCCCGCTCAATACTCCATGCCACTCGTGCCTGTAAATCCAGTCGATCGATCGGCGCGCCTGTATGTCTGCGTTGGGATCGGAAAGAAACACCCACTGCACCTGCTCGTCGCGTCTTCCAAGGCGTGTGTAGCCCCTCACTGCCTGCCTCACACTGCAGCGATTGTTACCAGGCTTTCTGCTTTCCTCTCTTTTCTTGTCCCCCTTTGAAAGCGTTACAATTTCCATCAGAGGGAGCCGTTTCCCACGGCACAGTGTTTCACACGGATTCCTGGGAAGTGTAGTGCACTTCCCACAGCCGCCGCTGCCCCAAATCCAGCGCTTTTCGGATCAATGGATCGACAAAAAGCAAGAGGCAGCAAATTAAAGAGAACGCTGATAAACTATACGAGCACAGATAAAAAAAAATGAAATGTTGATCTGATTTACTGTCAAACAAAAGCCAGCCTTGATTGGGCAGACTGAAAAGTTCAACACGTAGATATAATAATAATAATAATAATAATAATAATAATAATAATAATAATAATAATAATTGTTATATCTACTTATTGAACGTGTTATTATTATTATTAGATTTATATATGTCTTTGTTTTTATATATGAATGTAGAGAAACAAAATTAGCGGTTATTTACAAGAAACTTCGGTAATGATGAAGGCTCCCAAAATGGTTAGTTTGATCGCAAAAATATACAGTGAAAGTAAATGTGGACAAACGTCTCTGCAGTGTAACTTGTAAAAATGATGAGGTTTAATACTGCAGAACGTTTTAAGGTACCTCTGCGTAATCTCCGACTCTGTATAAAGTTTAGTAAAAAGCTTGAGAACACGCCTCATTATTTTTGTTGCACCAATAAAAAAATACAGATCACACCAAAAAAAGTCAGTTTCACGTGTTCACCTCTGAGACTTTAGTATGAAAACTGAGGAGGGGTCATACCAGAATTTTCCTATATAAATTTCAGTTCACTTTAGTTTATTTTTGCGTAGCGCTCCTATGTGTGAAGACTTAAATAACGTAATCATGAACTTATAACTAATAATATCTACCGCTTTTTTTAACTAATGAAGAATATAGGCACAGTGTCATACTACTGTGGACTCTACCGAAGTATGAACACCGGCATCAGCTGTTGACCATGAAGTTCTGTGCAACCTTGGTCTAAATCTGTCAGACTTTGTATAGCACAAAAAGAGGTTTTATTTCTCTAGGAACTGTGCCAGCTGGAGCTTTGGTTTTCCGTGCTTTTACTACCAGCTGGCCCTGTCTTGTGTTATTATATTTTAGAATTTTACAGCTATCTTAAAACCACTCAGACAAATTCAGAATCACGGAAGGGGGGTTCTGGACGTACCCTAGCAATTCTAGGCACAAGGCAAAGTACAGTCCAGGACTGGGTGCCAACTCAGTGAACACCTTCGCCTATGACTTCGCAAAAGCAACAGGATGCAGATGTCCAGTTTGTTTTGATTGGTATCAGGCCATTGTGATACCCCCTGAAATGATCATCTGACAAAATACAGTAATAATATGTTATCTTATACACCCCACTTAAAATAAAATGTGGCATTTTGCAAAAGAACTTTGCTATTTCGCAATAAATATTTCGTTATTTACAATAATATCGTCCGCGTCATATCATCGGGCACGTAGCGTTCAATCATGTAACAAGAACGGCACAGATGTTATAGGCATATATTGTACATTTAATCCCACATATCCTGAAGTGTACATTTAATCTGCAAGAATTAGTGTCCCATGAAACCAGTGATTATCACAGCAACCCTGGGTGTAAGACAAGAAGCACAATTGGCTGACAGTATGCCGATTCTTTAGCAGAGTTCAACCACACTGCCACTCGGAAAAGTGTGTTTATGTGTTATAAAATGTGTTATTCTAGTTTTAGTTGTAATGCAGATATTTGCTATAGGTATTTAGAAACAGCGTGATCTGGAAAAATGTTATGGCTGTTATTCACTTCACAGCACACGATGGACTAATCGTATTTTCTTAATTGAGAAGTGTTACTGACACATATCCAGTATTTAAACATGTAATTGTAAACAGTTAAGCATATACTCAGTGTTACTAATCAACGTGCAATGTAAGAAACACTGGAGACCCTGGCACTGAAATGTCCGCTCTACAGCTCTGCCTAGATGTTAAAACATCTTCAATAAACTTACTGAACTTTAATTTGATGATCAAAACTACACATGTACCCAAAACTTTATTTACTTCTTCTCACTTGATTGCACGCTACATGCGTGGTTAAGCTCTCAGTCGACAGCCATCACTAGACGACGCACGATGTTTGAGTACTATATCTTGCGAAATAACTCTTGTAATTGAAACATTCCTGATGCTAATCTCCTTTTTTCCAAATTATTGTGACAAATGATACTTAATTCTTTGTACCTTTCCGCTGGAGTATGCTGCATTACCTCGACTGTTAGAAAGTCAAACAAGAAGTGTTAACGCTCAAGTCAAGCAGGTGGTCCTCGTGATGCCCTTCAAAATCCACTGCACATGCGCGCACACATCCAAAGGTACAGACAACACTGCAGGGCCGTTTGGTCCAGTCCCTTAGCTAGGAACCCTTACAGCACCTGGCACGAATACGCTTTCATATACTGCAAGAAACGGCATTTTTCTAGGTAAGTAATTATATTGAAAAAAAAAAATGTAAAAAGTGTATGAAGGCAAAGCTGGGTATTGTTATTAAAAAATAACAAGATAAATTACGGAGTGAAACTTGTTACTTATTTCGTGCAGCATATTAATGCAGAAACACTACTGATATCTTCCGATATTCATTCAGCTACTCATTCGTTACAGGACAGTTTCTATTAAAACTAGCATAAATAAATGACATCTGCATGGAATTTGAATGTTCACTCTGTATTTGTATAGGATTGTGCTTGGGTTTTGAGTTTTGCACTATTGTCAGAAATCATGCTGTTAAGCTAGTTATCAGCTCTGAGCTAGTGTACCCTATGAAGAACTAGCTTCCCTTCCAGGACAGCTTGTGACTTGTTGGATTTGAAGAAGCTCAGTTTTGCCATATACTTAACTAGCAAGCAGGATGAAAAAATACATTAAAGCTGGAAAATCTGAATTAGTTAAACATTTAATTTTCAAAAATGTTATTGAGGTAAAATATAAAATTCCAAACAACTGCTGTCAATCCTTCATCAGCCCAGAGCCTCTTACTAGCTCTATGGTACGTCCACACATATCCAGTAAAGCATTCTGAACAGTGTGCGTAAGTGAGCCAGGTTTTGAGTTGTAGTCCACAAGATTACAGCTTTGTTATAAGTCATGTACTGTGTTTTGCATGTTGAGATGAACCGTTCAGGCAGGCAAGGTTCAGAATTATTTCTGGAAGGTTCTCATAATGCATTCCTTAAATTCTGTGTACTACAACAAAATCAAGCTTTGTAGCACATTGTCCTGTAAAAATATTATTAGATAGATAGATATTAATATTTCCTTACCTTTTCTGACATTGTTCTTAAATGAACACACTAGCACTGAAGATCAAAACAATATAATTCTTGATCTTGCCATGAGACTGACACTTTATCACTTGTCATCTGAACAATAATATTTAAAAACACAATAATTTTTTACCATCTTCTCAGTGAGATATTGTGTAAAAGTTTAGCTGTATTGTCAGATTCTAACTCTGGTGATCACATTCAGCATCTTGATAAATAATTTGAGTTAATACTGATGTTCAAGCAAAGAACAGAATTCTCAAGATATAAAATAAACAGAACCATAAGGCTAAATTGATAAAATATCAGACAACAATGCCTTGGATTTGAAGCAGCTGAGAAGGCAAGTGGTTTGCACTCCTGCCTTGCCATTCCATTGTCTGGTCAATGTCAATGTGTGTGTTCATGTGTATTTCTTCCAAATACACCATTTTTCTCTGACATCCCAAAGCTATTCACATTAGAGTAACTGCAGATGTGGGGACTTGATCTTTGCTTGAGTGGCATTTGGTCCAGGATTGATTCCGACTTTGTGGCCAGTTCTTCATTTTTAGGGTCAGGTTCTCCATTGCTATGTGATGCATTAAGCATGTTCAGAAAATTAGTGAGTGTATGGATAGATTGTTTAGACTGTAATACCAACCCATATGGGTGAATTTCAGCCATGATACAGTGGTGTACAAGTGTTTTCTCAATCTGCCAAAGCTCAATATCTCTTAAGTTATTTTATTCATCCAGCATTAATTGCTGCACAATTTTCTCAGTTTACATCCTGATTTGCTGGCTGTGATCAGTTGTGAGTCACTTGGATCACAGATTGAGCTGCCAAATATGCCAGCTACCAGGATTGCAGTGTTCACCTAATTACTATGAAAAGATTAAATAAGATTTGCCTAGCAGAACATCTGGGTGTATAAAACTAAAGTGGAGAGTAATGGTTGTCTCCTGAGGATTATGGGTAGTGTTTCACTTGTGGGAGTGACTGAATGAGTGGCAGCACCATGAAGGAGAAAACAATAGAGTCATTTCCCAGGAGGTGGCAGAAACAGACATGGTGGTCGTTATATGTATTCAGAGTTGTAGAGGATCAGTTTGTAGAACTAGTGGAGTGGACGAAGCAGAGGTTTATGTTGGGAAGTGGGCACACAGTCATCAGATCAAACAGAACAAATGCAAGAATTACATAAAAAAATAAATGGTCATTATTTTTTTTAATTACTTCTATGTGTTCAGGAGGAAGTGATTAGCTACTCACATTGATTGATAGGAAATGCATTGTAAAGGTAGTTCAGCTAACAGTACTGCCTCAGCCATAATGGCAGCAAAATAACTGCATTAAAAACCAATCATAACACAAACAGTAATTTTATACATAGCATGCATTAAAAATAATTCAGTGTACAATCCATATCAGACTATACCAGGAAAAACCTATTACAGATTGTCAGAGTGATTACCACTGCAGCAGTTAGAATGATCTCTATCTCCCTTCCCCTCTCTCTCTCTCTCTCTTCCTCTCTAAGGATTTTGCATATAATCAAAAGACCTATCATGACATCAGGAGTGAGTGTTTTGGATTAAGGGAGTTGCTTTCTTGAGTGTTAAGTGTGGATGAGGGTGCTATGTTAGCACTGTCAACATTGGTAAATTGTAATGGGCCAGGGACACCATCATTTCCATCACTTGTTGCTTGTCCATCTCTCCTTTTACTCTTACAGTTTTCATGTACATCATTTGCCCTGTTTTCTACATCATTTGTGTGGTCACTTTCTTCACTAGTCAATCCATCCCTCTGCCGCATCACTTTACTCTTCTTTGTGCAGTTTGTCATTGCAGCTTTCAACGGGTGTAGTCATCCACTGGCTTGAAAAAATGCATGTGTGAATGGAATCAAAGTTGAAGTATAGAGAACTCCTTTTCTCCATTTTGTCCACCCTAACGGACCTGACATGTGCTTTATTTTCTAGCAGGATAGATAGATCTTTATTTGTCCCCAGGGGGAAATTTGGCTTTTTAAGAAGATCTTTAAATAAATTAATACATTTAAAAATAGGTGGATATGATAAAAGAAAGAAATTCTGACTTGGCTGTCCCAGTCACAGTAAGGCATTAGGCAGACGCATGGCTGTTGGTAGAAAGGAGCCCCAGTACCATTTCTTGACACAGTTCTGCTGAATAATTCATTGGCTGAAAGACCTGGGTGTTAGTGTTCTAGACAGACTCTGGATGTGCAGCATTGTTCATAATGGCACTCAATTTTATTTTAACTGTCTCCTATGCTACTACTTCTGTAGGAGTGCATCCTATAACTGAGCTTGCCCTTTTAATTAGCTTGTTGATTCGGTGGACCTTTCTTGAATTGATGTTACCAGTGCAGCTCACTACAGCATAGAAAATTGCACTGGCCATCACAGAGTTATAGAAGATGTGAAGGATGTCAGTACCCACATTAAAGGAACAAAGTCTCCTAATATCAAAGAGCTTGCTTTGCCCTTTCTTATGTAGTTCCTCTGTTTTTCGAGGCTAGTCCAACCTGTCATTAATGTGAACCCCCAAGTACTTGTAGGAGTGCACCTCTACATCCACTCCCTGAATAGTGATTGAACATGGAGGCTGTTTGGTGCAGCAAAAGTAAATAACCAGCTCTTTGGTTTTGCTGATGTTAAGATGTAGACAATTTCCTTTGCACCAAGAAACAAAGTTCTCAATGTGACTCCTATACTCTGTCTCATCCTCTTTATCAATAAACCCTATAAGTGCAGAACTATCAGATAATTTCTGCAAGTGACCTAACCTGATGCTATATTAATAGTCAGAGGTGTACAAAATGAAGAGGGAAGGAGACAGGACTGTTCACTGTGGTGCTCCAGTGTTGCTCACATCTGTAACAGAAACACAGTCCTTGAGTCTCACAAACAGCAGTCTACCTGACAGATAGTCTATTATCCAGAATGCCATAGGCACATCCACCTGCATATCTCTCAGTTTACCCCTTAACAGAGATAGCTGGAATGTACTGAAGGTGCTCGAGAAGTCAAAAAATATATTCCCCACAGTGCTGTCAGCTTTGTTCAGGTGAGAATAAGCCTTGTGGAGCAGATAGATAATTGTATCCTTCACTCCAATCTTTGTCCGATAGACAAACTGCAATGGGTCCAGGTGGTTTAATGCAAGAGGACTTGTTTCATCTAGGACCAGTCTCTCAAAGGTCTTCATGATGTGAGAAATGAGTGCCACTGGTCTGCAGTCATTAGATGAAGAACAGGAACAATGCCTGATGTTTCTCACAGCAGCAGCACCTTCTGAAGCCTTAGGGACAGACTGACAGGTGACAGAGGATAAAATTGATCAGAATAGGCCATAGGAACTCGAGGGCTCACTCCATATGGTCCCATAGCTTTCCTGTGTGTAGCTTCTTCTGTTGTAACCTTACTTGGTCTTCAGTTATGGACAGCCCACGTTGAAGTGGACATGTTATTGGTCATTCCAGTTGACATGGTAAGAGTTGTTGATGTAGTAGGGATGGAGTGGGGAGACTGGTCATTGGAAGAAGTTGGCAGTGAGAAAGGAAAATCTATTAAATATGGGTTCAGTGCTTTAGCTTTGTCCATATCCCCTTCTAGCACATCTAGGGGAATAGTCTTGTGGTGATATGATGTGTTGTTTGTGTATATTATGCGGATATATATTATTTATATGGGGTGTTACATTGGGATGTACCAGATTGTGGCTAAATAGATTTTTTTCTGTCAGGTTTATGGGCCCTCCTTTAGGGTGGGGCCTGGAACAAACAACCCCATCTCCCCTGCTGGCTCTGCCTTTGGCCATAATTCAAATTTCCCAGAATTTAAGCAGGTCAGTGGTGGTGCTAGTGCTCCAGCATGTCCAGTGTCCAGAGTTTATGGGTTTTGTCAGGTGCCAGGGTGAGGTAATGCTATTTTATAATTTTAAGATAACATTGTTTTGGTACATTGAACTAATCAGAGTGTCCTAACCTTTTGCTAGAAATCTCTTTAAATAAACCAATACAGTACAAAAATGGAGACAAAAGGTAAAGATGTACGAAAAATGGAAATGCAAGCAATATAACAAGCTGATGATTGAAATAGTACAAATAACAAATGCAGTTTATATGAAAATTAATATTTAGCTAGGTTATCTACTGCATATACTTGTTTTCCAATATAGTAATCCATCCATTCCACCATTTATTCTCTGAACCAGCTAGTCCAATTTTGAATCCTGGAGATCAAGAGTCTATCCCAGCAGCACTGGGCACAGAGCAGGAACCAGTCCTGTGCAAAGCACAAGTCTGGACCAGGGCACACTAAAAAAGAGTCCATTGGGGCCATTCAGAGACACCACTCTTTCATTGGCATGTCTTAGGGAAGGAAGACAAGACTTAACACAAATTGAGGAATATGCATTTATCGCACACAGTTACTAACTAGGCTGAGGATCCATGAAGTATGGAGGTTTGAAGATGTGGCATTGGCAATTGTAATATTGTGTCACATGCTGTATTACAATGTAAAATAATTATATATTCCAAATGTTATATAATTTTTTTTGTATTGTTCTTTACAATTTTATTCTTAATCAGTTAGAAACAAATTTAGTGCAGGATGCTTAGCAAATTGTGGCACAGAATCCATCCATTTTCAAACCAAACCAGCAGCAAAGGAATAAAATAGAAACTAACTGCAGAAGTGAAATCCATAAAAGACGCAAATGATTAATGCAGAAATAAGTCAGCAAAGCAAAAAACAATCAGAAAAATGTCTATGTTCTAATTTATTCTGCACTTTGTAATCTTATTAGACTACTTCGCAAAAAAAAAGTGGCATTGAACATTTAATGATGATGGCAGCAATGTGTGATCAGAATTAATAAAACTAGGTAGGCCTACAATGGTTGACATTAAGAGCTCCTTGATGCATCATGAAACTGCTCCTTACAGGTAATGTAGCCATCTTCTGGTCAAGGCATTTGTCACTGAGGTGTTTCAAAGTAAACTCTCGTTCCACATTTAAACTTTTATAATTTGTTCTATAAATCTTTTGAAAACACAGAAATAGGCCTATCCTGGTTCTTCTTGGTTCCAAGTTCTATTGGAAAAGCAGCATTAAGTATGACTTAAACTGTTCATGTAAGCATATAGTATACAGAAGTTTTGGGTGAAACATTTTTGATAAAGGATTACTTGATTAAATAAATAATAAATATAATCATCCTGGTACACAGCTCTTTCCCTTTACAGCCATTAACTTCCATCCATTCATTATCCAACCCTCTATATCCTAACTACAGGGTCACGGGGGTCTGCTGGAGCCAATCCCAGCCAACACAGGGTGCAAGGCAGGAAACAAACCCTGGGCAGGGCACCAGCCCACCGCAGGGTGCACACACACACCCACACCAAGCACACACTAGGGACAATTTAGGATCGCCAATGCACCTAACTTGCATGTCTTTGGACTGTGGGAGGAAACCGGAGTACTTGGAGGAAACCCACGCAGACACAGAGAGAACATGCAAACTCCACGCAGGGAGGACCTGGGAAGTGAACCCGGGTCTCCTAACTGTGAGGCTGCAGTGCTACCCACTACCCGTGACACCCTGCCATTAACTTGTGGTTACTGATTAATTTTGCCAATGGAAGTACGATACTACATTTCTTGATGGTGTCTCTGTAGAGTTTCCTGGCTTGATTCCATTGTTTATCTTGCTTGTGCCCCATGTGTGGAATTTATCCAGTTATTTAGTGTTCCTCTAACTATCCACAGATATGGTGCCAGATTTATTGCTTACTCTGAGTTAACCTGCTGCATGTCCTTTCTGTCCCGGTTTTGGTTTAAGTTGCACAGGCACCAGTGTTCAAATAGCCTATGGTTCCTCAGTAGGAAATAGGGGACTTAAAGCATGGAAAGAATGGTGGATTAGCTGCAGACTACACTGCATGTAGCATATATAGTATACTACATATATACTGCTATATTTGTGTCTTAATTTTGTAAGTGCCTCCTTTTAATTGTAAGACCCAAAAGCTTTATGAATAATCGATTCGCCATCAGTAATTGTTTTGGTAAAACCATCCTCCTTCCATTTTATAATTTTTCTGCCATTAGCCATGATTAAATGAACGGTAAATAAAGTAAGAGCAAAGCGAGGGTGACTTATTTAGGCAGGCATATATATGACAGCAACACTCATGACAATGTCAATCATGTTACGTTATTATTAAAATGTTTCCTTTTCTTTTTCATTACTTCTTTAACACACTACTTCTCCCGTAGCTGGTATTTTGATATATATATATATATATATATATATATATATATATATATATATATATATATATATATATATATATCATATAATACAGTATATGAATGACCTCCAAAGAGCGCTGAGACTTTTGATATCATGAACGTGTCTGCAAAAACTGGGGTCTCCTGCCCAGCAAAGTCGAGCAGCCAGCGCAGCATAGCTGTGCCGCCTTTGAGACGCTGACTGCGTTTCTGCCTTAAGTCAAAGTGAGCACTTTTAATTTTTTCTTCCTCCCCTGCGCTATAGCCCAGACAAGTGCAAACACGGACCCCTTTTCTACACCACGGCAAAATAATATTAAGGCGATTCACACTTTCTTTTGCATGTATACGATTATGAGGTTCTCACCTCGGATTATGAAGACACGCACACGAGTGCAGGACTGACAGTGCCATCACAGCCGATTAATGGCGGGACGTCTCACCAGTCTACACAAGACCCACGCGACTGTCCCCAAAAGGCGATCATAACGTCAGCGAACACATCTCTCTATACTATATAAAAGAAAAAGGCAACTTTCCTTTCTTTACACCTTTTTCCTTTTATCCCAAACCAAAGCCTTTCTCTCTTAACACTGCAGAGGACACAAAACTAATTTTCTTTAAATGCCGGTAAGGCACATTACCAGAGGCACAAATTTGAACGTTCACATAGAAAATGTAATTTCTATACCCCAGCCGTCGTGTAGCCTTTCAAAAGGGATCTACTACCGAGAGATGATCCATATATATTTTAGCTGCTGTTAGTTACTTACCTGTTGTGTTACACAGTCTTTAAAATGTACTTTACCCGCAACCACTCCAGTAGTGCTCAATGTACCTGTACTTCTTAAAACGTTAATGTTTTACTGTTTAATAACTTATAGACTATATTTTATTATTTTTCCCTTGCACTCAGTGACCAAAGCTATACACACACATATAGACACATACAAACATACACACAAGTATATATATGTGTATATATATATATGTATGTATGTGTATATATATATATATACACACACACACACACCCCTATCTACATTATATATATATATATATATATATATATATATATATATATACACACACACACACATACATACATACATACATACACACATATATATAATTTGTGTGTGTGTATGTGTGTGTGTATATATGATGTAGATAGGTATGTATATATATATATGTGTGTATATGTAGGTATGTATATAGATATGAAGATATGTATGTGTATATATGTATATATATATGTATGTATGTGTGTGTGTGTGTGTGTGTGTGTGTGTGTATGACAGCAGCAATCCAAGCTGTGAGAAAACAGTAAAAAGGAGGCGTGTCAGACGTCGTGGTACATTTTCTGATGCAGCTACCGAAAACAACTTCGTGACGCTGCCGCCAAATACACAAAACAATTACTTTGACAATCATGTTACATTATTTTTAAAATGTTTCCTTTTCTTTTCATAACTTCTTTAACACATGACATCGCAAGCCTTGGTATTTTGCTATATATATATATATATATATATATATCACAGCGACACTCATAACAGTGACAAAACAATTACATTGACAATCATGTTACGTTATTTTCAAAATGTTTCTTTTTCTTTCTCTTTCCTTCTTTAACACACTACTTCTTCGCTGCCAAGCGTGGGTATATATATAGATAGATAGATAGATATATATATATATATATATATATATATATATATATATATATAGATAGATATGAGAACAACATATATATATATATATAGATAGATAGATAGATAGATATATATATATATATATATATATATATATATATATATATATATATAGATAGATAGATAGATAGATAGATAGATAGATAGATAGATAGATATGAGAACAACACTCATATCAATGACAAAACAATTACATTAACAATCATGTTACGTTATTTTTAAAATTTTTCCTTTTCTTTTTCGTACCTTCTTTAACACACTACTTCTCCGCTGCGAAGCGCGGGTATTCTGCTAGTCATTAAAATAAAACAAAAAAGTTTCTGAAGAAATTCTATGTTCAAATAGACTATAATTAAAGGAAAATGAAAAAGAAATGAGTAAAAAATGAAACAAATAAACATAACTTTTGTGCTCCTGTTTCTCAAAACACAAAACTCCGTAAGCAAAGAAACATGTTGAAAATCTCAAAAGATACTGAAAGATATTGAAAGGATTTGGTTTGGTGAAGCCCCGCATTAACGCCCTTACAGTATAATGACCATGTCTCTTAACAGCACATGCATTGACTCTACAATATTTTAACTCTGATTTGATTTTGTGACATTCTGTTGCGTAACAATGTGAAATCTTAAAGCATTTCATTATTAATAACTCTGTAATGTCAAAATGAAACACAATTTAACCCACTCTACTGAATTAGTTGTAGTGGACTTGACACTATCAACTTCCAGACAGTGTTCAAAAGCCATTAAGAAGGCAAACAGAATGTTAGGTTATATAGCAGTGTGTAGAGTACAAGTCCAAGGAGGTTATGCTTAAACTTTATAACACACTGGTGAGGCCTCATCTGGAGTACTGGGTGCATAGGCTACAAAAAAAAAAAAAAACGCAGGAAAAAATCCAGAGAAGAGAGCGACTAGGCTGATTCCACGACTACTGGGGATGAATGATGAGGAAAGATTAAAAGAGCTGTTTAAGCAAAAGAAGATTAAGAGGTGACATGACTGAAGTGTTGAAAATCACGAAGTGAATTAGTACAGTGGATCGAGACTGTTATTTTAAAATGAGTTCACCAAGAACATGGACACATAGTTGGAAACTTGTTAATGGAAAAATTCTCACAAACATTAGGAAGGGTTTTTTTTACACAGAGAACCATAGGCAAATGGAAGAAGTTACCAAGTAGTGTGGTAGACAGTCAGACTTTAGCAACTTTCAAAACTCAATTTGATGATATTTTGGAAGAATTAAGTGGATAGGACTGGTGAGCTTTATTGGGCTGGATGGACTGTTCTCATATAGATTGTTCTAATTGTAAGTTAAAACCAATATGATTGATTCTGTAGGTACATACCTTCTCTGCTATAAAATGCCTAAAATGGTCATCATGCAAGCTACAGCCAAATAATGTGTACCTACCTACCTGCCAAAAAAGAAATTTCATGAGAAATACGGCTATATGTCACTACACCAAGCCAGCATCAAAATACTATACTGCTCCTCACACCCTTTTGGGCACCTATCCTTTGGTTTTGGTAAGTATGAATCGTTTGTATAAGAAAAAGGCAAAAGATTTGCTAGACATTTTGCTTAAAGGTAATTTTAAAGATGAGGCATAAGCTCACCCAGGTAGGTGAAGAAATGCTTAAGTAAAGGTGAAAAGTCAAACACACAGATCAGTCAAAACCAGACAAAAAGGCCAAAAACACTGTATACAATGTATCTCTTTTCAATTGTAGAACCTACTTTAATTGGGTATTTGAGGGGTGGAAAGTATGGAATATTTCTCACTAAGAACTATTTTGCAGACAAAACATTTTGCGCATTTTCTTTTGAAAAAGGCAAAGTAAATACACATACCAGATTAACCTATGTGATAAATTATTTTGTATTAGCAGCTACACCTGCCGTTGCCTGGGTAAGTAATTTTAAGGCAGAAATATCTAACATCTATAAATAGCATTTCTTAAAGTGTATTCTCCAAGAGACAATTTCATTTCATCTCATTTATTTCAGGGCTCAAAATCCAGTGAAAGGCATTGACCTTAAAACTCATTGTAGTAAAGGAACTCTGCCTTCCAGGTATCCCCCAGGGTCAAACTTTTGGATTCCAAAGTAGTCCACAATCTGTTCCTGACAAAGTGGGTTATTTATACAAAAAGTTTGTTGAGACTGGACTAAAGATTTGGAATTGTAAACACACACACACACACACACACACACACAGACGGAGCTTCTTTTATTTTTAGCAAGATTAAATTTATTCTGTAGCATTTTCTCTAATTCTAATTCCTAAAACAGTAACAAATTATTGTTAATTTCAAAAGAATAATGCAGTCACTGTAAATCAATAAAACCTGAAAAAAAGCTGTGAAAGAAAATGCAGTACTGTCATTCTTTTTAACATGTAAAGCAGCAGAAGCAACAGCAGAAAACCTAAACTGTGTTATAAGCAACTAGCCTCATTACCAGTCAAAGACAAGTAATAGAATGAACTTAAATATATTTGATACTAGCAAAATACCCGCGCTTCGCAGCGGAGAAGTAGTGTGTTAAAGAAGCAATGAAAAAGAAAAGGAAACATTTTGAAAATAACGTAACATGACTGTCAATGTAATTGTTTTGTCACTGCTGTGAGTGATGAGTGTTGCTGTCATATATATATATATATATATATATATATATATATATACTGTATATATAAATATATTTATATATATTTGCACACACACACATAAACATATATATATACATATCTATACATATACACATATATATACACACACACATATATACACACAAATACATATATATATATACATACACACACACATATATAAACATATATATACATATACATACATATCTACATATATACACACACAGCTATTTCGTATCAGTGCAATACGCTGCTTGTTAAAACGGATAACTCCCGCTCTTACGTGCAAGTCTGCATGGATATTATGAACTATCGTATTTGTTTAAGTTCTATTTAAATTTTAAATAGAAGGAATTTTTATTTAGTCGACAGAAATATCTTTGGTAGGAATGGTAAAAACAGACAGGAATATTATTCCTGAATAAATCAACTCAAACCTTAAACAACTTATAATATTTGCTCTCCATAAAAATATATCCTGTCTAAATTATACAAGTTAGAAATAAAGTAAACGTTAAAAGAACAAACATTCAAATTTCTTTACTCTTATGTAAATTTATATAAAAAATAAACTTAGATTTTAAATATCCCAAAAGATTTTGCTCTCCATAAAAATATATCCTGTCAAAATGATACAAATTCAAATATGAACATGCTGCATAACAAAACCTGTAAATATAAATAAAATGTGTTCTTTTCAGCAATAACAAATCAAATCATTCAGTTGTCTTTGCTCATATGTCATTTTAGAGCTGGACGCCTGGCATCTTTTTTTGGCAACAGGTTCGTTTCTGTTTGCTGTGAGGTTCTGTGTTGTGGAGATTCTCAGGATAGATTGCAGGTGCTCATCAGTGAGGCGACTCCTGTGTGCTGTTTTGTTAGTCTTTATCACTGAGAAGAGCTTCTCACACAGATATGTGCTACCAAACATGCACAAGGTTCGAGCCACATGTAGACTGACTTTTTTTGTTCTTCAAAGTCACCAAAGCGCCGTGCAAACTCAGTGCGCTCAGTTTATCAGCAAAGTGCGTATTTTGGGAACACCGTAGTGACGACTTGGTTCAACATTACTTGGCAACAGGGAAAGTGGGGCAAGTTGCATTTGTGTCTCATAGTGCCGTCTTAGATTAAATTCTGTAATTACAGCCACATTAGCTCCACAAATGAGACACACGGGTTCAGTAAACATATACTCAGCCTCCCATCGGTTTTTAAAGGCTCTATTTTCAGAATCAACTTTTCTCTTCAGCATCGTGTGAGCTAGCTTCGCAATAACTTGCAACATCATAAGCTAGACTTGATTAACGCGGTAAGTGTTCGGCCAAGGCAGCTGAAGCGCTGCATTATGGGATCTGTAGTTTATTGTGTTACCAGCGCTTCATATACCCGGGCCATTAATAACAATAATACAGTATATAAAATGATCTTGCGGGCCGGATATAATTACATGCCGGGCCGGATGTGGCCCGCCCTTGAGTTTGACACATATGGACTAAATAGAACTTGAAAAGATATATTTTTCAAATGTGATCGCAATTCAGATAGAGTTGACGCACTACAGCCTGCATGCCTCAATAAGTCATCCTCCCCTCGCTCTTACTTTTTTAACGTTCATCTAACACTGAGTATGGCTTTACCAAAACAATCATTGATGGCGAATAAAGTATCCATTATTCGAGTATGTAGATCGGGATATATATATATATACATATATATATACCCGCATATCGCAGCGGAAAAGTAGTGTGTTAAAAAAGCTATGAAAAAGAAAAGGGAACATTTTAAAAATAACGTAACATGACTGTCAATATACAGTATTTGTTTTGTGAGTTTTACTGAGTGTTGCTGTCATCAAGGATTTGATTATCATTATTTCTTTCAATCAGGTCCGTATTTGTAGGATGTGTTGTGTTCAAGTTACATTCCGTGTTTGTCAATCGCTGTAAAGATGACAGGTTTCATTCATCGATTCGTTTCTTACTGCATCAATAAACAGCTCGTCTTCTTCTTTATCTGAGACCTGACATACTGCATGCACGGGTTTTTTACACTGTCTTCCTTTAGCGGGACATTGACTTTTTCCACCGTGTGCTTTGTTTCCGCAGTAGCTGGATTTATGAATATGCTTGTATGTATCAGACGCTTCATATTTTTTGCTGCCTTTTCAATTGTGTAATTCGGTTTTTGTTCAGCTCTTTGGAACTGTTGCTTTTATCTGTGCACTGCGCCAGTTCACGTGAGCCACTCGGTGTACATGCATCGAAGGTTCCCAGCTGTGCTGGTGCCATCTCGTGCTATGTCCATGGCTGTATTTAATGTTACCTTAGTCCTGGCACTTAAAACTTTCTCTCGCAGTTTCGCTGAGTTTGTGCAAAACACCACCCTGACCATCTCATCTTCCTCTGCATAAGCACAGTCGTTCACCCGTGAATATTTAGTGGGAGTTTGCTATTGGATTGCTGCTGACGGACGGCCCTTTTATGGGCAGGCACTAAATTACAAACGCCAGCGGCAGCCTGTCTATGAACTTAATTTAAAGTTTAGGTTTACATCGTGCTTTGTTTCCGAACTAGCAGAACTCATGAATATGGTTGTATATGTCACTCGCTCGCTTCTTATTGTTTCGCTGCCTTCTCAATTATATAATGCATGTTTTCTTCAGCGCTTTTTGGAGGTCTTCCTGGTTTTTTATGTACTGCGTGATTACGTGGGAGGCGTGATGATGTCACACGAAACTCCGCCCACGGCGTTCAAGCTCATCTCCATTACAGTAAATGGAGAAAAACAGCTTCCAGTTATGACCATTACGCGTAGAATTTCGAAATGAAACCTGCCCAACTTTTGTAAGGAAGCTGTAAGGAATGAACCTGCCAAATTTCAGCCTTCCACCCACACGGGAAGTTGGAGAATTAGTGATGAGTCAGTGAGTGAGTGAGTCAGTGAGTGAGTGAGTGAGTGAGTGAGTGAGTGAGTGAGTGAGTGAGTGAGGGCTTTGCCTTTTATTAGTATAGATATCTTGCACTACATTTACCTTTAGATTCTTTGATCTCTTGACTGGCACTACCTTTGATAAGTATGTTCCCATAAAGCACCATGTACACCTCCTGTCCACTTTAATACTTCACCATCTTTGAAGACAACTCTCTTGCATACATCCTAAATTATTACTCCATCTCGTTTGTCTCACGTCACACTTCCACCTTTGATTGCATTGAATATTTCCAAAAAATGTGAAACTGACCAATCAGATTGGACCTGACACACAGACTTCTGCGTTTTATTATACTGTCCAGCAGATTGACAGCAAAGTGGCATTTTTCAGCTTTATTTTCATGTGTTATTTCAAAATTTCATCATGGCTGGCCAGTTATATCTTTTAAAATGGGAAATTCCCCTCTTGCCTCTAAGTTCACTGAACTGCATGTCGATCACAACAGAGCACCATCTCTGCCACTGAATTTAGTAGATGTCCATGGTGTTCATTTTCTGTCTAACATAACTTACACCTGACTGTTTGGTTTTTCAGTAGGCTGAGTACAAACTTTGGCTCTTTTGTATGCAGCTTAATGATTAGTTTTGTGTTCTTGCTTGCCTAACTTAACAAATGGAGAACTGATTAATACACCCGTGTGCATCCTGTCACTTTCACTTGCACAGACAGCACAGCAGACACAAAAGCACCTTCAAATGTTGTACTCTACATCAACCAGAAGCCATATTTTCCAAGCCAACTGAATCTGAACAACCACCTTTAGTAGAGGTGCCTAAAATAGATAAGTTTATAAGTGCATAATTTCTGCTGACTGCTAAGTATGTGGCCAGTGCCAGTGCTAGGCGATTTTGCTCCTTAGGCCAAGCTTTTTTGTGTGCCCGCCGACTGTTTGGTAGCTAAACCCGTGCAGCTGGGTCCCCCGCCTTAAGATTTTTTCCCTAGGCGAATGCCTAATTTGCCTTAATGGTGGCATCAGCCCTGTATGTAGCCATATCAACTGTACCAGAAACTTACTCAGAGCATTATCTGCATAAACCCATCTGACATCATCTTGCCAGGTGGGGATTGACTTATCAGATTCACCAGTGTCTGAAAACATGATTAAGTGTGAAGTTAAATTTTACCTTAATCACATTCCTGTGGTATTTTTTCTTATTCAGTATTATAAAATACAAATGTAAAAGCAAAGTTGCAATATACCTATTAAGTCAAATAATAACTTCTTCTTCTCTATTTACTTGATTATTCAACTGTATCAATAGCATTGCCTTGTAATTCAGGTGAATTTCCTATTGCACAGCTGCCCAAAGCTGCTCCTGTTTCAATTATGAAATAAATAATCACCGGTAAAGCTGCAGTGATATATACAAACAAATCAACTTCTGAAAAACTGCAACATTATATACAAAACATTTATTAAATTGTGAAAAATGCATGAATAAAAAAGTTGACTACTCTCTTAAAAATAAAAGTGCCAGAGTGGTTCTTCCATAAAGGATCTGTGAGTGTCCTGCTTGGTAGACTACCATGCATTAAAGATTTCAGAGTTTTTTCATATTGTCAAGCACTGGTGCTAAAAGGAACCACACAACCCATTAAAGAACCATAAAATGCCAAAGTGCCGAACTCCTAGTGACAATGCTCCTGTTTTTATAGTTGGACTTGTTGGCCATCATCCAACTTAGCTTCCTCAAATCAACATCTGGTAGTGGCTCATTTTTCTGGAATGAAGATGTGAACCAAGGTTAAGCTGAAAACAAATGTTGCTTTCATCTGCCTTTTCACTTGTTTCATTTATGAAATATCTATAACTCACCTTGTCTAAGCTTGTCAGCTTGCCTAGCAGTGTGCAACTATAGCTGCTGTAAATTATAATAGACAGCGATCTGACAAAAGTATATCATGAAATGTAATGTGGCTACTCTGCTTTAAGAAATTGAGATTTGGGGTAGTTTTTCCTATTGTATCCAACCTCCACGTGTTTTTGTACTGCAAATAGAATTGAGCCGCATGGCATTTTTCATAGTCAAATGTGGCCCAATTTCAAGGACATGTAATTGAACATAACAAAGTCATCCAGATTTTAACTCAAAGAAGAATTGATATGTCTAGTGGAATGAATACTGTAAGTCTTTCCTATCCTGCTCAAAGCTCACTTAGCCTCTTCTTCTTCTTCTTCTTTTTGCTGGTCTTGTTAGGGGTTACCACAGCGGATCATCTTTTTCCATAATCTCCTGTCCTCTGTATTTTGCTCTGTTACACCCACCACCTGCATGTCTACTCTCACTCCATCCATAAACCTCCACTTAGGTCTTCCTCTTTTCCCCTTACGTGGCAACTTCATTATTAACATCTGTTTCCCAATATATCCAGCATCTCTTGTCTGCACATGTCCAAATTAAAGCAGTCTCACAATCTCTGACTATGTCTCCAAACCGTCCAACCTGAGCTGACTCTTTAATGTACTCATTTCTAATCCTGCCAGCTTCATCACACCCAATGCAAATCTTAATATCTTTAACTCTACAACTTCCAGTTCTTTCACCTGTTTTTTGGTCAGTGCCATTGTCTCCAACCCATGTAATATAGCTGGTTTCACTACCGTCCTGTAAACCTTCACTTTACACTGTTCTCCATCCACTCCACCCTGCCTTCACTCTCTTCTTCACCTCTCTTCCACACTCCTCGTTACTCTGTACTGTTGATCCCAGGAATTTAAACATGTATTCTGTCTTGTTCCTGCTGACCTTCATTCCTCTCCTCTCTAGAGCAAATCTCCACCTCTCCAGGGTCTGATCAACTGGCTCCCTACTCTCGCTACAGATCACAGTGTCATCAGCAAACATCATAATATACAGGGACTCCTGTCTAATCTCATCTGTCAACCTGTCCACCACCATTGCAAATAAGAGGGCTCAGTGCCGGTCCCTGATGTAATTCCACCTCCACCATGAATGCATCCATCACTCTTACCTCAACGCTGTCACACTTTCCTTGTACATATCCTGTATAACTCTTGCATACTTTTCTGCCACTTCCGACTTCATCATACAATACTGCAACTTCTCTCTAGGCACTGTGTCATATTCTTTCCATAAGTTCACAAAGACACAATGTTAATCCTTCTGACATTCTCTATACTTCTCCATCAACCCCCTCAGAGCAAATATTGCATCTGTGGTGCTCTTTCCTGTCATGAAACCGTACTGCTGCTCACTAATCATCACTTCCCTTCTTAATCTAGCTTCCACTACTCTTTCCCATAACTTCATGCTGTGGATCATCAATTTTATCCCCCTATAGTTAATACAGATGTGCACATCCCCCTTATTAAAAATTGGTACCAGTACACTTCTTCTCCATTCCTCAGGCATCCTCTCAATTTCCAAGATTGTATTAAACAATCTGGTTAAAAACTCCACTGCCATCTCTGCTAAACTCCTCTGTGCTTTCACGGGTATGTCATCTGAACCAATGGCCTTTGCATTCTTCATCCTCTTCATAGCTGTCCTTACTTCCTCCTTGCTAATCCATTGCACTTCCTGATTCTCCACATCATCCAAAAATATCTGTTTCATTCTGTTTATTTATTAACCTCTCAAAGTACTCTTTCCTTATGCTCAACACACTCTTCTCTCTTGTGAGTATATTTCCATCTTTATCCTTTATCACCCTAACCTGCTGCACATCTTTCCCAGTTTGGTCTCTCTGCCTAGCCAATTGGTACAGGTACTTTTCTCCCTCCTTAGTGTCCATCCTCTCATTCAGTTCATCATACGCCTTTTCTTTAGCCTTCACCACCCCTCTCTTCATCTTACGCTTTATCTCCTTGTATTCCTGTCTACTTTCTACATCTCTCTGACTATCCCACTACTTTTTCACTAAACTCTTCCTCTGTATACTTTCCTGTACTTTTCCATTCCACCACTAGGTTTACTTGTCCTCATTCCTCTGTCCAGATGTCATGCCAAGCACCCTTCTTGCTGTCACCCTTACTACTTCTGCTGTAGTTTCCTCGGTATCTGGTAACTCTTCACTGCCATCCAGTGCCTGTCTTACGTCCTTTTCGAGCTCAACCTTGTAGTCTTCGTTTTTCAACTTCTACCATTTAATCCTTGACTCTGTCCTCACTCTCCTCATCTTCTTGATATCCAGTGTCATCCTACAGACCACCATCCTATGCTGCCTAAATACACTATCCCCTGCCACCACTTTGTAGTCTACAATCTCCTTTAGACTGACCCTCTTGCATAGGATATTATCTCCTGTGTGCATCTTCCTCCACTCTTGTGTGTTACTCTATGTTCCTATCTCTTCTTAAAATACATATTCACCACAGCCATGTCCGTCCTCTTCAAACAAATCCACTACCATCTGATCTTCTGCATTCCTCTCCTTGACACAACACCTACCCATCACCTCCTCATCTCCTCTATTTCCTTCATCAACATGCCCACTGAAATCCACTCCAATCACCACTCTCTCTCCCTTGGGTACACTGTCCACCACTTCATCCATCTTACTCCAGAAATCTTCTTTCTCATCCATCACACACCCAACTTGCGGGGAATATGCACTAGCAGCATTTATCATCACACCTTCAATTTCCAGCTCCGTAATCATCACTCTGTCTGACAATCATTTCACCTCCAAAACACTCTTGACATACTTTTCTTTCAGGATATCCCCTAACCCATTTCTCATCCTATCCACAACATGATATAACCATTTGAACACACCTCAAATCCAACTGGCCTTACACCCCTTTAGTCTCTTGCACGCACAATATATCAACCTTTCTTCTCTCTGTCATGTCAGCTAACTCTCTCCCAGTCTTACTGCCAACATTAAAAGTTCCTACCCTCCCTTCCACTCTCCTTACTTTCTTCCTCTCCTCCTGCCTCTGGGCATGCCTTATCCCTGTTCTTCTCCTTCTTTGGCCAACAGTAGCCCAATTTCCACCAGCACTCTGTTGGCTAACAGTACTGGTAGTGGTCATTATTAACCCGGGCCTTGACCGATCCGCTATGGAAATCTGTATTGTTGTCTGCATATTGATCTGGCAAAATTTTACACCAGATGCCCTTCTGGATGTAACCCTCCCCATTTATCCAGGCTTGGGACCAGCACAAAGAAACACGCTGGTTTGTGCATCACCTGTGGCTGGGTTCAGACTCATCAATATGAGTTAAAGTGTCCAGAACTGATCACAGCCATTTACAAATGTGTGGCATATAGGCTGTTGGAACATTACCTTACTGCTCTATATAGCACTCTAAAACTCCCATTCAATCTTAAATCTCTATTTAATAAATACATTTTCTGAAATTGTTTTAATTTGGAGTAGCATCGTACAAATTTAAAACAAAGCAAATCAGATCACCAACAACCCTATAGCCTGTACGTCTTTGGGATTTGAGTGGAAATGATGTAATTGGAAAATGAAAATGAAGGGTAATGGAGAGAGCTGGACTCTGGAACAGTGAGGTGGCAGCACTTTTCTGCGCCACCATGCCATTCCCAGCCTTCAACATGAAGATCAGAAGGAATGTGTCTAATTCGTGTTCAGTCTTGTGTTGTTCATCTTGAATTTAAACAAAAAATACCTTTTTCTACAAGGTTTAATTTGTAACTGTTTAAACATAAAATTTATGCAGCAAATTGTGGTGTGCTTTCAACACAGTATAATGATAATGGAAGGTGGAATAAATGGAAAAAAATTGATTCTTGAAAGACAATACTACAGAATGTGAATGTCAATATTGAAAGAAAAAGAAACGAGAAGGGGGTCCCATAATTTGAAATGTCATGTTCTGCTGTGCAAAATTTTAAAAATGAAGGCTTCTTTATCTGCTGAAAAATTCTCACTTACAGTATTTGACAAAGCCAGACTATTGACAAAATGCAGCAGATGACTTCTGTAACCCTGCTGTCTTATATTCCTCTTAATAAGAGTCCTTAAAATCTTAAAATGTACCAGTTCAATAAAGCCTCTGAAACAGAAACCTCTCTTTGGCAGCCAACAATTGATACATTTTCCCCAGCTTACTTTAAGCAACGAAATCAATACTAAGTAATAACACTTTTGGTTAGTTTTTAACTATTCAACTTCACGGGCAAAAAATATTTTGTGCCCAAATATCGATTGTCAGAGGACACCCATACTTCTCTATGATAGCTGTGATTTCATCCAGAACTGTGTTCCCTTAGGTTCTGGTCTCTTTCACCCACATGTCATTATATTGATTGACAATTATAGCTGCTGTGTTAACCAAGTTCATCATAAATTCAATAAAACCGTTGCACATTCTTTGTTTAATTTTTAGGCCACCTGACACTTTTGTGTTTGTAGCAAACATCTTAGTTTAGTTTCTCCTGTAACACTGCATGAATGATGTCTTAAACCTAAGATGCCTGACCTCATATTACTGCTTAAATGTACAAAAAGGTATCACAGCAAGCAAATAACACATTATCTAAATTCTCATCAACCACAAAAAGTATTGCCATGTTACAGATTTTACATTTGTTATTTTAATGGCTTTAAAAGTCCTTCCAAAATTACCGATATTCATTTTAGCTCCCTTAGTCAGAACACAGCTTCACAGTAAATATATGACAGGAATATTTCCATATGTAGCTTTAAATGATGATGTAGGTTACCTATAGAATATGCTGTAACATTTATTTAACAACTGAAAAAAGAAACACTTTTAAAGAGAAATTTATTCCTTGACCATCTGCTCCAAGATACAAAACTAAAATTATTACAGAATTGGAATTAAGTTTGGTCTCAATGGACTATCACAGGAATGCAGACATCTATTAGGGACCCTTCTAAATTTGATGAAGAGGATTGTACGTTTCTGCCCTGATAGTATTATTTCTTGGTCCTCATGCAAGTTTTATCACCAGCTAGCTCTCTCTTTTTCACTTGTCCTTATCTACAGTAATACTTTTTCTCTTAAAAACACACACATTAGTCTTCGTTTTGCCTTTCATCCATACTTCCACAGCATTTTCAACCCTCTAAAACTTAGATTTTTGAAAATGCTCTCCAAATCCACATACTTCTGAAAACTCAGCCTCAATATTGTAATGTGGATATGCAAAAAAAGCAGAACTTTGAAAATGCAGACAATCATATTCTCATTGGTTTGTGCTCATTATATGACCCTTCCCTGATTGGGTCCTTCTTATTTCAATGTCTCATTCCCTGACTGGTCATCCTTCATGGAAGAAAACCATACCGCAACATTAGTGGACACAAAAGTGCTTTCCATGGCACTTGTTGTGTTGGTTTCCTCTGCTGATTCACACGTGCGTGGGTGAATGTCTATGTTATACGCATTTTAGTGAGGCTGGAGATACTTTGGTGAATAATGTGAAATACGCTAATGTGGAGATTGTTTTTGTTTAAAAATGCTTTCTTTTGAAAACAGTAGTGTGAACATAGACTTACTCTCTGTTAGCATGAGGTTGCCTGTAAATGTTTTCCCAGGTAATACTTAGGCATACTGTAAAGCCTCGGGCATGTACCACTGCCCTAACCCAACACAGACAGGCAGGACACAAGTTCAGCACACAACACATGTTTTATTCCTCCATGGAGAAGCATTTTCTATTGCTCCCCACTTTTTGACAAATCAGAGTCCGATTTAGCGATCATATGAAAAAAAGTCATCCATGGATTATTTTGCTTTGAGCATTCACTTTGGCATCTCTAGCTCTGAGCTCATGGCTGCCTGATAAGACTTTGTCTCCACCCCATAGCCAAGTAGCTAGCATAAAATTGTATGTATGTACTTAGTTTATTCCAGATGTGAAATACTAGAAAAAACCAACAAGATAAATAAATAAATAAACTACAATTCTGTGTGTCCACTGCAACTGAAGGCAGGATAAGATGTGTGAAATGCAACATAAAAGCCCAGTGTAGTGTAGAATGTGTACATTTTTTGCTGTTTCTAATGGTAAACAGAAATTGTGACTGACATGAAAAATAATTTTGAAAGTAAAGGAATCGATGAGTCTGTAATTATATGTGCATAGTTACAAACTATTTGCTTTAGGGTGATTCTATACAGTAGGGGTGCCCAATACGTCGATCGCGATCGACCGGTTGATCGGAAAGGGAGTGCAGGTAGATCACGATGCATTCAAAAAAATTTTTTTAAATGTTACTCTATCATATATCCTCCCTATGGCATTTGCCATTTGATTGACATACAGGGCAGCCAGTCTGAGATCTCTTTTCTTCTAACACACTGGACATCCTGCACCCACAATCAAACATGCAAGCTATTACAAAACGCCGGCTATCTAAGTGATCTAGTTAGCCTTCCAATATCGACTAAAGAAATGATTTAAAAAAAAATGTTGGTTATGGGCTGGATGTGCATGGAATTGGAAGAGGATTTTTTCTCCCACAATGTCACAATCAAAGTGCGTTTGTCTGATCTGTCAATCTATCATTGCTATTCCAAAGAAGGAAAATGTGGAAAGGCACTTTCGAACTGTTCATAAAAACTGCGAAACTGACTTCCTTCCAAAAAGCGAGATTTCAAGACCCCTGGCCGGAGAAAAAGGAGTTTCTCCTTGTCATTAAACATACAGAATGTAAACAACTTAATAAAGATCAATGGCCGCTAGACTTGGCATTTTTTTTCCGATCTGACCCATCATGTTGAATGAGCTTAATTTACACCTGCAAGGAAAAGAGATAACCATGGTCAATACGATTAGCTCAGTTAATGCTTTCAAATGAAAAATGCAACATCTGTCCTCAAAGCTGCAGCGCCTTGATTTGGGGAACATCCAAAACCTCGCGTCAGAGCTGGAGACGCAATGGAAGGCATGTGCGCAACTTGACAGCATACACTGTCGGACTTTATCTAATGGAAAAAAAGTAATGATTCGAGTGTTGCCCAATGTAGCGGAGTAAGAGTAGCGTTTCCTTTTTCACAAATGTACTCAAGTAAAAAGTATGGTGCAGTAAAACTGCTCTTAGAAATACAATTTTTTTAAAAAGTTACTCAAGTAAATGTAACTCGTTACTACCCACCTCTGATACTCAGTATATATATATATACAGTATATAATTTTTAATGTTGGTAGATCATTTTGACCTGGTCGTTTTAAAAGTAGCTTGTAAGCCAAAAAAGTGTGGGCACCCTTGCTATACAGTATAGCGTGTATGTGTTTGTGTGTCTATACAAAATAAAATAACTATAATATTCCAAAACGGAACACAAGGTTTCCATAAAGGAGGACACCTTGTGCCAAACAGTATGACTTTGCAATGCTATGGGGCATGACATCTGAACCTGACACTATGATAGCTGACAGACTGGGGCACAAACGAAACTCGATTCCAGGTCTGGGCATTATAAAATACCTTGGCTATGTACTGTAAAATACAGTTTTTTGAAAAGCAATCTGTAAAGCACATTTTACTGTGTGTTTTATTTAGCTGATATTGGTGTAAACAAAGGTTTTTAATCATATAAATAGATTTCTTTTAAAAATCTGAAGTGTTGTAGTCACTTCAGCCATTTGCAGCTCCTTTATTACATAAGCGCAGTAATAGCTGTTTATTTTTGGGTATGTAATTTAGACTCAATAATGGCACAAACCCATTACTGCATAAGGTCTTGATTGAGCACTTAATACTTTATGATTTACTGTTTTATTATTGTGTTGCCTTTTTTGTTTTGAATGTTTAACCTTTTAATCTTTTTTTTTTTAATGGGTATTATTCAGACAAATACAATAATCACTTAGGCTATATTTTATAATCATCATCAATGCTATGTGAAAAGATACTTGAATAAAAGTAAGATCATTAATATTAGACCTATGCTCTTCCCACTGTTTTATATTTTTCTCATTTGCAGTAATCTGCTGACTTCAGCCATTTTAGGATGTTCTTGATATTGTAGCTTGGTGATTTTACAAATTCCCACTCTATTCTTCTGCCATATCCTTATCTCTTAACAGCAGCACTGAACACAATGAAGTGAAATCTCCGTTTTGCAACAAGTGCTTTTGATCACAATCTAATAACGGAAAATGAAAACAACAACAAGAATATCCGCCCGTCTGTAAAAACATCTGCTGGGTTTTTTCATTTTTAACTTGAATTTCATCTGTGCTCCAATTAGATTGGTCTCAATGCATCCTTAAAGGGAAAGCTTTAAAATAGGACTTCCCAAAGCTTCAGAAAACTATTTTAGAATTGTAAAAACTATCAAATATTGAATATTCACAAGCATAATTTTTTCAATATTTGCAATTCAAGCAAAATGGAATGATTTTTAAGTGCACAGGCCTAGAAAATGACATGTTGTAAGTAAAAATAAAGTAATGTAGAAATATTATGGTAGCACAATCCACCTCCCACTAATGAGAAAAACAGGCTTATTTTTTATCTTTAATCTGCTCGTTTTTTTTTTTTGGTATCCATTTAAGTTTAATTTTCACAACATTGTATTGAATCTGACTGAGTTTGAACCCATTTTTATGCAGATCTGGTGGGTGGTAGCAGCTGCAGATTGTTTAATCACAGGCTCTTTCATGTCTGCTGTCACAGGTCATTCTGCCTCCTTGTGTGAAACATGCTGGAAGAACAATTACAGAAAATGAGGTTGAGAACTCTGGGTGTCTCAGTGTCTGTTCTGTTCTCTGTAAAGGAAGGAACTGGACAATTGTTCCTTAAGAAAAATCCCAGAAAGGAGGCCGGACATTACATGGAGTCAACCCACCCAAGAAGGTCTCAGTGGATTAATAAGGATAGCTACTCAAGTCATAACACCCATGGAGTGGATATTTAAAGGAGCTGAACTGCCAGAGATACAAAGTACACAAGAAATATATTTAATTGTGCAAAAGGCAATTGTTAAAGTGAAAGAGTGCCTCTCTGCTAACCAATCAACATAAATAAATGAGCCAGTGTGACTGGTCTCCAAACCATTTTGAGACATCTTGAGCGTTTGTTCCTTGAGCTCCCTGTAGTGGTCACAGTGTACACTAACCTGGTACTTACTGTCAAGTCTTTCAGAATAGGACACCTTTCAGAAGCATACATTTTAAATGTGGGGTGCAACACAGCCACTTACCAACTTTCAGAGTCGGAATAATGTGGTACAAAGTAAAGCATCTCTGCAATCTAATTACATCTACCAATAACAAAGTAGTGTAATGAGTCAAAGGTCTGGTCAGGTGAGGTTGGGGAGCATGCACTGGCACAACATGTTGCTGCCCCCACCACATGACAAACACCTCGGGAACCTGGTTGGGAACCCCGCAGGCAGCCACATGGTCCAGTCCCACCTCCTGGAGCCTGGTACAGCCGCTCGGATAATGAGGGATCTTTGAGTCGGATCACCCTCAGGGAATAGCGCCCAAAGAGCATAGTGCTGTAACTGTTTGAACTGTTTTAATTTTTGTGTAGCGCTCTTCACTTAGTGCAGGCGCAGAGTGCTGTGCCAAGTTCTCAGTTAAAATGCAAATTAATAAATATCTGATTTGTTTAAACACACAGGAAAACAAAATAGAAACAGGTTACCATAAATGTCCTGCTGAACCTGTAATCTAAGTATGGTTACAGACTTTCATTACTTGAATTACACATATGTTTCTAAGTAAATAACACGCAAATGTCATAAAAGGGCAGGCATTCCATCTCACATAACATTTGAAAAGGTAAGTGTGACTTCTCAAAGTGCATCCTTTGCCCAGCATGCACTGCACATGCTCACTATTGTCACACAGACATCATGCATTTGTACCAGAGGTGTTTGTTATTTTGGGGCATTACTGTACATGATAGTTTGCTTTACTTCAGTGTTGTATTGAGTTCAGCTTAGTCTTTATTAAGAAATAAAAAATTAGAGTTTTACTTTAAAAGATAACATTTCAGTCTTGCAACACATTTAAAGAAGATGATTAACAGATAGAGAGAGAGAGAGAGAGAGAAAGATTAAATCTAGGTTAAGACAGATGAAGCAGAATAAACTGCAGTGTATGTCTGGGAACTATTATAATTAAATGTATGGTAGCGTAAGAAAGACACAAGCAGAGATCATAAAGGTTTGGAGCACCTAGGTCATCCCCATATAATTGAAAATTGCATAGTGTAAATAAAACCAAAAGAAACATGAGTATGCCTTCTCAGATGCAAGTCAAAACAGAGAGTGAAGTCATTATGGTGGTGGAGCCAATTACCACAATGACAAGGCAGAAAACGGAGGTGACGTCATACATAGTCTGTCCGTCAATCATTTTTCTGCAAAGGGCGGAAGAGAAAAGGTATTAAGGGACAGCGCCAACTCCTGGCTCGGAGTGTTACTACCATTAGACCAATCCTGAAGTTGTCTCAGATGTGCACATTTGTGACAATAGCTACATTCATACATTATGACTTATCCATTTAGATTACCTTACAGTACATGTGCTTAGGCTGTATTCTTATTGCTGTATTGTTAGTTCCATAGATATAGATATATGTATATGTGTATGTGTACAGGCATGTTTTTATTGGTTTAATGATTATATTACCTATACAGTGTTCTTGGAAGTTTTGAAAGGTGCCTTGAAATAAAATGCATTATTATTATTAGTATTATTATTATTATTATTATTTTTCTTCCTTGTGATGTACAACATCTTGATCAAAGAGCTATATAAGGAAATATATTTACAGAGGCAAAAAGTTTTCAATAGCCAGTCAAATGAAAAGTGTCATGAAATGTTTTGCCAGACCTTACCATATCCTTTAACATTTCCATGACAATAGAGAAGTCTGTGTCCAAGCAAGAAAGCTATATTCTTTACCATAACTGTTGGTGAATGTATGATAGTTACTTATAAAATGTAAATTGCTTTCTTTTTGATCTTTTTGGGACTTGTTTGCCTTGCATTGCCTTTGCCTTTTCAGTCAACTTTTTTTTTTTTTTTTTTACTTTTTGTGCTCCAAGGAGCTTAACCTATGTTCAAAGTATTTTTTTTAATTAATCTTTGATTTTATTAAGATCCTGTGTTTTTGCCTTTGTTAGTAGTCAGATTTTGATGGTTTCCCCTTCTATTCCACATTTTGAACAACTATTAGGACTTTCATGCTTGGGAATTCTTGAGCTCATTACAGAGACGGGGCAAAGAACAGTAACTGAAGGCTGAATAGGAAAATAATTAATACACAATATGATAATCCATAAATTAAACAGAAAATAATTAAATCAGCCACAAATTCAGTAACAACAAAATATTAATACAATTTAAAAGACATCAAAAATTTCAAAAAAAGCAAAAATGTACTTGAGCCAGGCATGAGACCCTAAAAACATAACAGCTATGGCTTTGAGGTAGCATGGTAACAGGAATGAATTGCCACAGTGTAATTTACATCAATGCACCCAGGTCCAACTGAAGGAGCTGGCCCTTGCTGGGCATATACTCTATCCTCTAGAATAATCTGTCATGATATTTCCCCATTAGATAATTTAAATATTGTCATTAGATCATAGGTCCTCACAGGTTAATGAAGGAAATGCACTTCTAGATGATTTTATTTGCTGTAATTGAAGGTGAGAACTGCTACCACACAGTTTTAGAAATCAGAGTTAAAATCCCTTGCCCAATCTCTATCACTCTGTTACCATGGGGAGATTTTTCCTCTGATGGATTGATTAGAAAATAGACTGATGAAACAATAGATATTGACAGTCTTATTGTGGGTATCAAAGTAGAGTAGCATGTAACAGCTTTCAGAATTACTGCTCTGAACACACAAACAATATAACTTTGTCAAACCTGTTGTATCCAATTCAGTGTCATGGAAAGCCAGACCCTACACTAGCTGCATTAGATACAAGGCAGGAATGAGCTGTGGATGGGGCACCATCTTTCCCCAGAGCCCACTCATACGCACCTCATGCAAGAACAGTTTAGAATCGCCAACAAACCTTTGAGACGTAGGAGAAAAACTTCATACAGACATAGGAAGAAAGTGCAAACTCCACACAAACAACAACCAAGAATAGTAATCCATGAGACAGCAAAGTTAACCACTTTGCCACCATTAAAGCTGTTGAGTCCTCATAATAAAATATGGTCTAATAGAGCAAGATTATCTTTAAAATGGAAGCATAATTTAAATAAAATGCTTACACTAATTCTATACTTTTTTGAAATTGTTGCAAAAATGAAGAAAAAGCATTATGCTGTTAAAAAATGTGATCTCATTAAAATGTCTAATAGCAGTTTACAGCTGGCAGCCCACATAAGCAGTAAGGCTCAAAATGGCCTAAGTATTCTGGCATTAATTGGGGTTTAAGTGAATAAGACATGTTGGTGTAAGGCTTCAATTAATGCTTGTGGATTAAAGTGTCACATGTCTTCTTACATTGCACAAAATGCACCAGTTCAGGGTAAAATATACGCAGTATAACAAACTATGGGGCAAGAATGACACTAAAGCAGAAATTTTGACAGCACTTAAAAAGATTCCGGATAAGACATTGGGACAATTTAGCTGTTAGATAACCAATGAAGCTTGATTAACTGAATTATCTCTTGTCGTTAGTCAGACTTTTTATGTTCTTATGTTAAAATTAGACACTTTGGTGTCCTACAGAAGCCTGCACATCTGCAGCAAACTGCAGAGGATGGCTTATGCATTACTGGAGAAATTAAAGGAAATTTTCGGTGAATGTTTGTATATGGATCACAAACTTTGGATTTATGGAAGTGCACTGTAGATGCTGTCCCTATGGCTGAGGGGGAAAGGAGATACAGGGTTTCCATTTTGTAAAGGACCCTCCAAGGGGTCCTCAACGTTTAGCACTTCTGTTATGTTCTGCCAAAGTCACCAGAAATGCTACAAAACCAATTCAATATTGTTTGTGTTGGTCAGAGTGAATGCAAAGAGTGAGGTGTCTAAAATGAAATATTTTAGGATGTAGCCATGTTTTCGAAAATAGCCTAAGACAAAAACTGATCGCCTCTTTCCTTTCAAGAGTAATACATGTAGGCTCCACAGAGTGTTTCCCATGAGTCTAGAAAAATTGTACTGAAGTCACAACAGCCTAAATGCGGAGTAGCAAAAAAATATCTGGGCCAGAGAAGAAGGATTGGGCAGACTTGGAGAGACATGGTGATATTCACTAGTTAGAATTCTTCCTGTTGTCCCATTACTTATTTAGCAGTGAAAAAGAAATCTTTAAATTCAATTTAAGGTCAGCTTTTACATTAAAGGGAGCTTTTCATATTTGGTATCTCAAAGTGAAATACTGCATTGCAATTTCAAAGGAATTCATTACTAGCTTATGAAATGAAATGATCAATCAACTTTGAAATTCCATCTAGCAATTCACTGAGGGCAGAAAAATACATATAAGTTAGTTTACACAGCAAAGATTCCTGATTCCAGATGTTATAAGCCATTAGAGATGTACATGAAACTTAAGTAATTTAGCAAGTATGAATAGCTGATGATTAAATCTCAGATGGTGTAGATCCACACCTAACCCTTAGTATGCTTGAATATTGTCTATGTATTCTGGTTTTCTCCCAAAGCCATATTGTTAATCTAACTGGAGGCATTGAATTAGTTGTAATTTTGCAATGTAATGAACTGGTGCCATGAGAAGGGTTGGTTTCTGCCTTATATCTGATGCTGACTCTGTTGCTGGAGCTTAGAGTAGAACTGCTGCATTTCCAGGTTATGATGACCCACATAAGATGGTTTGTACATGTAGTACAGTTGTCTACTGGTTGTCTCCCAAGAGGGATTGATTTAGTCACGGCCCACTGGGAGAAGCCCAAGTAAGCAGACCCAGGACACTCTGGAGGCATCATATCTGTCAACAAGCCTGGGAATGGCTGGGTATTACCCAGAAAGAGCTAGATGTAGATGATGGGGATAGGAAGGCCATGTCGGTCCAGCGCAACATGTTGCTACTGTGACTCTCATTCGGAAAAGTGGAAAGAAAAATGATGTTGTGATGATTAGTATTTTCTTATTTTTATAAGAGGATTTTGAAGGTCAAGGAACCTTGTGGACAGAGAGTGTTAAAAAATGTAAAAAGCTCTCTTTAAAGCTCACTCAGAATACTATTCTACTGTACAATAACAGATAGCAATAATAAAAATCCTCGGGTACTGTTTAGAACAGTGGCTAAATTAACAAATGGGAATTCAGATCTACAGTGTAAAATACCAACAGATATTAGCAATACAGACTTTATGAACTTCTTCAATGAGAAAATTTAAAATATAAGATCCCAGATCTCAGCATCACAGTACAAACCAAATAGATAGATAGATAGATATTAATACTAGCTTAGCAGACCCCATCTCACATTGCATTCAGCACTTTAGTAATTTTAATCCTGTAACTGAGCAGGAAGTCTTAACTTTAATTTCTAAAATGAAGCCCACTACTTGTTCCCTAGGTCCAGTGCCAACAAAACTAGTAAAATGTGCAATGGATGTTCTTGCAGCGCCTATTCTAAACATTATCAATAGTTCATTATTGCATGGCACAGTACCTGATACACTAACAGTGTCAGTCATTAAACCATTACTTAAAAAGTCAGACCTAGACTCACACATACTAAATAATTATAGGCCTATTTCAAATTTACCCTTTCTCACTAAAATACTGGAAAAAGTAGTCGCCAATCGGCTTCAGTCACACCTTACGCATTAGAATTTATTTGAGAAATTCCAGTCTGGTTTCCGCATTGGTCATAGTACAGAAAGGCACTAACGGGTTGTAAATGACATTCTGATATCCTCTGATGAAGGAAACTCCACTGTAATTATGTTGTTAGACTTAAGTGCAGCATTTGACACCATTGCCCATTCTATTTTACTGCACAGGCTAGAAAATGATGTTGGGCTTACAGGCACTGTGCTCTCTTGGTTTAGTTCTTATTTATCAAATCAATTCCATTATGTACAGAAATATTCTGACAGGTCTCCATCATTATACACAGAAGTTCAATATGGCGTCCCACAGGGCTCAGTACTGGGACCTTTACTGTTTTCACTTTACATGCTTCCACTGGGATCTCTCATTAGGAAACATAATGTTAATTTTCACTGTATGCAGATGACACCCAGTTATACCTTTCATTTAGATCAAATGAACTTTATCCGATGTTGTCTTTAATTAGTTGTGTTAGTGAATTAAAGGAGTGGATGGATAAGAGCTACTTGCCTTTAAACACAGATAAAACAGATGGTAATTGTTGGAGGGAATGACGCTGATCACAACAATATTCTGTCATCATTTAACTCCATTGGAATCACCATTAATTTTACTGAATCAGCCCGCAATCTCTGAGTTCTCTTTGACTCTAGCATGTCATTTAAAGTGCATAGTTATCCAAATCATTTTTCTTCCATCTTAAAAATGTTGGGAAATTAAGGCACTTTCTAAATAAATAGGATTTTGAGAAATTAATTCATGCATTTAATTCTAGTAGGACTGACTACTGCAATGCGGTGTTCACTGGATGTTCAAACTGTTCTTTATACAGCCTCCAGTTAATCCAAAATGCTGCTGCAAGAATTATTACAAGAACAAGAAAATACAAACACATAACTCCAGTTATTAAATCCTTATACTGGCTCCCAGTTAAGTTTAGAGCAGATTTCAAAATCCTCCTTTTAATATATAAAGCATTAAATGGCCAAGGTCCGGCTTACTTGTCTGAACTTATCATTACTTACAAACCTGAGTGCACATTAAGATCTCAAGATGCTGGTCTGCTTCTGATTCCAAGGATTAATAAGATAACAGTGGGAGGTTGAGCTTTTAGTTACAGGGCCCCTAAACTGTGGAATGGACTGCCTGCTTCTATAAGAGATGCCCCTTTGGTCTTAGCTTTTAAATCCCAGCTGAAGACTCACTACTTCAGTTTAGCATACCCTATCTAGAGCTGCTGATTAACTGTACAGACTGCATCTCTGTTGTTAGTTATTAGCACTAAAACATAAGTAACATGATAATTATAATTTGTTACTAACCCTCATCTATTCTGTTTCTCTTCTCGGTACTCAAATGTGGCACTTGGTGCCTCGGCCCACCTGCCAAGTTGTTTTGCCTGCCTATGGTAAAGTCACCCCTGATGGAGGATCACAGGAATAGTGAGAAAGAGGGGTCCTTTCACTGGATTGGTGCTATTTTAGCTGTGGAATGACCAAATGGGGGAGGCAGCTTGATGGATGAGGTCTCCAGGACTCTAAACAAATCCATCCATCCTGAATCCGAACACAGGGTTACGGGGGTCTGCTGGAGCCAATCCCAGCCAACACAGGGCACAAGGCAGGAACCAATCCCAGGCAGGGTGCCAACCCACCGCAGGACACACACAAACACACCCACACACCAAGCACACACTAGGGCCAATTTAGAATCACCAATCCACCTAACCTTCATGTCTTTGGATTGTGGAAGGAAAGCGGAGCCCCCGGAGGAAACCCACGCAGACACGGGGAGAACATGCAAACTCCATGCAGGGAGGACCCAGGAAGCGAACCCAGGTCTCCTAACTGCGAGGCAGCAGCGCTACCAATGAGCCACCGTGCCGCCTCTAAACAAATCCAAATCATATTATGTGATATCATCTACTGTTAAATTCTATTCTGTACTTCTAAAATTTTTATTTTTATATAGTATTGAGGGTTTGTTCTGTTCTGTGTATTGTATTGTATTGACCCCCTTCTTTTTGACACCCACTGCACACCCAACCTACCTGGAAAGGGATCTCTCTTTGAACTGCCTTTCCTGAGGTTTCTTCCATTTTTTCCCAACAAGGGTTTTTTTGGGAGTTTTTTTTTTGTCTCTTTAGAGAGTCAAGGCTGGGGGGCTGTCAAGAGCCAGGGCCTGTTAAAGCCCATTGCGACACTTCTTGTGTGATTTTGGGCTATACAAAAAAAAAATAAATTGTAAATTGCTGTGGTCACATTTGTTTTCGTACCTAATGTTTTTTGCACAAAATTGGAAATTACTAATGTTTTTCCACCTACACCATTTTGTTTTCACACGATGTTGCCATTTTGTGTATTTTTGTTGATTGGCTGTTATGCCATTTCTACACAGTGTCAAGCAAAAGTGTGCAACGTGTGATTGCATTGGGTCATAGGTATAAAGGCCAGTGTCACACATTTCCTATTTGTACATGATTGAATTCTCCGAAACACATTTCTCTGCATTTAACTTGGTTTCAAAATTGTTGTTCTGCTTTTTTATTACAGTTAATGTTTAATGATGTGGCTTTAGTTTATAGGATTCTTTTTTCGATTTTCACTCTCCTGCACTGTTTTCTTACTACGCATCTTGCTGGTGCCCTAAGCTAATTTTTATGATCGTTCTTCTTTCTTAAATGTAATAGTATTTTATCCTAAGTGATAGTATATACTTTATCTATAATGAAAAGTTAAATGTTTCAAAAGGCAAGGCAAGGTGGTGGTTTAAACTTGCAGGTCTGCTCATTAAGGCTTTGGGAGGCAGAACATGATAGGCATAGTTTAGATTATGAACCAAAAAAGATAAAAAAAATGTATATGGGACAGAGACAGATGAAGACTGAAGGAAACATTCATGAATTAATACAATGGTAATAACATATGGACATATTATTCTCACACATTTGGCAGTCAAATAAGTGTGACCATTTGTCAGATTTCCAGTATCCATTCATCCATCCATCCATCCATTTTCCAACCCGCTGAATCCGAACACAGGGTCTGCTGGAGCCAATCCCAGCTAACACAGGGTGCAAGGCAGGAACAAATCCCCAGGCAGGGTGCCAGCCCACCGCAGGGCACACACACACCAAGGACAATTTAGGATCGCCAATGCACTGTGGGAGGAAACCGGAGCACCCAGAGGAAACCCACGCAGACATGAGGAGGACATGCAAACTCCATGCAAGGAGGACCTGGGAAACAAACCCAGGTCTCCTTACTGTGAGGCAGCAGTGCTACCACTGTGCCACCATGCCACCCATGTATCCATTCATGCATTTCTTTAAAAGTGATTATTTCCATTTGGCATCTTCTTAGGATAGCATAGTTTATTCTGCTATTTCATCCAGTTGTGCTGTCTTTTGAGCAGTATTATAGCAACAAGGGTGTTTTTAATATCACCCTTGTCGCACATGCATGCGACAAAGGGTTCAGGTAAGCTGAACTATAGCACAAACTGTATCTCTGGTTTCCTCCTCAGTGTAAACCCACTGCCTAAAGATGATGCCTAGCTGTGACCCTGCTGGAGGTTGCAAGCACTACCCTTTTCAGAAGAATACAAGCGGGGCGCCTATTAAGGAAGTTGTCTTTTGACACTCTAGAAACCCTGAGATAGAGATCTCAAGGAGTGTTTTATATATGGCTCACCAATTAAAATGCCCTTCAGTTAACTTTTGTGAGTAAAATACAAAAAATAGAATTTTTAGAACAGTTCTGCTGTCTAACTAGCTCACCAAACCTGTTCATCTAATTTATCCAGTAAAGCATTAAGTTGAGGTTTGAAATGGCACATTCAGGAGAACACACCTAACTTATCTATTTACTAAGATAATAAGTGCCGATTGTTTTTTGTCTTACAAAAGTTAAGCCTTTAGTAAAGTTACACCTTTAGCAATAAAATTTCAGCTGTTAGAAACATCTGAGAAAGCAAACGGTAAGTAAAAGAATTGCAATAATACATCTGAAAAGGCAGTTTTCTCTGCTTTGGTGGAGAAGTTTCAATTACAGTTGAACCTCGGTTTGCGAGCATAATTCATTTCAGAAATGTGCTCGCAGTCCAAAGCACTTGTATATCAAAGTGAATTTCCCCATAAGAAATAATGGAAACTCAGATGATTCGTTCCACAACACAAAACTATGCATATAAAAATGATTGATGCAAAATATAAAGTAAAATTACATAAAACAAATTAACCTGCACTTTATCTTTAAAAAGAATCATGGCACCCAACGGGACGACACGCGGAAGAACATCCCAAAGCAATCGCAGTCTCCCAGCGCTGTAGCAGTTCGCCCTATAAGCGCATCCAAAAAGATCGCAGACATGCTATAAGCGCCTGCCGTCGATGGGTGATACAAGGAACATTATAAAGATCCCGCTACAATAAATAACAGCACTGTTGCTGTTTCAAGCTGAATAAGGCTGGTGTTGTTAAAGTACTGAGACTCAGCTTCGTGTTTTGGGGTGCAAGATGGGGACTCGCACTTCACAGTGCACACACACACACACAGTCACAATGCTGTAGTAGAAAGTACGGATGTTGACTATATGAGTGAGGCACACACACAGACTCAGACGGAGAATAGGAGACGATTGCACTCAAGAGAAGAGAGAGAGAGAGAGAGAGAGAGAGAGATGCGCTTGCGAGCGAGCGAGATAAGGAGAGAGACGCACGTGAGCGAGAGAGATAAGGAGGGAGAGAGAGAGACGCGAGCGAGAGAGATAAGGAGAGAGAGAGAAGCGCGAGACAGAGAGAGAGAAGAACCATCAGCTCAGCTGTGATCACATGACACTCAGCAGACAAAGTGTATCCATACTACTCGTATTGCAAGACATCGCTCGTTTATCAAGTCAAAATTTATTAAAAGATTTAGCTCATCTTGCAATACACTCGTAAACCAAGTTACTCATAAACCGAGGTTCCACTGTAGTTTCCTGTAGTGTTCAATGGGAGACAGATAGATGACTGATGTCAAGGATGACTCAAAGATTGGTGGGTAAATATGATGAGCTAATTTTGCAGAAATTCAGTGAGGAGTTGAACTGAAGGTCCCAGAAGAAAAAAATAGTACTTTCTCTGTATTCAGATATGGACATTTAACAAACTTCAATGTTAGTGTTTGACATTAAACATTTGATATGCATCTTGGAGTTATGTTTTTATAAAGCATACAGAAAACCGACTAAATGTGAACAGGTAGATATTGAGTAGGAGCAAAAGTGGACCAGAAATTGAGGCTCACCACAATGGGATACTGGGTGTTGGTGTTTGGAGAGGCTTATTTATGGCCAAACTTAACAGACTGCATGTATCCAAACCTGAATGGGAAAATTAAAGTCACTCATATAAACAGATACTGTCTCAGGTTGTGATGAGGCCAGATTCCAGTTTCGATGACTATTTAAATAAACATTCTATTCTTGATAGGTTTTAGACAGGTTTTAGAACAAATCATAGTACAGAGAGTGCACTGCTTGAAGTATTAAATGACTTCCAGGTTAGTGCAGACAGACACCAGATATCTTTTGTTGTTCTACTAGACCAGGGGTCCTCAATCACAGTCCTGGAGAGCCGCAGTGGCTGCAGGTTTTTGCTCCAACCCAGTTGCTTAATAAAAAGCACTTATTGCTAAAGTAACACTTCTGCTTCACTTTAGTGATTTTGAGCCCTTATTGCTTAATTTTGTCTTAAACAGCTATTTTAATTGCTCCTTATTATCAATAACATGCAAATGACAAGAGAGAGCAGCATTTCTCCATTTAGCTTATTTACATTTACACCTGTGTGTATTTATCTGCACTATTGGGTTTAATTAAATACTTGGAAGAAAAATGAAGAGAAAAAAGTGAAGGACTGAGAATTACTCGTCCATGTTAGCCTTCAAATCATTTGCATGATAGAAAGGGAAAGAAAATCTAGGATGTGAGAATGACCTGACATAGCAGAGTTAATTTAATTTCATAGCTTGTTAGTGCTTTATTGGCAAGAATTGCTTTCTAATTAAGCAACCAGGTCAGAACAAAAACCTGCAGCCACTGCAGCTCTCCAGGACTGGGATTGAGGACCCCTGTACTAGACCTAAGTGCAGTATTTGACACCATAGGTCATAGTATTCTAATAAATTGCCTGAATCAATGGGAGAGCCTCTCTGGCAGTGTCTTAAATTGGTTTCAGTCTTATTTAACAGAAAATGCTTCATTAGCTGTGGTGATTATAGTTCAGGGGTCCATGAAATTATATATGACAAACCACAAGGATCTATTCCGGGCCTATTGTTATTTTCAATCTACATGCTCTCATTAAGCCACATTATTTCAAAACACAAAGTGAACTACCACAGTTGTGTACATGACACGCAGCTTTACCTTTTTGTATCACCCAATGACCCTGACATTTTGGGATCTCTGACCCAATGTCTTTCTTTTATTTCTGATTGGATGATTAGTAATTTCTTTGAAATAAATAAAGAAAAAACTGAAATGTTATCCTCATTATTTTCTTTTTTACTAAAGGCTATTAGAGGTAAAGTTAATCCCTTAGAATTAAAAGTGAAGATGAAAGTAAAGAATTTAGGTGTAATCATGGACTCTGACCTAACGTTTAAATTGTACATTCACCAGATTACTAGGACTGCGTTTTTTCATTTAAGAAACATTGCAAAAGTTAGTTCTGTTATAATATTGCAAGATGCTGAGAAATTAATTAACATTTTTGTATTTAGTTGAATAGATTACTGTAATGCACTCCTAAAATGACTATCTAAAAAAGACATCAATCAGATGCAATTAGTGCAGAATGCAGCAGCAAGAATCTTAACTACAAAAAGAAAATCTGAGCAGATCTCACCAGTTTAAAGACATTACTTGTGCCATTTCAAATTAGTTTTAAAGTACTACTAATGGTGCATTAAGCTCCTTGCTATATTTTTGAGTGCCTGTCAACCTAAATTCCCAGTCATACCCTTTGATCTTCTAATAGTTGTCTGCTTATAATTCCAAGAGCCAAGCATAAACAAGTGGTGAGGCTGCCTTTTGCTATTATGCACCAAAAATCTAGAAAATGTTACCAAAAGGGATACGGCAGGTTAATACTATTGAACATTTTAAAACACTCCTAAAATACACTTTTTCTAACTTGACCTTTTCATAGCTACAAGTTAGTTCTATCCTTAACAAACTAGGTGTACATAGAATTATAAAATTCTTCAACGAATCTGCAGTCTTTCTTAATTTTTACTTTTCTTTGAGTTCTTTTCCGTGTTCTTCTCTGATGCCATTCTACACCACCGCTAGCTGATCAAAGTCTTGTGCACCACCTATGATGTTTGAATGAAAGAGGATACCCCAACCTGCCACAGACCCACTGCTTTGAATACTCTATGACAAAGCCTAACAAAGGGCTTGGCCTGTTCCTTATAAGGGTAAGTAGATTTCTAGTTTTAAATATAATACATTTCGTCCATTCTAATCTTGTGAGTTTGATTTGAGTTTAAAACTCAATAATTACATTGATGCATAATAAATCCACTTTGATCTTGTGATATTATAGAAGGAAGCACTTTCCATATTCTTTTAGCTAAAATGTTTGATAGGATCTTAATATTATCATTCAGCAGTGAGATATGTCTGTAGGATGCTGCTCAAAAAGTATCTTTATTCTTTTCTGGGGAGACAGCAATTGTGACCAGAGTTTGTCTTTTTAATAAAATGATATCTTCTCTAGCTAAACTTAGCTGCCATTCTTCTTCTTTTTTCGGCTACACATTAGGGGTTGCCACAGCGGATAATCCTCTTCCATATTTTTCTATCCTCTGCATCTAGTTCTGTAAAAGAGCTAATTTATCAGAGAGCTCTTTATACTATTCAGCTGGACAGCCATCTGAAATGGGAGTTTGGTCTATACTTTTTGTGACCAAAAGATTAAATTCTGTTTGCAAAGACCGTAGTGATCGTGATGTTTCTTCACTTTGGGACTTAAAGTACAAGTCCAGTATTTTTAAGTCAAATGAATTTTTTCACAATTATGGCATATATTAAATTGCCACATAAAAATGGGTTTTAAAGTGAAGCATTTTTTTTATGAATTTAACCCTAGCCCTTGCCTGGTCTTGCTTTTTAAAATAGAGGGGAAGGAACCGGGATCCAAACATGAAAATATCAAAAGCCATAATACTTATACTATGTCCACTTTGAAGCAGAAAAGGTTTTGATTTAAGAAAAATGCACATTCCTTATTTCTGAGGCATGTTTGCGACAACAACAGTAAACTGGAGATATTACATTTTATCAGATATTCTTGGTATGATCTTCTTAAAGTTGGGGTACATTTCCTGTTCGCTAAACTGCTTTCAGTGGGGTGGATTCATATTTACCATAGATACACCTCCCATTCGCCAAATTTCTGTAGCTTGCGACTGCATATTATCCTACCTTTGTCTGTGCATTTCTGTTTTTTCAGTTATTATATTCTGCCATGGCTTGTAACAAATGATGCTCCCAGTGTCTGATATTGTGACAGAGCAGGCAGTAGTGTTCTGTCTTGGAGAGACAAAGAAGAACATTAGAACAGTCTAGATGAGAACAGACCATTCAGCCCAACAAAGCTCGCCAGTCTTATCCACTTATTTCTTCCAAAAAAAATCAAGTCGAGTTTTGAAAGTCCCTAAAGTCCTACTGTCTACCACACTACTTGGTAGCTTATTCCAAGTGTCTATCGTTCTTTATGTAAAGAAAAACTTCCTAATGTTTGTGTGAATTTTACCCTTAGCAAGTTTCCAACTGTGTCCCCGTGTTCTTGATGAACTCATTTTAAAATACAAGTTTCGATCCACTGTACTAATTCCCTTCATAATTTTAAACACTTCAGTCATGTCACCTCTTAATCTCCTTTTGCTTAAACTGTAAACACTCAGCTCTTTTAATCTTTCCTCATAATTTCACCCGTGTAGCCCTGAAATCAGCCTAGTCGCTCTTCTCTGGACCTTTTCTAGCACTGCTATGTCCTTTTTGTAGCCTGGAGACCAAAACTGCACACAGTACTCAAGATGAGGCCTCACCAGTGCATTATAAAGGTTGAGCAGAACCTCCTTGGACTTGTACTCCACACATCGTGTTATATAACCTAACATTCTGTTAGCCGTCTTAATGGCTTCTGAAAACTGTTGATAGCTTAGAGTCCACTATGTCTCCTAAATCCTTCTCATAAGGTGTACTCTCGATTTTCTGACCGCCCATTGTGTATTCAAACCTAACATTATTTCTTCCTATGTGTAATACTTTACATTTACTAACATTAAATTTCAACTGCCACAAATCTGCCCAAGCCTGTATGCTATCTAAGTCCTTCTGTAATGATATAACAGATTCCAAATTATCTGCTAATCCACCTATCTTGGTATCATCTGCAAACTTAACCAGCTTGTTACTTATATTCCTATCTAAATCATTTATATATATTAAAATTGCAGCGGCCCTAGCACTGACCCCTGTGGAACACCACTCTTAACATCGGCCAGTTCCGATGAGGTTCCTCACACCATCACCCCCACCATCAAAGTCTTAAATAACAAAGTGGTTCAAAAAACCAAAAACACTAATAAATAAGTGTAAAAAAAGTTCTGTTTAATCCATTCTCGGGTCAAGATGTGACACCCCTAAATACCATTGCATCGATGACGTCAAAGGTCACGTAACCCCAGCAAAACATGGGTAGGATTGCAAAAGGACTGTGCACTCTAATGGCAAAGCAAAATGCCATTGCATAATGAGAAAAAAACTGAATGCAGATAGAAAATAATAATCCACAGAAATAAATTCCTTGAGGTAAAAAAATAGAAAAGACACCAAGATCATCCAGAAAGGCCAAAGAAAATTATATAAAAATTAAAGAAGAATGCGAGTTGTCATAGCAAGTATGCCATTAAATCCATATGATTTTAAATTTGAAAATATAAGCAAGTATGATGGCACATGCATACTCAAGTCATGTTATTTTCTTATTCTATGTTTACTCAAATCATATATTTTCATATGAAATGCTTACACTGAAACACATATAGGTACAATGGTTTAATGACAGATGAGGATTTTTTTCCTAAATGGAGACTAGTTTTCACCTATTACATTCTATGTTGTGAATTTACATAGTCCATTGAGTGAAATTCATGCCAAATGCCAGTTTGATATATGTTTGTGAAGGACGCACTTTCAGTGCAATCTGTGCATATGAAGTGAAAATCTGAAGTGAGTTGATTACACCATGCAGTGTATATTTTATAAAAGCCTTAGATTTTTTTTAAAGAGCCAAGCAACCTGCAGGTTGATATTAAGTTCACAGTGCCAATCAACGCTCAGCATTACACACTTTCTGTGGTGTGTTAAGTGAAAGTTAAAGAGGCAGATTATGTAATAGAGCTAAGCCATCATGAAACAGATTTAAATGTCAAAAGCCATTTATTGAATTGTATTGCTCTTGCTGAGGATATGGTAATAAAATAACAAAAGACAAAGCTTTGAAGTGAGAAAATATGATTAATTAATTTCACTGTTCCTTCTAGTAGACATTACTCAAGCTCATAATATGATGACATAGTTGTAAATTGAGATTCTTGTAGAAATCTGAAAGGTTGCCACAGAGGTAGACAATCAGTAAAGTGAAGCTGATCTCCTTTTAAAATGGCTGTATCTCAAAAAATGTTTTGTTTTTTTTCCTTGCAGAAATTACATAGATATGCTGTTTTGAAGTATGTGTACAATCTCAAGACGCAGAGCAATGCTCAGTAATGCTCTTAACTTGAAAAATGGGCATATTTGGTAAGATTTAAGGTTGCATTTCATGTTTGGACCTCAGCCCCATCACATACATTTTTAATGCAAAAACAGGCTGGGTATTTTTCAAAATTTATAAAAAATACTTCGACTTTAGAGCACAGTTTTATGTGGCAACTAAATGCATACCATGATTTTTAAAGAATGCAGCATGATTATGCAAGTATTTAATTACTGGATCACTTTCTAAAATGTCTTTATTTTTCCTTTAATAGCAGCAGCGAAACAAAGCTTTCAAGGAGATCTTAAAATTAGGACCTGTTTTTTATGTATTTATTTTATTTTTTATTGCTTTTTGTATTGTTTTCAGATGATTGTTTTTTCTGATTTAATCAGTGTTTTTGAACTCTTGCCTGTTCAAAACAATATCTTTGTGATCTCTCCCTGATCGCACCTTTTCCCAACACTACCTTAGGGAGTTCTAGTTTGTAACATGAGCCTTTTTTATAAAGAGTATCAATGGATTACCTTTAAAAATGTCTATAATTAGTTTTAATGCAAAATATATGAAATGATCTTCTTTTTTTCTGATTTGTACAGGGGGTCCTCGGGTTACAATGTTTCGATATACAACGTTTCGAGTTTACAACACTCACTCCCATAAAAACTTAAAAAAATTGAGACATGAGAAGGAATAAAAGTAACGATTTTTTTACACTCATTTTTTCTGTTACTACAGTACAGTGTACAGTACAGTATATTTATGTCCTTTTCCTTTTTCTGAGGCTTAGATTTTGTGTTTTTATGTTCTAGATTATGATTTTGCAAATGTGTTAAGATAGGTAAGTTACTTAGGCTAGAGTGTGTTTCGACTTACACCAAAATTCGAGTTACATCACTGTTGTAGGAACGGAACTGTGTCATAACCCGAGGACCCCCTGTATATTCTTGTGCAAGTACTTCTATCTTTACCTACAATGACACTTTTGATGGCTCCTACCTCTTACCTTTGGTATGTGACTGAGTAGCTAAATGAGACTGTAGGATCAACACGTGTAGACTAAAAGATAGTTGGATTTGAAAGAAAACAAATTGGAAAGAATGTATTGTGACATTTAAACGGTGGTGCATTTTTCTACGAGAATATCTCCACAGAGGAAGCGAAGGACATTCATTGAGATGCTGTGAACCCAGAGTGCTCCAGCTGTGTCCCTGGGAGCTGCCAAATCTCTAAAGTAAATCTTGGCAAGCTAGCAATAAAAAAACAGAGGGGCATATTTATTTTCAAATTACATTAGTAAACATTTGTATCCCTTCATTTCCTTTCTTTCTGTTATAATTCATGCATCAATTGTGAGATCCGGTTTGGTTGGTTATTTTTCTGCGGGTATTATTACATTTGTCTTGGCAAGACACCACTAGTTCTCATGTAAATGAAAGGCAATGCCCTATTAGCATCAACTGCTATTTATTGCACAAAACTGTATTGCATATTTAATGCACTCAGAGGCTCAACATTTGGCAGCACCTTCATAAATATGCTTGAATATTATGGAAAAAGAATCACTGAGGCGTATAAACACATCTGACGTTAAAAAAAACCAATAACTGTAGTGAGAGTGATAGTGAAAAATAAAGGTCTGTAGGGTGGTCCTGATACTTTAGTCCTCTGTGACAGGGTACTTTATAGACCAGAATTAGCCATTCATTTATTAATAAAACAGCAATCTTCTCCATCCTTAGTAACAAATGGCACACTGTCAGTAGAGCTAATGGTGAGAACTATTCCCTTGACATGAGAGAGAGCCTTGTTGATCCATTAGCCCATCAGTATCTACTGTATTTTTGGTAAAAATCTCCACTGTTTTTTGAACCTGCCTAATCTAATTATAGGATTGCAAGGGGCAAATACTTATCCCAGCAACATTAGGCAGAAACAGCTTAGGATGAGGGACTGATCTGTCACACCACACACTCATAAACACGCTCAGTTTCATGAACACTGGACCATTTTGGAGTCACCAGTTTGCCCTTTTACATACTGTATGTATAGGCCTTTGTATAAAATACAAGGTTTAAGAGGTTATTTTGGTAATCAGAACTGTTAAGTGTGACTGCACAAATTATACATGCCATACTGTATCTGGCTAAAGATGAAGGGGGTTAGCTAGTCATGCAAGGAATGCTAATGAACAGAGCCGGGCCTAGAGGTATTTTCACCTGAGGCAGGAGGATAAATTTGCGCTCCTATGTACATATATAGTTTTTTTTTATTACTAATAAGTATCAAATAAACATAAATAAATGCATGATTTTGAGAACAAAATATATTTATTAATTATTAAATAAAAAATCATAGAATGCAGTAATAGTACAATAGTAATAGGAACATAATATTGCGCATATTAAAAACAAAATCATACCAACCTTAACAAAAGAAAAATAAAATAAGTATTACACATGAGATGAATTAGAATATTGCAAATTTTTCAGTAATTTAATTTAATAATAGAGACAAAATAATATCAATAATACTTTAGACAAAACAAAATTTTGTATAATTAAAATGAATAATAATAAAAAATCTTTTTAAAAAATTTTACTTTTCTTGCTTTTAGTGAAGCAAATTCATCAATTATTTTATCAAAATGAATTTGTTTTGTCAATTCCTGTTCGATTGATAAAATTGCCATATTTGACAATTTTTCCTAAGCAAGTGATGATCTTAAATATGTTTTGATATTTTTTAGTTTACTAAAGCTTCTTTTACCAGAAGCTACACTAACAGGTAGTGTTAATATTCTCAATGCAACTTCTAAATTTGGATAGGACTGAACTAAACTATATTCATGAATTGTTTTTAAAAGATCTAAACTTGTAGCTGCTTTAAGGTCTGGAATTAACGTCATTGCCTGATTTATATCATTTGGATATTTAAGGGATAAATCGCAAGCTGCTTTTTTTTTAATTTTCTGTATCCATCGACTTTAATTTTTCACCTGTTAAAAATTCAAACTCAAATTAAATCCCATATAGTTTTTCATATTTCCATTTAAGTTGTGATAATAAAATATCTATTACTTCTTTCATTTCTACTGCAAATGAATATTTACCATTATAAGGAACTGATTGCTGAGATTGATCATCTAATTTAATGATTTTTCTTTGAGTGTTTTCAAAATCTGTAGACAATTCCAATTCTGAAGCCAAATGCATGTGTATCGAGCAAGAGCGTCTGATGCAGATTGTCAGTTTGCTTAACGTATTTGACGAACATTGCAACATATTTTTCTTTTTTTTACTTTGCAATTTATTAATTTTCATTTTCATCAATTTGGCGCCCTTTCCCATTGTTCACCTGAGGCAGGTGCCTTGTTTGCCTCACCTTTGTCCCAACTCTGCTAGTGAAGTTTTAAAAAAAAAGTGTGTTGCCATGGACGGTACTGTATAACCAAGAACCTAGTGTGGATTCTTTTAAAACTCAACAAAAGATTACTGATAAGGTTTCCCGGATGGCTTTTCCAAATTAATTACAGAGGCTGTATTATTACCAAAATTTTGAAGAATATAAAGCCACTTTACAAGACTCAGACATATTGAATGAATCATGGCATGAATCAACATGGTGCAACCTCTTGGCATCCTTCTTGCACTGTCCCCCTGGAGTGCATTCTTTAGAGGTTTTACCTGTCTTAGTCTAGGTTGCAAATGAGATGCATGCATCTAATGCCAGACAATGCATGTGAGGGTCTTTACAGCAGGGACTGAATCATCATGCACTGTACTGAATTGTGTAATGTGAGCATTTGGCCTGTTTCAGCTCTGTTTTTCATTTGTGCTTTTAAAGCTGCAATGAGACCACTAGACTACTACTGAAATTAAACCATTTTGTTTTAGTGAACACAGATAACTTTATGGCTGCAAGTGTTCACTGGTAGTGATTAATGGATATACAGCAGGGGTGATCAATATTGATCCTGGAGGGCCGCAGAAGCTGCAAATTTTTGTCCCAACCCAGTTGCTTAATTAGAAAACAATCCTTGCCAATAACAGATCTTATTTAATTTCACAGTTTGTTAGTGTTCAACTCTGCAATGCCAGGTCATTCTTATATTGTAGTGTCACAGACGGCTGGGGTTCTTACCAGGCTGGGACACCTAGAAGGTGGCAGTAAAAGCTTCTGGGTCAGGAGGACACAAACGCCCTGGAGCAGGAGAGGATCACGGGAGAGGAGGAGAGACTTTTCAACTCGTTGGGACCCGTGGCCACCGCCAGGGGGCGCCTTAAGCCTCCTAGAACCCGGGAGAACATTGCTTCCGCCATACTTAGCAAGATGGTGGAGGAACCTGCCAGGGACGCCCGGAGTGCTTCCGGGGCAAAGGGCAGCACTTCCGCCACACCAGGAAGTGCTGCCGGAAGATCGTCACCAGCCACCTGGAGCACATCCGGGCGTGAATAAAAGGCGCTGCCTCCCAGCAATCTGGGAGCTAGAGTTGGGAGAGGGAGCAGGACAAAGCTCCCAGGAGGAGATTGGCGGCCAAGGACTGAGAGAAAGAAGGATTATTGCTGTGTGCATTGTGTGGTGTTTTGGGACTGTGTTTATTTATGAAAAATAAACATGTGACTTTTATAAAGATGTGGTCTCCGACTGGTGGTATCTGGGCAAGTACCACAGTAGGATTTTTCCTGCCTAAAAATATCGTCCAAACAATTTGAAGCCTAAAACAGATGGACAATTTTCAGTTCTTTACGTCCTCTTCACTTTCCTTTTGAGTATTTTATTAAACCAAATAGTGCATGATGAATACATATGGGTGGAAATAGAGACAAGCTAGATGGAGAACGGCTGAATATTTCTAATAAGGAGCTAGTAAAAACAGTTAATGCATATGTTTAAGACTAAAATATGCAATTAAGGGCTTGGGAACACTGCAGTTTGTATACTGCAAAAATGTCCAAAATGATTTACTCTTATGTAATAAGACCTTAACAAAAGCTTATTTTGGATTTATTTTGGATTATTCATCTCTGTGCATTGCGGCAAATTGGCATGAAGATAAAATGACTTGTTAATTTGGAGGATTCACAGGTCTTAAATAAATATGTAATATGAAATGTGTCTCTGCTAAGCCACCTCAGATCACTCCAAAGTGAAGTTTTGTTAGTAGGCCACATTGCAGAGATGAATAAACACTTCACTTTTATTTTCTAAGTGTTATGAAGGCCCAAAGAAATGTTTGTTAAGGTCTTGCTACATGGTAGAAAACAAGTAATTTAAACATATTTCCAGTATCCAAACTAAAAAAAAAGTGTTATCAGTGTTTAAAATGTTAACAAGCCAGACAACTAAAAGGAAGTAGACAAATGTCACTTCAGCAATAAGCACTTTATCAGCAATAATTGATTTCTTATTAAACAATTGGGTTGTAAACCCCAAGGCCTTCAGGGATGCTATTGCTCACCAATGCCCTACAGGATTACTGAAAAGCAAAAATCATACACCGAAAGGTGATCTTTAGTGCTGTGATGTCTGAAAATTATTATTCTATGTCTTATTGATACTTGGTCATAAGCTTGAATCCTGCTCCCTGTCTTTTCTTGTATGGAGTTTGCTTGTTCTCTCCATGTCTGTATGCTTATCCATCTGCTTTCCAAAAACGTACCAAATGAATTGATTGAAATGTAAATAAAGTATTACATGTACTATACCATACCACTTTTCAAGCCCGCTCAATCCTGGGTTGCAGGGTGCATTTCATGTAGGAATTAAAAATGTTAGATTTGAACACACAAAAAAAAGTCTAAGACTTCAAAGTGTTCTTTATGAGGAGGACTTAAGAGTCAAAGTGGACTTATAACTGTCTATATCCAGACAGTGTGTAGAAGCAATCACGGAATCTAATAGCATGTTAGCTAATATATCACAATGTGTGGGGTACAAGTCAAGGAAGGTTATTGTTAAAGTTTATAACGCACCAGTGAGACCTAACCTAGAGTTGAGTAACTGTGTTGAACTTTGGCTTCCATATTACAAAACAGACGTAACAGCACAAGAGAAAGTCAAGAAAAGAGCAATTAGGCTGACCCTGCTACAGAGATGTATGAGCTGTGAGGAACGATTGAAGAGTTGAAACTTTTTCAGTTTAAGCAAAGGAAGATTAAAAGGTGACATGAGTGAAGTGCTTAAAATTAAAGTTCTGTAACAAGAACATGGGGACACAAACGTGTCTGTTAAAGGCAGATTTTGTAGCAATGTTACAAAGTTTTTCTTCACAAAAAGAACCGTAGACACATGGAATTGGTGTGGTGGACAGCAGAACTTTAGGGACCTCCAAATCTCAACTTGATGTTATTTTGGACAATCTAGATGAATAGGATAAACAAGCTTGTTGGGCCAAATGACTTATTGTTGTAACAATGTTCTAATGTCCTAAAGTGTGCCATAAATATCACACCCTGAATACCCAGAATACCCTGTTTCACCACCCATCTATCTCTCTCTCTCTCTCTGTTTCTCTCTTTCTTTCTGTCTTTACTCTGTCCTCTGTTCATCCTGCCAACAAGCTGTTGCCCTAACTTACCCTTTAGTTGTAAAAGCATTGGACTTTTCCAGGATCACTTTTACTGTTGGTAATGGTAGAGAAAATAAAATGGAGTGTTTCAAAATGGTGGCTGTTACAAAGGCAAAAAGAACTCAATGCCATCACCCACTTCCTTCACTGTGTGGATGACAGATAATTAATGTTCCATAAGAACAGATCCAGATAGGTAGGTGGGCAAGGTCAGGGATAAATAGGGTGCAAAAATAAGGGCTAGTAGTAGAGAACCCCCAATTCATGACATCAACACATTGGTTGTTGAGAGACCTAGCCATGCCAAACAATGAGGAGAAATACTCCTGCAGATGAATATTTTACATAATAGAAATACAAAATAATGTTTTAATAACAATGACAATCAGTTCACTGTCTACTATTACTTAAGAAAACTGTATTGCATTGGAGCCCACCGTGGTTAAACAGTTAACACTATCTTATAAATAACTGCTGTAAGCTCATGGCCGACAATGCTGAAAGGATAAAGCAGAATGTTTAAAAGCCATCTTCACAAGCAAGCACTTTGATATCATCTTACAATTCCTTTAAATGTGTGACCTTCCTTTCAAAATTTGGGGTCATGTCTTTCTCAAATTCTGTAGAGGAAAAGGCACTAAAGGGATTAAATTAGACATTCTGTCTCTTCTCTCTTCTTGGTCATCAAGAATCATCAATGTGTACTGTATGTAGTATGGCTTTGGAGTAGATTTACAGATATATCTGCAAAACAAATAAATCAGTAAGTTTTCACTAAGATGAAGCCTTATTACTCATCGGAATCATCTGTAGTCAGGCTGAAGTGACAATATTTTGGTCACATTATAAGTAATGAAGGTTCTTTGATAAGATACTTGTGAAGCTGTGTATAAAATGCAAAGAAGCAGAAAGAAACAAATCTGATGGATTTCATAATGGAATTTGCTTAAATGTAACACTAATAAGAAAAAAAAAATCTGTGATGGAAGAATTTGGGAGAATATCATCCATTCTGACGGCTGCTATCATGTTATTTTCTAATCTGCTTAATCCAGACCAGTGTCGAGGGAGGTGCTAGAGCCTATCCCAGCTAACATAGGGCGCAAGGCAGGAATAAATCTTGGACGGGGTGCCAGCTCCTTCCTCTACATGTTTTAGGACTGCCTTCTATTTTCTACTTTTTGGATGAATTTTTCCAATTCTCTATCCAAGATTTTCTCTGTTAATATCCCCCTTTTGTCTCATATATTTCTCCTCCTTATCCTCTTCTTTTACCTTCACTTTTATCCAGCAGAAGTTAATGTGTTATTGTATCATTATATATCATAGTCTTTTACTGGAAATCTAATGTAATCTTACTTGGACTTTCAGTGGTGTGGATCAATGGATCACTTGGTTCCAATTTAGAGAAATGACAAGCCACAGTGCATTGGTTGGCAGTTGGTTGACTGGAGATCAATGTCATGACACTAATATTAATCCTTAATCTTCCACTTTTCTCATTCCCCTCTCCTTTGGGGCTCATTGCGTCTGTCTGACTCCTCTCACTGGTCTACACAGGCAACAGTAAATTTTAATCTTATAAGGAACCCTTTTACAGGACAATTTTGGGACCTTCAGTGTGGTGTGGGTGCTTCTTACTGGTTAACTACTGTTGTTACAGTTTCTTTTTCCATGATTACGGATTGTTGTTTCTACTGATTGAACTCAAACTAAAAATTCTGATCACAAATAAAAAAAAAACAAAAAAACATTGAGTTACCTGGGAACAATATACTAAGTTGGATAAAACATGCAAAGACAAAGTATAAGTTTGTTTGCTACTTTACTCACCACTAGAGGGCAGCAGCTCTTGCTTTAATTTATTGCAATTGAAAACGGCGTTAACAGTTGAGTAGAGCAGCCAAATTGGGCTTAAGGTGGAGCCCAAGTTCTGCATGCAGCTGTGTGCCAACCATGAGGTGAACACCTGCCAGTCCACTACTTTCTGTTGCAATTCCGCTATGAGTCTTTTACACTAAATTGACGGATACATCTGCAGCAAGTGCTTTTACAGTTGTTCTTAAGTTATATTTTTGCACTGATGTTTTATTTGTAGAACCATCACCAGGTTCACTTTTATGTATTTAATATATTGAATCAAGAAAATAATATAGAATAAGCTAGAGTGAAAAAGGGACAAATGGCTGGTGAAATCTCTATGTAGCCCCAGACTCAGTCCCAAAGGTGCTCAGAATCAAATATCTTGTTTTGCTAAAACAATTAAGCAGTGCATTGACACAGACACCAGAAACAAAATACAACAACAATGTAAGCCATTGTTACACCACAGGTCGAGTGACATGCTGACCATTTTATTCCTCTTAACTCATTTCTCTTCCTCAGACCTGCCAAATGGGTTTTGGTCAAAGTCGTCCTGAAAATGATTATCGAACTAAAGTTGCACAGCTGGAAGGAAAAAGTTGAATATTTCATGGATAGTTTAATAACTGAAGTAAAAGGAAGGCTAGGCAAGAAAACAAGTGACAAGTAAACATTGTGTGTAGAGAAATATAAATAGTGAAAACCACAGAAGATATATAAAAATATAGAAGAAACCGAAGGTGGCTAATGTCTATAGGCCAGTCGAGTACAAAATGCAAGCTTAAATCCATCCCTGAATTTATTTTTTAATCACAGGAAAACAACACAGGGTTAAATTAGCATCAGGATAGTCTGCAACGCTAAATGGGTACAATGAATGTGGCTGTATGTGAAGCTGGCACGTTGCAATCTTTGGGTTCAGGCTGCATGATTCCTTATAATGGCTGCTGTAGATTTTGGTTTCAGCTATACTAATGGTTAAAAGATGAATGAATAAACAGATGGAAATGTTACACGCAATGCATATATTCTGTTAAAGTCACTATAGACACTTCAGCTTATACGGTATCGCAGTAATGGACATCTATGTGGAATGTATATTTTTTTTAGCTTGCAAATTGCTACTGTCTCAAAAAGCTAGAATGGAAAGCTGCCTGTCTCAAGCCGAGAAACAGCATATGTTTCACAGAAAGTGACAAGTCCCCACTTATTTTGTATTTTTCATGCCATCTGTCATTCTAAAAGCATGGCAAATCAGACAAGTTACCTAAATAGTTTTCATGTTTGAATAATGATCAAAAAATTTTCTTATTATAAAGAATGCTTCCAGTGAAACAAACTAAAAAGGAGAGAGAGAGAGAGTGAAAGTGAGAGACACAGCTCTGGCTCCTCATTGTGCTGCAGAATTGTTTCTATACATTTTGAACAGATGCCAAAGACGTGTTATCTATTTTATAAACTCAGCACAGTCATTAATTTCTCGTTCCCTGCTATATTTTTGGAGATCCTTTGCTGCAGAAGATGAGCTGATAAGTCAGTCATTCTATTTTAATAAAGCCTCCGTTATTGGGTGTACTGGATTATGAAAAAAAAAAAAGCTTTAAGTACAAAAGGACAAAAATATTCTCCCGGGAAAATGTGCAGCATTCTCAAGGGGTATACTTCAGTATGCAAAGCACAGATCAGCCTGCTGAGCAGCTGAGTCCATCAGCTGAATATCACTCGTTTCATTATCTACCAAACTACTGTGCCACCAGCATCTAAACACTAAAACGAACAAGAACAAGATAATGCCATTAACAAGCAGCGGGATTAAACCAAATTACTAAAGATGTTGAAAACCATTTCAGAAATTGCTGTCGTACACAAATGAATGAAGGCTAAATGTTTTAATACACTTTATGGATATCAAATATTCTGAATGTGTCAAACAAAACCAACATGAAAGCCTGAAACAAGCGATAAAAGTCAGAAAATAGGCCTTTCCTTTTCTCACAACTCCAGAGGATGCCTGCAGGGTATGCTTCACATTGTGTGCCAAACCACACTATGCCAAAAAGAAGTGAAATCAAGGCGTCCACAAGACGATCAATGCATATTTTTAACAATTGGTTTTGTTAAATCCTTTGTGAGATAGCTAAGGAGAGAGCAGCCATTCAGATCAGCATTTATTACCACGCTTATTTTAACTTAATCGGTTTGTTATCTGGTACAAATCTTGTAATCGACATTTAACCGACTTCCTATTGTCCAAATGACTTAAAATTTTGCACTCACTTCCGATGACAATACATGAATCAATAATCAGTTTCACTAACTGATCAATTAATCCATGTTAATTAAGAAATGAAATTTTCATATGAAGAATAGTTAAAGATTTCACCAACAGATGGTGCTAGTAACGAATAGAAATATTAAAGGAAGTGTTAAAATATTGATTACAACAGCGTTTCTCAACCTTTAAGTATTTGCGACCCAAGTTTTCATAACAGTTTTAATCGCGCCCCCGAATGTTTTTTTCAAACCCTGATAAAATTTATTCCTATATTTTTTGCTGCTGATACACCGATACACCATTTTATTATACCTACTTAACTTTTATCGACGTTTATCTAGCTCTATATTTATTTTTCTAGTATCAGAATGTAGTTTACGTTAATTTGTTTTGGTTTTAATAGATGTATTTTTCATATTTACGAGTCTTGTTTTCTTTTTTTCACATCTTCGCACCCCCTTTTTTGTTACTTCGCAACCCCCTAGGTTGAGAACTGTCGGATTACAAAACCAAACCCAAGACTAAAAAGTTGAAAATTATATATATATATATATATATATATATATATATATATATATATATATATATATATATATATATATATATATATATATACAGTATATACAGTGCATCCGAAAGTATTCACAGCGCATCACTTTTTCCACATTTTGTTATGTTACAGCCTTATTCCAAAATGGATTCAATTCATTTTTTTCCTCAGAATTCTACAAACAACACCCCATAATGACAACATGAAAAACGTTTCCTTGAGATTTTGGCAAATTTATTAAAAATAAAAAAATTGAGAAATCACATGTACATAAGTATTCACAGCCTTTGCCATGAAGCTCAAAATTGAGCTCAGGTGCATCCTGTTTCCCCTGATCATCCTTGAGATGTTTCTGCAGCTTAATTGGAGTCCACCTGTGGTAAATTCAGTTGATTGGACATGATTTGGAAAGGCACACACCTGTCTATATAAGGTCCCACAGTTGACAGGTCATGTCAGAGCACAAACCAAGCATGAAGTCAAAGGAATTGTCTGCAGACCTCCGAGACAGGATTGTCTCAAGGCACAAATCTGGGGAAGGTTACAGAAAAATTTCTGCTGCTTTGAAGGTCCCAATGAGTACAGTGGCCTCCATCATCCATAAGTGGAAGAAGTTCAAAACCACCAGGACTCTTCCTAGAGCTGGCTGGCCATCTAAACTGAGCGATCGGGGGAGAAGGACCTTAGTCAGGGAGGTGACCAAGAACCCGATGCTTACTCTGTCAGAGCTCCAGAGGTTCTCTGTGGAGAGAGGAGAACCTTCTAGAAGAACAACCATCTCTGCAGCAATCCACCAACCAGGCCTGTATGGTAGAGTGGCCAGACGGAAGCCACTCCTTAGTAAAAGGCACATGGCAGCCTGCCTGGAGTTTGCCAAAAGGCACCTGAAGGACTCTCAGACCATGAGAAACAAAATTCTCTGGTCTGATGAGACAAAGATTGAACTCTTTGGTGTGAATGCCAGGCGTCACGTTTGGAGGAAACCATGCACCGCTCATCACCAGGCCAATACCATCCCTACAGTGAAGCATGGTGGTGGCAGCATCATGCTGTGGGGATGTTTTTCAGAGGCAGGAACTGGGAGACTAGTCAGAATAAAGGGAAAGATGACTGCAGCAATGTACAGAGACATCCTGGATGAAAACCTCTTGACCTCAGACGGGGCGACAGTTCATCTTTCAGCAGGACAACGACCCTAAGCACACAGCCAAGATATCAAAGGAGTGGCTTCAGGACAACTCTGTGAATGTCCTTGAGTGGCCCAGCCAGAGCCCAGACTTGAATCCGATTGAACATCTCTGGAGAGATCTTAAAATGGCTGTGCACCGACGCTTCCCATCCAACCTGATGGAGCTTGAGAGGTGCTGCAAAGAGGAATGGGCGAAACTGGCCAAGGATAGGAGTGCCAAGCTTGTAGCACCATATTTAAAAAGACTTGAGGCTGTAATTGCTGCCAAAGGTGCATCGACAAAGTATTGAGCAAAGGCTGTGAATAGTTACGTACGTGTGATTTCTCAGTTTTTTTATTTTTAAAAAATTTGCAAAAACCTTAAGTAAACTTTTTTCACTTTGTCATTATGGGGTGTTGTGTGTAGAATTCTGAGGAAAATAATGAATTTAGTCCATTTTAGAAAAAGGCTGTAACATAACAAAATGTGGAAAAAGTGATGCGCTGTGAATACTTTCCGGATGCACTATATATATATATATATATATATATATATATATATTTTTAAAAACAATGCTCATATTAAGTTAAAAAGTGTACTAAAAAGATAAAAATATATGTCTCTCATACATCACTTGTAAAATAAAAGTGTGGGCGCTTTTCATCAATCAACTTTCAAAACACACTTCTTAAAATCTTAGCAAAAGCATCCACCTTTAGAATAGACAAACGGGTGTAGTGGACTCTGATTGTCTGGTTTTACAATATTTAAAGTAACAATAAAATTCTGCTATGGTGTTACTAGTTTTCAGTGCAAATTAAGGAAGGATTCTCTCATTCTCAAAAGTTTATTTTGCATAAACATTAACCACATTTTTCAAGATTAGAGAAACACTGTTAAACAGTATTTTGCACTTTTGATAACCATTATATGTTAGGGATAATTGCACAGATTCTACACTCATTTTATAAATACGCTAAACACACAGATTGTGCAATATGAATGTTTTTAAATCTTTGAGGCAGCACTTGTATAGTTAAATTAGACATATAATTTTTTTTCTTCTATATTTGTCCTGACATGGTGACATTTTGTGATTTGTTGTAAATAAATATTTGTGTAAATTGTGTAGGAATTTTTTAAACTAGTAAAAGTACAATATTGCCGCAGATTGTATTCTATATCTTGTGACAAAGGTGTTATACCAGCGCCTGACCCGACACAGACAGACACGGGAGGCACATTTATAAAAAAAATAAATGTTTTATTTTTCTTCACCTGTGGGCAATGCCTTCCCCGTTCCCACAGGCACAACACAGTCCCAATAAGTACCAAACGCAATCACCGCAATACTTTTTTCTTCTCCTTTTCTCCTCCACTCTTCTCTGGCAAGCTTTGTCTCCCTCCTCCCAACTTCCTTAATGGTGGCTGCTGGCTCCTTTTATAGCCCACCCATAAGTGCTCCAGTTGTTTTCTGACCCATTTCCTGCTGCAGTGCTCCCTGGTGGTGGCCATGGACCCCAAAAAGCTTGATTTCCAAAATCCCATGCCTGTGATCCCGATGCAACCCAGGGGGGCTGCCATCTGTAGTTCCTTGGGAGGTACTGTCCTGACCAGGCTTGCTCCTCCAGTCCATAGAATGAACAGGCGTCCCGGCCAGACAAAAACCCCAGCCATGTGTGACAATCTGTATTTTCAATAAGCCCATTGTTGCACTTCTTGTGTGATTTTTTTGGGTTATATAAAAAATTAATTGTATTGTATTTTTTATTGAGGGGTGGCGCAGTGTTAGCGCTGCCTCCTCGCAGTAAGGAGTCCTGGGTTCAGTTCCTGGGTCCTCCCTGCTTGGAGTTTGCATGTTCTCCCTGTGTCTACGTGGGTTTCCTCCAGGTGCTCCGGTTTCCTCCCACAATCCAAAGACATGCAGGTTAGGTGGATTGGCGATTATAAATTTTCCCTAGTATGTGCTTGGTGTGCAGGTGTGTGAGTGCCCTGCGGTGGGCTGGCGCCCTGCCCGGGTTTGTTTCCTGCCTTGCGCCCTGTGTTGGCTGAATTGACTCCAGTAGACCCCCGTGACCCTGTAGTTAGGATATAGCGGGTTGGATAATGACTGACTGACTGACTGACTTTTTATTGATAAACACAATGAATATAGAAATATGACAGCTGCATATATATGTTGACATATTAGACTAGACAGATAAACATGTAACACAGAGGCTGGCTGTTTAATGGCTCTTTAGGGTTCTAATTTATCTTGGCAGAGATAAATAATTTTATAATACCAAGTCTTTAAAAATGATGTCCAATGTTGTGTGAAGTTGTTGTTTTCTTGCTGCTCTGAGTTCAAGTGGAGGATTCTTCTTGTGTTGTAGTTCACTCTTTCTCTTTGTTGTGTTGTCCTTTGTCTGTGGCGTACAGTGCTTTCCTCAGTTAGGTCCTCTGCTGTGCCATCTGCAACTTCAAATGAAAATGCATTACTCTTCCTGGCACAAGAGTATACTGTAAATGCTGAAGTTCCATTTTTGAAGTGATGGCTGCTTCTCAGCCTTCAGACTGGCTCACTGTTTAGCTTGACAAACTGGATCTCAGCTCTCAGGTTCACAAAAAGAACCTCAGCTCCCCAAAGAAGAGTGGTTCATAGCTTTTTATTTTCAGAAAGCAGGTTTCAGAGGTTTTCGGTCATTATGGAGAGTGAGAGCAATGGTCCCATAGGAGTTTTCTTGAGAGAGCCAACTGAGGGAGCTGGAGAAAATCTTCAGGATTGTGCTCTGAGTTTTAAGGGAATATATAACTTCTCCTAATTGGATTAAAGTCACTTACAGTTACTCATAATTTAGTTCTTTAGTCAATTAGAGTTGTAATTCAGTGATTTATAGTTCTCTGTTCTTCTGGCACATGAAGTCTAAAGAGGTCATTGGAAAGATGTCAGCTCAACTCTGATTTACACCTTTGTTATCAGATGAAGTCCAGGCAGATACTTTATAAGCTGGAGTTCAGTCACTTAGCTTGGAATGCAAAAGGGACAAGGATCAGCTGGATGTCTGCTAAATCTGCTGCCTGACCAGGCCTGATGGACCTTAGCAGAATGGGCAATGCCCACTTTGTCCTACACCATAAAAACTGGTCAGATTGCATCCCCACAACATGATGGTACCACCATTTCATTTTATGGTTGGGATGCTGTTACAACATGATGAATCTGGATTTGACAATTCTCCTCTGCTCAACTTGTGCCAGGTTAGTTTGAGAGGGGCAATTGACAACAAGCTTTATGTCTCACCACAGATGTCTGATGGGGTTAAGGTCAGAACTCTTGCTGAACCATTGTAGGACATCGATTGTTTTCATTTTAAGCCAATCAGTTATTGCTCTGGCAGTGTGCTTTGGGTCACTGACCTCCTCAGTTTAAGCTTTCTGCCAAAAAAGAACAGGACCTATCAGTGTTGAGCAGCATTCATATTCCCATCAATACTGACCAGATTGCATCTCCACATCATGATGTTGTTACCATCTCATTTTACAATTTGGATGGTGTTACAACATGTTGAAGCATGATTTGACCATTCCTCTTTGCAAAATTGCTCAGGATTTGCCCAGTTAGTTGGGTAGTGGCAATGAACAGCAATTTGTAGGTCTCTTCACATGTGTCTGATGGGGTAGAAATCTGAGCCATTCTAGGACATCAGCTGTGGTTACTTCAAGTCACTCCATTGTTGCTCTGACTGGGTGTTTTGGGCCACTGTCCGAAAGACTAATTTCCTCCATGGTTTAAGCTATCTGACATAAGGAAGAAGGATTATCTGTAGGATCAACCTGTGTTGTGCAGCACACATCCCCTCCTCACTCATGACCAGTTTGCATTCTTACAAAATGATGCTACCACCATCTTATTTTACAGTTTGTCACATGTTTGCAGTATGTTCCAGGTGATATTTTGCAAATTATTTATGGACAAGGACATGTTTTGTTTTTTGTCTTTTACCTTGCCACTGGTCCATAAAGACCCTTTTTGTGCAATGGTTTTCAGATTATTGAGCTTCGAAGATTATCTCCAAACACAGTCACCGACTTCTGAAATACTGTCAGAGTGACAGTCGGTGTCACATTAACCTCTCTGACAAGTGTCATTTTTTTGTTTGGTGATTAAGTTTAGAGAAGTAGCCTGGCCAAAGCAATGTGACTGTTGTTTCATGTTTTTTCAAATTCCTCATGGTGGACGGCACTGAGCTCTGATGTATGGTCAGTTCCCTTGTGATGGTTCCCAGATCTGTGCCTCTGTATAATTATACCCTTGATTTACTTTGAATGCACTTTCATTTTCATGTTGGTTTCATCTGTCCTGAATATACACCATGCTGTTGCATCTCAGCAAGAGAGGATGGAGTTTATCCTCATATGTTAATAAAGCACAGCTGACCTGGCCATTTCCTACACTGGTGGAGACCATCAATAATTTGGGAGAATTGGTAAGGAAATACGTTGTACCTAAACAAAGTTAGCCTGATATTTACAAAGGGTAGGAATACTTTATAAATCTAAAAATTTTCATTGATTCATAGTTGGCAAATTACTGAAAGGTTTCAGCTTGTTTCTTTTGCTTTGACATGATGTGCACTGTTTTATAGATCAGATGGAAAATTCTCACTTTAATATATTACAAGTTTACAATTTTAAACAATTAAATGTGAAAGTAGTTTTGTGGCCAAAATGTTACACAACAGGTCCCCTATGAATCCCCTGTAAATACTGCTGCCAAATAACATACCCCTGGCAAAACCAGCCCATTCCAATGAGGACACAATGCACGTGATTTGCTCCATTTAAAGATTAAATAGCAGACTGAGTATGGGGTACCGGACCCCCAGATAAGAGCTGTTCGGTGTCAGGGCTTGGTCCGCATTGCCAGCAGTAGGTCGAGCCCGTTTCCAGTGAGAGTTGGACTCCACCAGGGCTGCCCTTTGTCACGATTCTGTTTATAACTTTTATGGACAGAATTTCTAGGCGCAGCCAGGGTGTTGAAGGGGTCCGGTTTGGTGGACTCAGGATTGGGTCACTGCTTTTTGCAGATGATGTTATCCTGTTTGCTTCATCAGGCTGTGATCTTCAGCTCTCTCTGGATCAGTTCACAGCTGAGTGTGAAGTGGCTGGGATGAGAATCAGCACCTCCAAATCCGAGACCATGGTCCTTAGCCGGAAAAGGGTGGAGTGCCCTCTCAGGGTTGGGGGAGAGATCCTGCCCCAAGTGGAGGAGTTCAAGTATCTCGGGGTCTTGTTCACGAGTGAGGGAAGAATGGACTGTGAGATCGACAGGCAGATCGGTGCAGTGTCTATTGTCTGCAGGCTCTGCATCGGTCTGTCGTGGTGAAAAAAGATTTGAGCCGTAAGGCGAAGCTCTCAATTTACCAGTCGATCTACGTTCCTACCCTCACCTATGGTCATGAGCTATGGGTAGTGACCGAAAGAACGAGATCGCGAATACAAGCGGCTGAAATGAGTTTCCTCCACAGGGTATCTGGACTTTCCCTTAAAGATAGGGTGAGAAGCTCAGTCATCCGGGAGGGGCTCAGAGTAGAGCCGCTACTCCTCCGCATCGAGAGGAGTCAGATGAGGTGGCTCGGGCATCTGATCAGGATGCCTCCTGGACACCTCCCTGGTGAGGTGTTCCGGACACGCCCAACCAGAAGGAGGCCCCGGGGAAGACCCAGGACATGCTGGAGTGACTATGTCTCCCAGCTGGCCTGGGAATGCCTTGGGATTCTCCCGGAAGAGCTGGAAGAAGTGGCCGGGGAGAGGGAAGTCTGGGCTCCTCTGCTTAAGCTGCTGCCCCCGCAATCCGACCCCGGATAAGCGGAAGAGGATGGATGGATGGATGGATAGATAGCAGACTGGTCAATGTTGCCATCAAAAATGACTAAAGAAGTCAATTTGGTATGAGAGACTGTGGCCACAGAAGTTGTATAGATCTTTCAGCATTTGCCATTACCTGGCTGACATATGTGCATTCCCAGATTGTCCCTTCGGGCAATTTAACCATGTCCTGCAGACATCGCGTTCACAAGAACTGAGTGTTTCAAGCACAGCCGGCACAGGGCCCTGTGACAAGAAGAGAATGATTAACAGGTGTTTCTTTTATATGGCAGCTCTTACATCCGAATTAGCTTTTACATTTCCTGTGGGTAAAGGGTTGTGTTTAATTATGTCAGCGACAGTTTGCCACAATAAAGATAAATCTCATTTAAATAGCTCTGCAAAGTGCTGCCAAATTTAGAAATCGTATTGAATGGAAATTACGGCAGATGCAAGGCTGACACAAATAGATTGAAACTGGGAAATTGATGCTGTATCTGAAAAGCAGCAAAGTACGTTAGGCAAATGCGGACATGTAGGACATTCACCTGCTGTATCTGCTTCTCCTTGTGAGGTCCAGAAGTACAGCTTAGATGACAATGATGAAGCAGGACTGCTATTCTTTAGGCAATGAAGTTAAAACAAGCAGGATTGGCTTAATCTCCCAAAGCAGTCAACAAATCACCATGCTGAAGGTGAATACCATGGACATGTACCTCGCCATTAAACATAAAGCTAATGGTGATAACAATAAAGAGTCAAACAAAATCTCGAATATCTTATTAGGTAGCTACAGAAGTACTGAAACAGTAATTTGTGAATATCTTCCTTACTTGTAAAAATTCTCTAATTGTCTTCACTGTGCAGCACCTCCTGACAAACATAAATAAAATACTGCACATGACAGGCCCTTTGCACAGCTCATGACAGCATGTCAGTTTGTGATGCCATCTGCCCTCTGAGGAGCATCCATCTATCCATCCATCCATCCATCCATCTATTATCCAACCCGCTAGATCCTAACTACAGGGTCATGGGGGTCTACTGGAGCCAATCCCAGCCAACACAGGGCGCAAGGCAGGAAAGAAACCCCGGGCAGGGTGCCGGCCCACCACAGGGAGCACCCATCTAGTTGCATTTTAGTCTATTTTATACATTTTGGAAACCAGACCCCTGCTAATGATGTTAAACTCAATGAAATTGAGAAAAGGGCATCTTGATGAAAAGATACTCTTGCCTAAACTGTGCAGCAAGCTTTTAAAATGCCCAATAATCAAAGCATACTGCATAGGAGCCAGGGGGCCTTGCTGTTTCAGGTTGACATCCCTGCCTTTGTGGGTTTCACAGTCTGCGTGGCCTTCTCTCTCACATCTCAAACATATACAGGTTAGGATATAAGTGGGTGATGGTGTGTGTTAGTGCCAGGTGATATATTAGTGACCCATTCGGAGTTGGCTTCTGCCTACACTGTACAAATCCCCAAACAAAAAAAAAATGCAGAAACTTAATAAACTAAACTAACTTAACCTTTTTGGGCTATGTTATATGCAGTAACATTTTGTGTTTTGTTCTTCTAAATTACGATCTACATGCTTCTGTTAGGTCAGATTATCACAGGGCATAACGTGACTTACCACAGCTATGCTGATGACATGCAGCTATCAATAGCACCTGATGACCCAGACTCTGTTAATTCACTAACACAATGTCTTACTTGTGTTTCTGAATGGATGAGTAGTAATTTTCTCAAGCTAAATAAAGAGAAAACTGAAATTTTAGTGATTGGCAATAATGGATATAATGAGGTTATTAGAAACAAACTTGATGCATTAGGATTAAGGTAAAGAATTTAGGGGTAGCTATTGACTCTGACCTGAATTTTAAATCGCATATTAATCAGATCACTAGGAGAGCATTTTTTCACTTAAGAAATATGGCAAAAGTTAGACCTCCTATATCATTGAAAGATGCTGAGAAATTAGTTCACACTTTTGTTTTTAGTCAACTAGATTACTGTAACGCACTCCTTTCAGGACTACCCAAAAAAGACATCAATCGATTGCAACTATTTGTGAATTTCCCCTTGGGATTAATAAAGTATCTATCTATCTATCTATCTATCTATCTATCTATCTATCTATCTATCTATCTATCTATCTATCTATCTATCTATCTATCTATCTATCTATCTATCTATCTATCAACTAGGAAAAGAAAATCCAAGTACATTTCTCCTGTTTTGATGTCACTACAGTGGCTACCTGTGTCATTTAGAATTGACTTTAAAATACTGCTTATGGTTTACAAAGCCTTAAATAATCTCGCTCCATCTTATATTTCAGAATGTCTGACACCTTACATTCCAAATCATAACCTTAGATCCTCAAATGAGTGTCTGCTTAGAATTCCAAGAGCTAAACTTAAAAGAAGTGGTGAGGCAGCCTTCTGCTGTTATGCACCTAAAACCTGGAATAGCCTGCCAATAGGAATTCGCCAGGCTGATACAGTGGAGCACTTTAAAAAACTGCTGAAAACACATTAATTTAACATGGCTTTCTCATAACTTCATTTTAGTTTAATCCTGATGCTCTGCATATTCAATTAATTATCATTACTATTCATGGTGGCTCCAAAATCTGTACTAACCCCTACTCTCTCTTCTGATCTTTTTCCATTTTTCTGTGGTGGTGACCTGCGCCACCACCACCTAATCAAAGCACCGTGATGTCCCTACATTGATGGATTAAAGGCCAGAAGTCCACATGACCATCATCATCAAGCCCTTCCATGAGAACCCTAAATCCAAAGAGGACTGTTTCATTTATGTTAGGGAGAATGCCCAGAGGGGACTGGGCAGTCTCATGGCCTGGAACCCCTGCAGATTTTATTTTTTCTCCAGCCGTCTGGAGAATTTTTTGTTTTTTCTGTCCTCCCTGGCCATTGGACCTTACTTTTATTCTATGTTAATTAGTGTTCTCTTATTTTAATTCTTATTTTGTCTTTTTTTCTCTTTCATCATCATGTAAAGCACTTTGAGCTACATTATTTGTATGAAAATGCACTATATAAATAAATGTTGTTGTTGTTGTACTTGGAAAGGTAAACATTTCACTCAAATTCACCAATTAAAATTAAGGCTGAAGAAGTAAATTCCATTAGCAACGGTTAACTAGCTAGTCATTAAAGTGGCTGAAACAGAATCCTGCAGTTGGACACTCCTGTCTTAGCAAGATTTTTAGAAGGAGAGTGAGTGCAAAAATTGAATCAAGAGAAGACCAGAGTTCTGCCAGTTGTCAACAGTAACGCATGTCTTTATTTAATAAGAAGTTGATCACAAAAAAAAAAATGGAAGGCCAGAGTTCTTATCTTTTAACTACAATTAGCCACTTGGTCGACAGTGTACAGACCCCTGAAAATGTAAAAATTCATGGATAATACTTGGGCCTCCCTAATTGCTTTGGGGTGTGTCACAGCAGAATATTTTTGTGGTCTAATTTATTAATTGCTTTCAGTTTTAATAATTTTTTTTTTTACTTACCCTGCTGGTTAATTGGTGCACGTGCACAGCATCAGCTGGCGGTGGCTCAACAGATAAAAAGGAGAGGCGCAGGTAAGAAAGGAGAAAAAGAAATCGGGGAAAAAAGGAAATTAAGAAGGGAGTGAGAGTGAGTGCGAGAAAGGCCAAGAGAGCAGTGAAGGTGGAAGGTGGCTGTTGTAGATCCCACAGTTCTTATTTTATTAAAGCTTTTAATATTAAAAATATAGCATACACTTACTCTAACAAATATTAAATAACACTAACATTTATATGATGTTATGTGATACAAATGATATCAGTATTGTTGATATATTTTTGACTTACGCATTGTCTGTGAGTTCCTGTGATCTTTCGGCAAGCTCCAAAAATATTACCATTTAACTATTTACGGCAAACTCAAGAATAATCAAAACCGCAAATGTGAAATTCGCAAATCTGGGGTGGGGGGACGACTGTATTGCACTCCTGTTTAAATCTGTTATATGAAGTGTCACTGAAGTGGTAAATTTGGCTTAAAAGGCCACCATATACATTTGTTGCCAGTTTCCTTGGTCTTCATAGTTCTTGTATGAAAGTATCTTAATCTCTTGAACTGAGTTATGATGTTGACCATGTAAGTGCAAAAAGAATTTTATGTTTACATTTGATACATTTCTTGTGGTAAGACTTTTAATTTAGATTGTTAGAAACAAGAGCTTTATAAAATATTTATTTTCATGTTTGGATTGTTTAAGTATGTTTATTAAGGAGCCATATTTACTGTAAATGTTAATATTTAATAGTTGGCAGTTGTGGGTTAGGTTGCACTTGAAATAAGTTAAGAAAGGACACAGACTTCAACTTAACCTGATTGTAGACCTGATGTCTGCCACTTTTAATTTTTTTAAAAAGATTTTACATATGCCTGCGGTGGGCTCACAAGAACCAAAATTAAACATCTTTTTTTAACTTGGCTAACTTTCACAGCTTGTTAAGCCAATTAAATGTTTTAATTATGTAGGTTGAGCTAACGTGAAAAGTGTGGTAAAGTCAGTTACTTAATAAGTTTAAACACACATTTGTTGTTTTTATGGTGTACTGATCAGTGATGTCAGGTGCCGCCTTCAATCCTGCAAACTGATCTGGGCTTAGCAGGTTCTTTCCGTATCATAAACACCAATGCATTTTGTTATGTACCAGGTCAGGTTTAAGTGCATTTTGTGGTTTATTGTTTGTATTGATTTTGGGCTATTATTGTTCATGTCTACATGTTATTGTTATTGATTTAAAATGTTATTTGTGTTCTGTGCCTATAAGTGCACTTTGGTTCCTAGTTCTTTGTGGGTGGTTCCCCAAAAAGGCGGAGCAACTGTGATGTCACAGCTGCCGGGGCCTCCTCCTGGCTTTATATTTGAAGCAGAATTCAAATAGTCAAGCATTTTGTTAACTTTGGAACTTGTGAGTAATGTTATTTATTGTTGGATTCTCTGTTTTTCTGAGTTGTTTTGCTCTGTCTTTAGGATTCTGACTTCTGGTTTTTGTATTGAGAATTTTTTTTAGGATTGCCTTTTTGTCAACTCCTTTTGTGTCTCTTTTTGCTCTAAGGAGCCTTGCCTTTTGAAAATTTGTAGTAAATCTTTTTTGTAGAAGGATCCTTTGATGCTATTTTATGCACAATCTGAAGGTTTGCGGATATCCTCCTCCTTGTGGGGATTTTACTTAATTTTCGATATATATTTATGGTTGCCTTGCTAGCTCAACATTTTTTGAGGCCTACTTTAACTGAAGCCAGCAGGTAGAATTTGGGGCCTAACTGGACTATGGCGAGGCTCTGCTGGATAGACCAATGAAAGCCTCACACCACATTTTGCCATATTTGGAGCTCTACATCGCAACATTTGTGTTAATTGCTAACTGTTAATTGTCCACAAGAATGAATATAACTGTGCCCTGAGATGGACTCCTGCTTTGTCAAGGGCTGCTTCTTGTTGTAGGCTCCCTGTAACCCAGGCTTGAAATAGGGTGGGAGAAACTTAATACCATTCTCACTCTGTCCATTCCCTTAACCTGCCTTCCCAAACACATTTGTGCAGAAAACAAAGTCTGTTATATTAACATTGGGCACAGGATGGAAACCATCCCTGGATAGAATGCCAAAATATACTATGTTATATTTCAGCCAAGGTTTCTCATTTTATGTTGTCTTTGTTAATTTTTAACTCTTTTATATGTATTAGTTCTATGTTCATTTGCTATTGATTGTGTTTATGTTCAAATGCCTTAGTGAATATTCCATGTACAGGTAAAATTCCGTTACAACCAACTGCCAGGGACCTAAAAAATATTTTGTTGTAATGAGATTCTGTATTTGTCACTATAGTGCTTTCTTTAACTTGCATCCAGGCATTTGCATTCATATCAATAGCTTCTTTCGCGTTAATTTTAATTTTAGTTATTCTGCCGAGAATGTTTCTCAGCATTTCCTTGGGATAATACAATTTCAGTGTGTGAATGATGCCCAAATCCAATGGCTGAAGCACTGCCGTGCAATTGGGTGGGAGGAGTTCAATGCGAACATTATTTAAATGTGGAAGCATGTTGTGGGCAGCACAGTTATCAATCAGAAGCCGAATAATCCTTTTCTTCTTCTTCTTCTTCTTCATGTCGTGAGGTTTCTGAACTCTTTTGGGATCCCCCCCACCCAACGGGAATGACACGCTGAAGTGCATCCCGAAGTGCGATTGCAGCGTCTGTGGAAGATTGTTTGTCCGTTGCTGGGACAGGGCAACAGCAGGCTCACAGCGCTGCAGTGAAGCGACACAGAAGCAAATCATAAAAGATCAGAGTCGTGCTATAAGTCCTTATCTTGCACCCCAAAACACGAGGCTTAGTCTCAGTACTTTAGCAAAACCATCTTTATTCAGCTTGAAACAGGAACAGCATGGTTATTTATTGTAGCGTTATCTGCCACTCTCCTATACACAGACACAGCAGTCAGACAGGGTTGTGGCCAATTTCTAGAGATTTCTGTTTGCTTTGGTGAAGAGCCGCAACAGAGCTGTGAGCCTGCAGTTGCTCCGGCAACAGTCTTCCACAGACACAGTGATCGCACTTGGGGTTGCTCTTCGGTGTGCTGTCTAGTTGCGGGAGGTCCCAAGAGAGTTTTGAAAGCTCACATTTTCTTGAATGAGTGCCACATTAATAGGAATGTTTCTTGAAGGAGCATCACTGTACCACATAAACTGCTTTTTCTGCGTCTTCAAATGCAGCAGTTCGCATACGTTTGCAACCCAAGATTTTTCTTCTTTTTTTTGCTTTCAAGAAAGTTGACAGTGTCGATGGCGAAATTCCGAATTCACTGGCAACGTCTTGTTTTTCATTTTGCTGCTATCGAGAGCTGCAAAAATGTGAAGTTTTTTTTTTTTTCTAATATTAACTGTTACCGTTTTTTTGTGTCTGCCATTTCTATAGGAGGGTGACAATGAGTTAAATTCCAATGTATGTTTTTCAAATGTTGACGAGCAAAAAGCAAAAGGTATCACTGAAAACCACCGAAAACAAAAACAGCAAAAAAACAGTATGAGGAAAGTCAGAAGAAAGAAATAAAAAATTATTGTTTCTGTTTTGGGGATCGTTGTGCACACCTGAACTGCGACCACAGAACTAACTGCTCTGTGGATGAATCATTCAGGAATTTCAAGGTTTTTTGGGCACTTCGTTGTAATGGAAGTATCTGCTAAATGTATTTCGTAGTAATGAGATTTGGGGAAAAACTCTGGGCCATAAAAATACGTGGTTGTAATGAAAATTTCGTTGTAAAGATATTCATTGTAATGGAATTTGACCTGTATTTGGTGGGTGGTACCCCAAGAGGTAGGGTCACCTACCAATTACAACCTGGAACTACCATCCCCTTAAAACCTGGAGGGTCTCTCACGGTTTCTGGTGGTTCACTGTGAATATGCTCTGGAGATGGTGAGTTTGTGTCTTTCATTGTTCTTTGTGCTGTTTATAAAATTCTGGATTTTTTTGAGCTTCTGCTCTGTGTTTTGACCTTGCTATGGAAATCTGGTTTGGGAATTGATTTCTTTGGATTGCCTTTGCGTTACAGGCAATTCCATTTTTCCTTTTGCACTCCATGGAGCTTTCTTTTGTGCCTTGAGGAAGTTAGTGGAAATAAACCTTTTCAGTTTATAAAGATTCTGCACATCTCTTTTTGTTTGTTTTTTTTTTCTTTCATGGGATTTCCCTATCTACTGGGTATTTTTAAAAATGGGACTTACATGCTTTGGGACTCCTAGTCCATGACATACAAATGCACACACCCATGCTTGATTGTATTGTGCTAATTTAGTCTTCAGTAAACCCAAGAGGTTCAACTTGTGAAGAAACTAAAGAATCAGTACTTCATACAGGCACCAGACCCCTGGGGCTTTGTTACAGTTGGTGCTAACAGGCATGGTTCTCATTCTTCCAATCAAGGGATAGGAGGGGTGACCACTGTTAGCTCTGCGTCCTGTCAGCCTCTCGTGTCTGTGTAACAGATATTGTACAGCACTCTCAGGAAGGAAGGGAAGGCACAAATTGAGAAAGCGTAGATGGAATTTTTACACAAACACTGAACTTTGTACTTTAAAAGCAGTCCATCTACAGCTCCATTTTGTTTAGCTGTTTACTGTAGCTATATTTTTTTATAGATTTTTTGCTTTCTATCTTAACTTTATCTTGGCTGTTTGTCTGCTTTTGAATTTCAAATTCTGTCTGGTGACTTATTCTTGTTACCATCTCTAGTCTTGATTTTTTTACTTTTTTTGGACTGCGTTTATGATTTGCCGTTTTGGATTTGCTCTCCATGTCTTTCTGCCTCCCAATTTAAGACCTCTTGTTTATGCTTTTTGGATTGTCTTTTTCACTGCCTTGCTTAAACAATCTTCTTCACACTACTAGTTGCACTTTACAAGACCACATACCATGTTGTAGTTCACCACTTTGTCTGCTGCTGATGGGCTGTACTATATGTAATCCTACATCCTACAATCCTACATCTGTGGGTGCATTAGTATACCATATGACAACCACAGAGATTAAGCATAAACCTGGGACTACCTGGTCTTCCCATAAAGGAAGATAAAGTCCTATTTACCACCAAGCACTCACCTATTCTTACTTCCCAGTTGCTTAGCTCTTGATCTGACCTGATACTTAACTGATACCCTGACAGAGGTCATTTTTAAACCACATACTAGGATTACATCTGGACCAAGGCCTCGAATCACTTTTGGAATATAGAATGACCCACAGATCCCCCAGAAAAGAGTGTCATCTGTTTAACCTGATGCTTTTAAGGTCTCAAAAATCCAAGTCCATTTCCCAACTCCTTATTTTTCAGGCAGCAGAATCCCAGTGGCATTTAGTGAAGTCTCTCTGCTGCATGCCTACTTGTATTCGATCCATCGATTATCCAACCTGCTATATCCTAACACAGGGTCACGGGGGGTCTGCTGGAGCCAATCCCGGCCAACACAAGGCACAAGGCAGGAAACAAACCCCAGGCAGGGTGCTAGCGCACCACAGGGCACACACACAAACACACCCAGCACACACAAGGGACAATTTAGAATTGCTAGTGCACCTAACCTGCATGTCTTTGGACTGTGGGAGGAAACCCATGCAGACACGGGGAGAACATGCAAACTCCAGCAGGGGGGACCCGGGAAGCGAATCCGGGTCTCCTAACTGCAAGGCAGCAGTGCTACCACTGTGCCTCCGTGCCGCCCTACTTGTACAGTATTCTTGTTTGCAAATTTTTCCTGTCTTTGATCTGCTTATACCCAGTATATATTTTTTTATTGCATGTATTCTCAGTCCGTTTACTTTGATTAATAATATATTGCTTGGATGTCCTTGTTTTAAAACACTGTAATGTTTTGCTTTTCTACACACAAAAGTCAAGGTACTGTCTTGAAGAAAAGAAGACAATTTATCTGTGCAAAGAACTCTAAGATCTTTATATAAAAATGTCGGGAGTCATTAGCCATACCATTATCACTATAATAAAAGGTGAAGTCTAAAGTAAAGAGAGACAGTAAAACTTTCAGCTTCCAAAATGTGATAAATGGGTCTAATGGATGGTTTAAAATATGATTTTTGAATATGAAGAAGTGGAAAAGAGGTCATTTTAATTATCAGATAAAAACTAAAAGAAACAAAAAGAGACATTTTTTTCCTTTGATTTCAATAGCTGCTAACCAAATCCTGACTATTTTCTTTTTATTTCGAAAAAGTAAAGATATTTTTAATGAATCCTTTTGCAGCTGATTAAGATATAACAATAACATTTGAGTGCTGTTCACCATCTTCCATTAAGCATCAGCAATTACCGTAAGTACTAAACTAATGTAAGAATAGGGATTTATTTTTAATGATTTTCATTTGCAGTCTTCAGCCAGCTCGTCTAAGGAGCTGCAGAGAAATGCTGCAGATCCCCTTGACCTATCCCACTGAATATTGTACAGTATCTATTTCATAAAGCCTTTGCCCCCGGAGATTTGACATCCGTATTGCTTATGTGCAGCGTGCACCTTAAGATGACCCTAGTGATATGATGAGCTGCCAAGAGAAATTATTCTCCTTCCTAAGGTGCACAGCACTGAAATGCAAAGACTAAAATGACTTGCTATATCTCATATTGATCAATGTAATGATTGTTTCAGACTTTTCAAAACATGGCACCAAATGGCAGTAAAATACTGTATGTGCATATAGTTATGAAATGTAAGCCTGGGTCACAGTAATTGCTAATCATGTGAATATCAAGGATGTACAAACATCTGGCAATGTTAGGAACACCCTTTTCTTATCCCCTCAACAATTTATAGATAGCACAATAAAAGGTCCTGTATAAGAGAATTCTCAAAGCCGATGTGCTAGATATGAGACAGGGAATTGTAAAATCTTGCTTGAAGTAATTTCATTAGCTGGACCCCCGGCATTCACAATTTCTGCATTCTATTTATAACTATATGCAGAAGTAAAAATCTTAGGTCTGGGCCTTCTTGTACCAAAAATGAGGGCAACGGGATTAATAAATCTTTACTCTTTATGAGGAGCAGGCTGCATCTTTCATTTTCGAGCAAACTGATTATTTTTCCAGTGCTGCCGCAGAGGCCACATTTGTGAAGCAAAAGGTATCAGTGCAAACAAAAACTGCACCATGTCTGCATGACAAACAGGGCGAGCATATTTCACAGATGATTTGATTTTACTGACATTTTATTCTGTGCCTAATTGCACAGCCAAAGGTCTATAAACGTAAATCAAAACTGATAGTCACGAAATGAGAGCTGCCTTGTTGAAATTTGTATGTGAAAGTTTTGCATGATAAACCGCATCTTTAAAATGAGTACTCATTTACAAAATGATTTGAGTGTGAAATGAGAGCAATTTCATCACAATAATCACATGGTGATCAGAGGGTAATATGGAACCCCGGGACTGCGCTGGCACTGTCACACGTTATGCAGATTTCTAGTGGTAGGAAAGTGGTGTTGCATTGAAATTCATATTCTTAGAAAACATCTGTGAGTGTTGAAGGGAGGAACAAAGCTGTGCAAAAATGTAAGTCCTTTGTAGAGTGTCTAAAAAAGATTCATGGTGGAAACTACACATTTATCCACTTTTCTGTTTCCTCAAAATACAGAATCCCTTACAAGTACCATCAAGGGTAATGCAGGAACCTATCCTGGATAGAGTGTTAATCCATGGAAACATAAGCACCTGCATTTATTGGTAACTATTCTGTACAGATAATCACATTAGCTTGTGTCTGCCTTTCTTCTTCCTAGGACCTTATTGGGTTCTGTCCCTGCCCCGGTCTCTGCCATTCCCTTGATGACTGGGAAATGCATCACAGCACTCTGTATAGAGTTGTCCATTTTGAAGTTTATATATTCCTAAATATCTATTGCTTGTCTTACATGGTTTCAGAGAAGCTGAGTCTGTTACAGGGTAAGTTTCCATAGTCAAAACCTGAAATGGTCACAAAGTAAGTAATCTTTTGAAGTCATCCAAGTTCTAGAGGGGTAGAAACTCAGTACAAAGGTGGCAGTTGTATACATTAAATCCCAAATACATCTACATCAACCTCTTTTTGCCTGCATCACCTCATAATGAGTTAGCTTTAGCTTATTTCTCCTTTTAGACATTTCTCATGTTTAGTGGCCAGTATATAATGGTTTCTCACAATTTATGATGATCTCACTCAGATGTTGATCTTGCATTTCACCATCTTGAATGATGGTCTCGATCCCACTTTTGTTTTTCACCTTTCATGCTTTTTGTAGGGAGCCTTCTTTTCTAAAGTGACCCAAACACTTAACTCTGCTTGATAGTGATGAGTGAAACAGGTTATATTTCACATACAGCTTATGAAACTGACACTAGTATTTGTTAATAACAATAAAACACTTTTAAAATCTTTTGCATTGTGACTGATACTTGGGTGTTGTGATTTTCTGCATAAACATCCAGTCTTCCTATCTGCTTAAAGGACAGTTTTGGGTGATCCACATCGTTATTGACTTAGCAAGGAGAGCAGAGAGATAGCCCTCTGTCCATTGTTGAACCTGACAAATTCGGTTTAGGGTAGCGTTGGGGAGATGCCAGTCCTCTCGGGCATGAACTATCCATAGTCTAGACTGCAAGTCCAACACAAGACACTTAAGGACACAGTCTCACATTCAAATATTATGAATTTATAGTCACTAAACAACTTGACCTGCATGTCTTCGGGCTGTGAAAAAAATATTAAAGTACTTCACAGACACATCGTCATGTAGACAATAACCAGTGAAAAATAAAACACCACCTATTGGAACTATAATACTTAGCAAACAGATAGGTAAGTGATATCTGTTACCATATATACTTGCGTTTAAATTCTCCCATGTATAAGTCGGAGCTTGATTTTGCCATATAATGTCCAGTATTTTATAATTTCTGTCGTATAAGTCGAATGCAGAAAACTCACGCTGTTGATCCAAGAGATTATGATATGCTAACGCCCACCTGAGAGAGTAAGAACGGAGCACACTGTCTGATTTTTTTTTATGTATTGTGCCTACATGATCACATGGTAATACCCGAACTATTCCGAAGCGACGTTTGCACTGTTTTGTATCTTTTTTGTATCTGACACGCTCATACACCTTTATTGTAACAGCATCCCTTATCTACGATGGAGCGTTCGATCAGAAGAAAATATGAAGCTGTTTTAAATTAAAAGTCATTGAAGTGGCGAAAGAAATGTGTAACTGCAGTGCTGAAACAAAATTCGATGTGTCTGAGAAACAGGTGTGAGATTGGAGGGAGCAAGATGTAAAAAATAAAAAAATGTAAGTGTTGTAGTTTTGAACGGGTGTATAAGTCGGGGTCTGATTTTATGATCGATTTTTCGGGTTTCAGTATACATGAGTATATATGGTATTCCTCATCTATTTTTTTTCAATATTTTATACATAATTATTATTATTTTGTACCCAATGTTCAGTGAATGCACTGTTTTGCAAAGCCTGTACAACAATATGTTTTGAATGTGAGCTAAATGCGTCATCTCATGCCTATTATTGCTAGTGTTAGGGGTGAATGGGCAGCAGAAACATACCCTGTCTCTAGTGGCATCATTTAACATGGCAGTCCTGCTGTCAGATATACTATAGATGTTTGGTTTTTAGGACTTTATCACACTATGCTCCCTGCCCCCAACCTAGCATTTTGGTGGCCCACCTTTTGGTCTGGAGCACAGGTTGTATATTTCCCTGCATTACAGAAATGAATTAAGGAGACTTGAGAGTTTTTTTCTTTTTGATAAATAGATAAAAAGCAAAAGTCAATACATTATGTAGACAGATAATTAAAATAGTTACTATATGATACTGTAGATAAATGAGAACTCAAGGATGGAACAAGCAGAATTTGGAAACTTGAAATTTTTCATTCTTTGATTTCTATTTTTGTTAAAGTGTTATGGAGAAGAGACTATCTTTAATTATTATTTTAAGTTCAGATGATAGGCAATCAGAACCTCTTGTCCTGTTGCCACCCAAAACACAAATTACACACATTAAGCAAGTAAGAGTAATGCATCATAAAATGACATAGCTTTGACAATAAGCTGAGAAAAATATAAAACAATTTGAAAATGAACCATGGCAGATACTAATTAGCTGTTGTTACTGTTTGAATTACAAGTATTTGTTGTTTTGCTTTTCATATGAGGTTAATGCTGCCTTTATTAAAATGATTTCATGATAAACATTGATGTGATGAAAATGAATGAAGAAAAAAATCAAAACATTTTACCATATTGGGTGGCCTCTTTTGATTACTAAGATGTGCACATGTAGAATATGGCAATTGTATCCTGTACTCAAACAGCTTATGACTGTCTAGGTCAGAGTCAGAGATATAACTCCTGCAAGAGGTTTCATTTTCAGTCACTCAGTCAGTTAACCAACCAGTTACAAACTGTCTAAAAAAAAATCAAAGAGAAGTCAAAAGTGGCTCATTGCCATTTTGCTTAGTGCATCACAAATCAAGGAGCCCGGGTGCAAATCATGCTCTGGAGATTGCATGTTCTCCCTGTGTTGACCGGTTTCTTTATTCCTCTGGGTATCAGGCTCACCTTCCACATTTAAATACATGGGTGGCTCTAGTCTGCCCCCTTGTGAATACGTGTGGGTGAGTGTGTGAATGTGTATTGTGAGGGGAGGACTCCTCGGATTGACTTTGGCATCCTATTTGGATAAAGACATTCATTAAATGGATGGATGGATTTGTGTTTTTCTTTAGAACTGGAGCCCAGACAGGTCAAATACATGGCCCATAATCACTAAGGACTGAGGACTAAACCAGTGACCCTGACCTTACATGACGCTGATCCAACGATCAAATGACGTGCACTCTGATGTTAATAATAGGAAAAGAAATTAAATGGGTGTTCTAGAGAGTCAAAGGGTCATTTATCATTGTTACTCATACATCTGAATTTGTTTTGATTTTATTTTTAAATTTTATTTTTAATTTGATTTTACTCTTTATTAAATAATGTAAAGATATATAATAATAATACATGAACATTTGCGTTGTATTGCTAATTATAAAAAAGGAATAGATTTTTTGACTGCTGTTATTTGTTAAAATACATCTAACTAGTCCGAAAAGGAAAGAGATTTATGTGAATGCTTCATAAGTTTGTCGTAATTGTATTTATTAATTCATATTACATAAGATCACATGTGAATTTGTTATCTGTGTTCTTTACATCTTTGACTGGTAAGTGCTAGAAATATCTGGTGTGAGAATAAACTCCTGACCTTGTTTTCACACTTAATCTATAACACATTTTTTATGATATCATAGGAAATATCAACCATATGCAGCATTTAAAAATATAATTGGAAATGTTCAACTAAGAACTCAGAGCTTCCTTATGAGTAACAAGCACATTCTCTTTAACATTGAACATTACTCCAAAATTATGTTTAAAGGATTAAAAAAAAATGTATTTTGAACAATCACAAGTGTGACCATCAAATATCTATGAAACATGTATGTCTTATTATTATTAGGGTTTATTATTATTGTATAATAAGGCAAGGTCTTTCAAGCTGCTACTCTGACTTGCTACTCATGATGCACACTCTGAGCCATTTAGGTGATGAATAACCTGATGGTGTACTCACATTTTTCCACCGCAAGAAATTGCTTTTGGTGAATGTTATAATCTGAATAACTGCAAAGTGCAAGCTTTCTACATTGATTATTAAAATAAGGTCACTTTAGTTAACTGAAAGCCTTAAAATGAGGGTCATATTGAAAGATGTTTGCATATATTCTAGGAATCAACACCTTTCAAGAGGTGTACTTACTTTCTTTCAGTACTGGGGATGCTGATGAGTCTGGGAAGTGTGTGTTAACACAATGCTTAAATTGTCCGAGCTTTTCAAGGCCTTCAGAAGTACTAGGGTGTTGTACCGTGTTAGCCATTATGAATGTAGAGAAAAGCCAAGCAAAATGACACCTTTTATTGGCTAAGTAAAAAGATTACAATATGCGAGCTTTCAAGGCAACTCAGGTCCCTTCTTCAGGCAAGATATAATCCTTAAGGCCTTCAGAATAAAGGTTTTGGATACCTGTACGTCTGGAAACGGATTTAAAAATATCTCCAAACAGTTGGAAATCAACCACTCCAGTGTCCAGAAGATCATCTACAAGTGAAGGAAATTTTAACCAACTGACAACTTGTCCAGGCTAGGATGACCCAGCAAGTTCAGCCTGAGAACAAAATTCAAAATGATGGAGGAACCCCCAGTATTTCATCACAGGATGTTCAGACAGCTTTTGACAATGCTGATGTAACAGAAACTAAATCTGCATGGTAAGTGTGCCATGGGAAAATCTTTGCTGTTCAGAAAAAAAAGCATCAGGGCAAGAATAAAGTTTGCCCATGAACACCAAAGCAAAGACTAGAATGTCTGGAACAATGTGCTTTGGATAAAGATAGACACAGAGATTTGGCCACAGTACCAGAAGACCTATTTGGAGAACACTAAAGACAGCATTTGGCCAGAAGAACCAGATACCAACTGTAAAGCATTGTGCTGAATATATTATAATGTGAGGCTGTTTTGTTGCATTAAGGCCTGAGCAGCTCATCATCATAGAAGCTACTATGAATTCTTCATTCTACAAGAGGTTGCTCGATGAGAACGTGAGACATTCTGTTAGAAGATTTTTACTGAATCAAAAGTGGACCTTGCAACATGACAATGACCTAAAGTATACCAGTAAATCTACCAAGGAATGGCTGGAAAGAAAGACATGGAAGCTTCAGGAATGACCAAAACAAAGACTGGATATGAATCCCATCAAATGCTGTGGGGAGATTTGAAATGGGACTTGCAAAAAAGACACCCCTCAAACATCACACAGCTGAAAGAATTCTGAATGGAGGAGTGGGAAATACAAAGTACTTTCAAGCGGTTGATGTCAGAGGCTGGTAGGCAGTTATAGGAAAATCCAGCTTGAGGGGGCAATGGCAATACCAGCTATTAGAGCCGAGGGAGGACTTACTTTTACCACAGATGGAAATGAAAATGTAATTAATGGGCAGATATTGTTGGTTGCAATTATGCTAATCATTTTCATCTTTATTTACTTTGTGTTTTAATACATTTTTATAATGTACTAATTCTGATTTAGTAATTAAAATTAATATAATATATAGTTGTATTTTACCTGAGAATTTATTCACAGTGCTCTGCGCCTGCACTCAGTGAAAAACAGTATGCAAAAATAAGTTTTATTGTATAGAAATCACATATCTGTTCATTTTTTGTATCATTTGTATCACCTTTCATACTGTAAATAAATACAATTTAAATGAAGACGAAATCTTGAGATATCTACTATGGACAAAAGTATGTGGGAGTCTGACCATTACACCAACAGGGACTTTAATGACATTGCATTCAAATACATAGACTTTAATATGGAGTTGCTCCCCCCTTTGCAGCTATAACAGCTTCCACTCTTCTTGGAAGGCTCTTCCTAAGAATTTGGAGGGTTTCTGTGGGAATTAGTGCCCATTCATTCTGTAGAGCATTTATGAGGTCAGGTGCAGTTCATCCCAAGTGTGTTTGATGGGGTTGACATCAGGGCTCTGTGCGGGCCAGTCAAGTTCTTCCACACCACACTCATTGAACTGTGTCTTTATGGACATTGCTTTGTTCATTGAGGCAGAGTCAGGCCAGAATATAAAATGACCTTCCTCAAACTGTTTCCACAAAGTTGGAAGCATAGCGTTGTCCAAAATATCTTGGCATGATGAAGAATTAAGATTGTGTTACTGGAAGTAAGGGGCCTAACTCAAACCCTGGAAAACAGCCCCACATCATTATTCCTCCTCCACCAAACTGCACAGTTGGCACAATGCAGTCAGGCAGGTAATGTTCTCCCGGCACTCATCAATCCCAGACTTGCCCATCTGACTGCCAAACAGAGAAGTGTCACTCCATAGAACACGTTTCCACTGCTCCGCAGTCCAGTGGCGACTTGCTTTACACAACTCCATCCGATGGTTGACATTGGACTTGGTCATTGGCCAAGGAAGCTCATTCCATGAAGCTCCTGCCACACAGTTTTTGTGCTTCCATTAATACCAGTAGAAGTTTGGAGCTCTTCAGCTATGGAATCAGCAGAGTGTTGATGACTTTTACGCACCATGCACCTTAGCAGTCATTGAACCTGCTCTTTGACTTTATGTGGTCTTCTTCTACGTGGCCGAGTTGCTGTTGTTCCTAAACGCTTCCACTTTCCAATAATACCACTTACCGTATTGACCGTGGAATATCCAGCAGGGATGAAATTTCATGAACAGTCTTATTGCAAAGGTGGCATCCTTTTAACAGTAGCACGCTTGAAGTCACTGATCTCTTCAGAACAACCCATTTTGATTCACAAATGTTTTGTAAATGAAGACTGCATGACTAGGTGCTTGATTTTATACATCTGTGGTAATAGGTCTAACTGAAACACCTAAATTGTCCATATAGTGTATTTTAAACAAGAAAAAAACATTTCATGGGGTGTACTTACTTTTTCTCAATCTGAATAATCTTCTTTCCGAAGGCCTCAGAGAGCTCTTTAGATCCAGGCATGGTGATAAACATGTCAACAGCAAAGAGCAAACCAAACTAAATGTTATAACATTTTCTAATCCACTTACTCCAGACTACCATCGCAGAAGTGACTGCAGTTTATCCCAGCTAGTACAGGGTGCAAGACAGGAACAAACCCTGGACAGGACACCACTCCATCACAGGGTAAGCAACAAACACACGTCCACAAACAGACACACAAATGGGACAATTTATCTAACCTGCCTGTCTTTGGACAGTGGGAGGAAACCCACCCAGACATGGGGAGAACATGCAGACTCCACGCAGGGAGGACCCGGAACCTGAACCCTGGTCTTCTTACTATGAGGCAGCAGTGCTACCACCATGTCGCCCCCCACCCAAACTAAATGTCAGAGGTTTAAATTAGACAGGTTCCTTCAAGACCCTCTCTGATGATGTTCTAATCATTTGAACCTGATCTGCTGCCCCTGATTGTAATTTAAAGTGGTGAAAAATGTAGTAGGAGTATTCTTACTTTTTCCATATGTGAAGTTTGCATTAATGTTTACTTAAATTATACAATGGACTTCAAAATGTAAATGTGGCATGGTATTTTTATATATTGTACAACCTTTATCTATAGCTACTATTTAAATGAGGGTCAACTCTTGAGGTGTCCACATATCTTAAAAAAAGAAAAAAACATTTCATGGGGTATATATCTATTTTATCATCAGTATTTTAACCGATTTATTTAAACTTAAAATTTTGGCCACTTTAACTGTCTTTTGCAGATGCCAAGCTTGTTACTTCTCGGAATCCTTCCTTTCAGCTATAAGACGTAATGGATGCCTGCCATGAATGGCCTGAGGCATTACACAGGAATCTACAGACCACACACCTCTATACATGTAGACGAGCCTTTATGCCTGCACTGTGATGGCTTGTCAAGTGGAGTTGTTTTAATAAGTCCTTCCCTAAAGGCTTTTCACCCTGCCTGCAATCAGTTACACCAGCCTCACCCTGTTGTTGTATTCATAGCACCCAGCGTGTTCCATTATACCAGGGCAGACTGTACTGATGAATAATAGTTGTTAGGATGCTTAACAAATGTGTCCTCAAGGTGTATTTTTTGTCATGTTGACGTGATATTTCAAGTGTCTTGAAATCACCATGATGTGGACTTGTGTGGCAAGCCCTCTAGTGGTGGTTCTAAATATAACAGGTAGGTAATCCTATCCTGATCTCCAGTGCCGACTTCCATGCAGATGAACGAAAGGATGCAAAATATTTAGCCCCTTGTACCTTTCACATTTCTTTGTGTTACAATATAGAATCTATAATATATTCCAATATATTTTATTGAAATTGTTGCCATTGATCAAAAAAAATAAATTCAACAATTGTATTCGCTATGTAGTGCTCCCCCCAGTAGATTACATTTTGACAGATAGAAAAAATAATCCGTCTTTGTTGATATGACATCAAGGACACTGGCAGAGCATCTCATGATTATACCTTGAGGTGGGTACCGTTCACATCCACCCATCCGTCAAAACACTGGCATCACTACAAGTCACATATCATCCTTTTGCCAGACATGTCCGTCATTCCCTTCATCTCCATTTCCAGTTGCAATGTGAAGGCAACATCCTCATAAATCTGGCCATCCTCTAACCGGATTGATTCTGCACTACTGAAGCACACCAAAATTACAGCATCCATTTAAAAACACACTCGTTTTAGCTGGGTTAATATTTTGCAACTTTTCTGTGGAGTATAAATTTTAGGATTGGTATTTCAGTTTTCAGTGACCCATGGTGTCACCATGGTGTGAGATGTGATGCAGCTGTAAAAATACAAGACAACAGTTGTACTATGTACCTTCCTTGGGTAGTGGTCTCTGTGGAAAGGTTGGGAGCATGTACTGATACAGCACATTACCACACCTACCCACGACAAACCATCTCAGGACCCCAAATTAGGACCCGAGTTCAGCCATGCAACCACACTAGTCCAAATGGAATAGAACAGTGCTGAGTTTTTTTTTTTTTTTTGCAGGGGTTGGAGTGCCAATCCTGGCACCAACCCCTGACTTTTCCTTGTAAATTGGAGAAGCTGCTTGCAGGGCTGGATGCATGTTGACATCATACATAGGACAAAGCAATTGCCAGGTAAGGGCAATCAAGGGCCCAAGAGAGTGGAATCAGTTCTGGCATTTACAGGATTTGAACTGGCAACCTTCCAATTGCCAGTGCAGATCCTTAGCCTGAGAGCTAGCACTCTGCCCACACCCCACTGTAGAAAGGTGCTGTAAAAATATAACATTTGGCTATTTGTTAACATCGAGGCCAAATTTTAAAACACAACATCTGAACTGGCAGTATTGTGCTTCTGTATCTACATCATGGTGTCAGACATATTGCTCCTCACAGTCATGTGTGTTTTTTGTATAGTGTCTTGAAAAAGTATTTGGAGCCCTCAGTCATTTTTTTCACATAGCTGGGGTTTTGATCAATTTGACTGAGAATTGTGATCTATAAATCAAAAACTCTTTTCATAGTGCTACCCAAAGAAGAAAGAAAATTATAAGCCATTAAAAAATGGATTCTGAAAAACTGTAATGTTAAAAATAAATATCCCAGGACCCCCACCCCGTTCAGGACTCATTTGATCCATGTCTTGCAAGCATTACAGGTTTTTTTTTTATTAGGCCTCTTATTACTTTTACATACAGTTAGGTCCATAAATATTTGGACAGAGACAACTTTTTTCTAATTTTGGTTCTGTATATTACCACAATGAATTTTAAATGAAATAACTCAGATGCAGTTGAAGTGCAGACTTTCAGCTTTAATTCAGTGGGTTGAACAAAAAGATTACATAAAAATGTGAGGCAACTAAAGCATTTTTTTAACACAATCCCTTCATTTCAGGGGCTCAAAAGTAACTGGACAATTGACTCAAAGGCTATTTCATGGGCAGGTGTGGGCAAGTCCATTGTTATGTCATTATCAATTAAGCAGATAAAAGGCCTGGAGTTGATTTGAGGTGTGGTGCTTGCATGTGGAAGATTTTGCTGTGAACAGACAACATGCGGTCAAAGGAGCTCTCCGTGCAGGTGAAAGAAGCCATCCTTAACACTAGAATTACCAGAGCCTACGAAAAAACTCGTAATTCCGTCCCACCTTAAACTGCTTCTTAAATCCCTTCACACCTCTCCGCCAGCGTCCTTTGTTCTCTAAATGTGCTGATAAAAAGAAGCTAGGAGCAGCCGGCTATTCCATCCCCCCACCAATTTAGAACGTGCACGAACTTCTCTCAGCTCATGCCTTGATTGAGTATCTGGGAGTGAAGTGGAGTTTTAGAGTGAAATAATAGATCGTTGTTTGGAACACACGCATTTCATGTCTGTTCCGTTTCTACAGTAATCTGTGTCAACACATTGTTAAAACAGAAACTTTTTTATATTCTAGTAGTAGATGACAAAATGTAGGCATAAACTATATAATGTATGAAGCCTGAAGTCCAAATAGCAAAGAAACATTTTCACAAGAATAACACAATTGCACTTTTATTCAAACATATAACTGCAGAAAGAAAAAGCCGCCTTAACATACGACATTGACACCAATTTACTATAACTGACTCAGTGGTTCAATAGATACAGCCCCCGCTTGGGAATCAAGGGGTCACGGGTTCGATCCTGCGCCCCTCCCTTTTGAGAAGTAAACTGTTCTTAGTCTTACTGTTTTAGAAGAAAAACATACATTTGATTTCAGTCTGTAACAGCCGGTGCAATTTATGATCTTTGTAAAGGTTAGCTTTTTTTTTTTTATTCACTTTTCACTCTCTCAGTCGCGTTCAGAATCAATCCATACAACCCCATCTGACACGGCTGTTTTCACTAAAGACGCGCAGTGTACCACGATGCATACTAACGCCCCGGTTCTGACACACAGACGCTGGCGAAGCTGTCTTCTTCGTATCTCACCGTCACTTGATTTTCTTTTTATTCAGTTTTATTGAGTGTTCCTGCCAGTCCCGCATGTTGCTGTATGCTTTTCTTTTGCACCCCAGGACATGCAGAAGAAAGAATGGTAAAGACCAACTTCGGCGCTATATGCAATCATCAGACACTCCCCATCTGCCCGTGTCGTTCAAACACAGGAACATATATTGGTGTAAAAGTATAACAAAAGTGCACTTTTATTCAAGTGCACTTTTTCCATCGCCTTTTCCTGTAAGAAGCAGTGTACACACTTCTCTCTATGCTGTGGTTTCTATTACACACCTGAAAGAAAGAGACAATACATATGAACATATCCAGCATACAGCATTATAATATTGCATTATTGCATTAGTGCGATTATATTTTCACATATATTGTCTCTTTCTTTCAGGTGTGTAATAGAAACCACAGCATAGAGAGAAGTGTGTACACTGCTTCTTACAGGAAAAATGATGGAAAAGTGCACTTGAATAAAAGTGCACTTTTGTTATACTTTTACACCAATATATGTTCCTGTGTTTGAACGACACGGGCAGATGGGGAGTGTCTGATGATTGCATATAGCGCCGAAGTTGGTCTTACCATTCTTTCTTCTGCATGTCCTGGGTGCAAAAGAAAAGCATACAGCAACATGCGGGACTGGCAGGAACACTCAATAAAACTGAATAAAAAGAAAATCAAGTGACGGTGAGATACGAAGAAGACAGCTTCGCCAGCGTCTGTGTGTCAGAACCGGGGGGGCGTTAGTATGCATCGTGGTACAGCACAGAGCTATAGCGCGTCTGTATTCTGTTTCTTTTGTACTCCAGGGCACGCAGAGGAGAGAATAGTAAAGAGCAGTAAGTTCGGCGCTATATGCAATCATCAGACACTCCATCTGCCCGTTGTTTTGTTATACTTTTCAATACTTTTATACTGCTCAAACGGGCATGCTCAAAAATACACGTGTAATGCCACGAAAAGTGCACGCAGACACTTCATTTCGCAAACAAAACAAGTGCACTTTTATTCAAAACTACCTGTATAACCGAAGAAAAAGAAAGCAAGATACAGTAGGCGATTGATACGACATCTTGCATGGTGCAATGCTAAGAAGTGCAGATTTTCATTCCGTGCTATATAAAATCATCACATTCAAATATTAACAGTTCCCACACACCCAAGGACCGTCCTTCCTACATTTACGACACGTGTACTTGTTGCCGTGTACACACCTCTCTGTGCTATGGTTTCTATTACACTGAATGAGCACCTGACACTGTACTTTCTTCCCTGGGGGAAGGTCCCGCATCAGAGAATTTCCAGTTCCTGCATAAATTCACACCGATCTGACGCTGTTCGTTTTCAAATAATATTGCATTAGTGCGATTATATTTTCACATATATTGTCTCTTTCTTTCAGGTGTGTAATAGAAACCACAGCATAGAGAGAAGTGTGTACACTGCTTCTTACAGGAAAAGGCGATGGAAAAAGTGCACTTGAATAAAAGTGCACTTTTGTTATACTTTTACACCAATATATGTTCCTGTGTTTGAACGACACGGGCAGATGGGGAGTGTCTGATGATTGCATATAGCGCCGAAGTTGGTCTTTACCATTCTTTCTTCTGCATGTCCTGGGTGCAAAAGAAAAGCATACAGCAACATGCGGGACTGGCAGGAACACTCAATAAAACTGAATAAAAAGAAAAGCAAGTGACGGTGAGATACGAAGAAGGCAGCTTCGCCAGCGTTTGTGTGTGAACCGGGGCGTTAGTATGCATCGTGGTACACTGCGCGTCTTTAGTGAAAACAGCCGTGTCAGATGGGGTTGTATGGATTGATTCTGAACGCGACTGAGAGAGTGAAAAGTGAATAAAAAAAAAAAGCTAACCTTTACAAAGACCATAAATTGCACCGGCTGTTACAGACTGAAATCAAATGTATGTTTTATTCTAAAACAGTAAGACTAAGAACAGTTTACTTCTCAAAAGGGAGGGCGCAGGATCGAACCCGTGACCCTTGATTCCCAAGCGGGGCTGTATCTATTGAACCACGGAGTCAGTTATAGTAAACTGGTGTCAATGTCGCATGTTAAGGCGGCTTTTTCTTTCTGCAGTTATATGTTTGAATAAAAGTGCAATTGTGTTATTCTTGTGAAAATGTTTCTTTGCTATTTGGACTTCAGGCTTCATACATTATATAGTTTATGCCTACATTTTGTCATCTACTACTAGAATATAAAAAGTTTCTGTTTTAACAATGTGTTGACACAGATTACTGTAGAAACGGAACAGACATGAAATGCGTGTGTTCCAAACAACGATCTATTATTTCACTCTAAAACTCCACTTCACTCCCAGATACTCAATCAAGGCATGAGCTGAGAGAAGTTTGTGCACGTTCTAAATTGGTGGGAATATGGAATAGCCGGCTGCTCCTAGCTTCTTTTATCAGCACATTTAGAGAACAAAGGACGCTGGCGGAGAGGTGTGAAGGGATTTAAGAAGCAGTTTAAGGTGGGACGGAATTACGAGTTTTTCGTAGGCTCTGGTAATTCTAGTGTTAAGCTGCGGAAACAGAAAAAACCCATCCGAGAAATTACTACGATATTACGAGTGGCAAAATCTACAGTTTTGTAAATCCTGAGAAAGAAAGCAAGCACTGGTGAACTCAGCAACGCAAAAAGACCTGGATATCCACGGAAGACAACAGTGGTGGATGATCGCAGAATCATTTCCATGGTGAAGAGAAACCCCTTCACAACAGCCAACCAAGAGAACAACACTCTCCAGGGGTCGGCGTATCGATATCCAAGTCTACCATAAAGAGAAGACTGCATGAAAGTAAACACAGAGGGTGCACTGCAAGGTGTAAGCCATTCATAAGCCTCAAGAATAGAAAGGCTAGATTGGACTTTGCTAAAGAACATCTAAAAAAGCCAGCACAGTTCTGGAAAAACATTCTTTGGACAGATGAAACCAAGATCAACCTCTACCAGAATGATGGCAAGAAAAAAGTATGGAGAAGGCGTAGAACAGCTCATTATCCAAAGCATACCACATCATCTATAAAACACAGTGGAGACAGTATATGATGGGTTGGGCGTTCATGGCTGCCAGTGGCACTGGGACACTAGTGGTTATTGATGATGTGACACAGGACAGAGGCAGCCGAATGAATTCTGAGGTGTTCAGAGACATAATGTCTGCTCAAATCCAGCTAAATGCAGTCAAATTGATTGGGTTGCGTTTCATGAAACAGATGGACAATGACCAAAACATACAGCCAAAGCAACCCAGGAGTTTATTAAAGCAAAGAAGTGGAAAATTCTTGAATGGCCAAGTCAGTCACCTCTTAACTCAATTGAGCATGCATTTCACTTGTTGAAGACTAAACTTCGGACAGAAAGGCCCACAAACAAACAGCAACTGAAAGCCGCTGCAGTAAAGGCCTGGCAGAGCATTAAAAAGGAGGAAACCCAGCATCTGGTGATGTCCATGAGTTTAAGACTTCAGGCTGTCATTGCCAGCAAAGGGTTTTCAACCAAGTATTAGAAATGAACATTTTATTTCCAGTTATTTAATTTGTCCAATTACTTTTGAGCCCCTGAAATAAAGGGATTGTGTTAAAAACATACTTTAGTTGCCTCACATTTTTATGCAATCTTTTTGTTCAACCCACTGAATTAAAGCTGAAAGTCTGCACTTCAACTGCATCTGAGTTGTTTCATTTCAAATTCATTGTTGTAATGTACAGAACCAAAATTAGAAAAAAGGTGTCTCTGTCCAAATATTTATGGACCTAACTGTAATATCATATAGCAAAATGTACACATTTCTCCTTTTCAGGCTGTACCAGGCTGATTGGGGAGCTGGAGATGGACAAACGTTTTAACCACCGATGTCCAATGGGGATTAAGGTCAGTAGTCTGACTCACTGAATGGCATCAATATTTTTTATGTTTAGCTACTCCATAGTTGCTCTGACAGTGTGCCTTCGGTCCTCATTTGAAGCTTTCTGCCAAAGGAGAGCAGGATCTGTGTGTATTGTGCAGAATTAATCTTCCCATCAATACCGACCAGATTGCATTCCTGCAATTCCTACAGTTGCCATCCATCTATCCATTATCCAACTCGCTATATCCTAACACAGGGTCACAGGGGTCTGCTGGAGCCAATCCCAGCCAACACAGGGCGCAAGGCAGGAAACAAACCCCGGGCAGGGTGCCAGCCCACCGCAGACACCTCATCTTATGGCAGGAATGGTGTTACAATGCAATGAAGCAAGATTTCACCATTCCGCTTTGCAGAATTCCTTAAGTTGTGCCAGTTTGGTTGGGGAGTGGCAATAGGCTGCAATTTTTAGGTCTCACTACAGATATATGATGAGGTTATGATCAGAACGTTGACTGTCATTCTAGGACATCAATTGTCTTCATTTAAAGCCATTCCATTGTTGCTCTGGCTGTGTGCTTTTGTTCACTGTTCTGTTGAAAGACTAATTTCCCTTCTTAGTTTAAGCTTTCTGTCAGAGGGCAGCAGAGTTTTCTCCAGGATCAGTTTGTGTTGTGGAGCATTCATCTTCCCATCAATACTGACCAGATGGCAAAGCCACAACACAATGCTGCCAGCACCTCCTTTTACAGTAGTGATGGTGCAATATAATGTGATGGTGCAAGACTGGTCTATTCTTCTGTAAAATTTCTCAAATCGTGCAAGGTTAGTTGCGGAGTGGCAATGGGCAGCATTTTTAGGTCCCACCACAGATGTTTGATTGGGATAGGGTCAGGACCCTGAATAGGCCATCAAAGGAAGTCAATTATTTTTTTTGATTAGGGACACTGTAGTTATTCTGGCAATGTGCCATGCATCACTCCTCATTTTAGGCTTTCTGTCAGAGGAGATAAGAGTCTGTGTTGTGGAGCATTCATCTTCCCATCAATCATGACCAGATTGCATGTCTACAACATGATGCAGCCACCACTCCATTTTAATGTCGTTACCTGGCCGATGTGCAGTATTATGCCACACACACCTCTTCAAGTTTCACTGCCTCATGTTTGCAGTATCTTCAATGTGACATTTTGCAAATTCATTACAGGTAAGGTCTTTTCTTTTTTATTAGCCAGATCTTCTTTTCCTGGCACTTTTCCATAAAGGACCTTTTGTATAACGTTTTGGAGATTGTTGTGCTGTGACGATCCTTTCCTATCACAGTCACTGACTTCTGCAACTGGTGACAAGTGATGTCACAGTAGCCTCTCTGATGAGCGCCATTCTTGTTTGGTGCCTAACTTTAGAATTGTAGCTTAACCTAGCGTGACTGTGTGGCTGTAGTTTCATATTTATCCACTTCTGCATAATGGACTCCACTGGGCTTCAAGGTATGTTTAGTGCTTTTGTGACACCAGATCTGTGCATCTCTATAATTATATTACTGACTTGTTTTGAAGGCTCTTTTATCTTCATTATGGCTTGTTTTGTGGAAAATCTCTACTGTACTGTTGGACTTTTGGTGAGAGAAGGAGGATGTATCCTTATAAATTAATTGAGAACAGATAATCCAACCATTTGTTACACAGATGAAGATCATCAACAAATCTGGTAAGCTGCCACCTGAGCAAAATTAGCCCAATATATACAAAGGATAGGAATAATTTTGAAATCACACAAATTTGAGTTTTCCTTTTTAGGAAACAGTTGAATTGTTTTCAGTTTGTTTCATTTGATTTGGCATCATGTACACTGTTTTATTTACCAGAAGGAGCAATTCTTGTTTTGATATATTGTACGTGTTGAATCAGAGGCAATTAAATGTGAAAATAGTTTTGGGGGCTAACTACTTTTTCAAGGCACTGTACAATCTTGTTTTTGTTGTTTGTGGTGTCTGTTTGTCCAATTATACATTACGATCACCAAACACTTTTAAACATCCCAGCAAGTATTCAATGTCCATTTTGTTTGTCTGTTATTTTTATTGTATTATTGTCACCAGTTTGAGGAGAAGATAAGCAGGTAAGTCATTTACTGTACTTCCTCTGCATGGTGGAGCAGGAGATATTATGGCTGCTTCTTTGATCCAGTTGTCATGTTTCTGCCAGTATTTCTCCCCTGGCTGACGTTTAAAGTTGTATTTCATGCCTATTTCGTCCATTTTGGGCCTTTTTTATTGTTAATGCTTCTTTTGTTTATTATGCACATTATTCTTTGTTTTTGTCTGTGACTATAAGATGTCTTGGTTATGTCCTATGTGTTTTGTGGGTGGCTCCCCAAGTGAGGCCACCTGCCAGTCACAGCCAGGAACTGCCCTCCACCCTGTGAATCTGGGGGTCTCCTATTGTTCTTGGTGGTTCATTTCAAATGTGCTAGAGAGTGGAGTGATTACTAGTATTTTTCTTAGTCCTTATTGTGATTACCTGGATTTTTGATCCTGAGCTCTGTTTTGGGACTGTGCTTGCTCTGGATTCCCTTTCTTCTCAGGCAATTCCTGTTCTATGCTAAGGAGCTTCTTGTGCTACAGAGCATATGTGTTAAAATAATTAATTTATTTTCTAAACATTCTTCTAGGCCCCTTTTGTGTCTAGTCAGGGGTTAGGATAGTAATCCCTGCTAAAAGGCAATTTTTGGAAGTATTTATGGCACTTATATGCTTTTGGGACTGCAGTGTCCTCTATTTGAATTCCATGGTTGGTCATTGTCTGTGTAGAGTTTGATTGCTGTCCTCATGTCTTTGGGGGCCTTCCTCTTATAACCCCAAAAATGTGCCAATTAGGTTAAATGGAAACTCTAAATTGCCCCTCCGTGTATGTATAGTAAGTGGGCCCTGTGATTGAGTGTAGGGTTGTTTTCTGCCTTGCAACCAGTGCTGGCCACCCATAACTCTGCAGGTCTGAGCATGTTGTGTTATGTTACACATTTACATAAAAATAAAACTGGACTAACACTTCATTTCCTACCATATGAGATGAACTGCCCTAGTTAGAAACCCCATTAATCTACACGTACCCAGTAAATACCTAAATGATTGTGACTCTTGGTTGAAGTGCATTTAAGACTGAAGCTAGGAAGCACTTATGTATGCAAAGAGTTGAGGGAATCTGAAACAAACACCTGAGACATGTGGTTGAAGCAGAAACCTTGACAACCTTTAAGAAGTACCTGGATGGGATACTGGGACAGTTCAGCTACTAGCTAAACAAATGAGCCTGATGGACCAAATGGCCTACTCTCCTTAATCAAATTTCTTATGAAATGAGTTGTTAGTATTTGGTTGAAATCAGTCTGTGTTACATTTTTGGTACCACATTGATTTTTTTTCACCTGGAATTTCTTTAATTGAATTTTAGCAGTGTGTCCATATGGGACAGTGCAATGTTTTCAGCTTGCATCATACGCTATCCACTTGAGTTGTATCAAACCAGACTAAGTATTAGCACATAGTTCAATTCCATTCAACAGATTCCTCTGTCCATTCATTTTCAGAACCCACTTTCCCATCATTTGGGGCATGGAGACAGCCACTATATATGAGTAGTGACAAGAACCTAGTGCAGAACAGAAGACTACACAAACCAAAGTCACTCAAATTACAATTCATGGCATGTGAGAGTAAAGAGGAGTAACAGACAAAAAAATCATGTGGACATTGGAAGAGTACAAAATCTACCCAGGGAGAACTGAAATCGTAAGGACTTGAGCTACTTGGCCGTTGGGTTAACCACTATGCTACTGTGGCTTGTTTTGTAATGATTTTCATGAGTACTTGGCACTGTACATAGCTTAGAAAGAAATGAAGAAAGAGAACACATAATCGCCAGGTTCATGTACATTTTAAGACATTAAACTAAATGGCAGACCATTAATAATTAAGAAGACAGCAAAAGGCTTTCAGACATGAGTGGATTCCTAGTTTCCAACCAAGATGCAGCAAAATGTCTGAAGAATTTAGAATTTTTTTAAAGACCTACAGACTCCTCTCATCCACAGAAAGTGGCGTCTACTGCTTGGATGTCTGCTAAACTTGTAATGGTGGATGGTGGATATCAGGAGGCGGAGGAGGAGGAGGATAAGGCACCATAAATATCAGAGAAAGAGGCAAGGAGAATAACAGAAAGGAGATTCAAGGTAAGCAGCCTAAGTCAAGGTGTTTCCCCAGAGGACATGAGTAATGTTGGAGAGTCTCGGGACTGGTGCCATGACACTGTAACAACAAATACTCCATATTAAAATTTAGTATTACAGAATCATTCCAATTATATATTTCTGCTCAAAGAAAACATACTATGGTTGTATCTTTGATTTCCTCCAATACTTTCCTTTTCAGACTCATAGATGTTCAACACAACTAATTTATAAATGTTAATGCAAGTTAAAAGCCCTATACATGGAGTATCCACAATTCTTGTAGTCAAAAAGTCCATTTGACATACTAAATAAATAATGCTGACTTTATTGCCATTAATGCACTTTACCACATTAAGTTTTGTTTAAGAAATCAACTCAAAAGATGGGTACAAAAGTACAGAACTGTCTTATTCCCGCTTGTAGTCCTGAAATACAGAACAGAGTTGGAATTGGTGTGAACAGGATTGATGAGCAATTGTATTGTGCCGACATGTCACTTTTGTTGTAAATTAGAGATTAGTGTAGATACAGTATCTAACCTCTGACATGTTATAGCTATCCATCCAAACCTGAGTGGGGCTGAGCAGTTTAGCTAAGGGCCTGATGCCCCAGTTTGCCCTCGTGGCACTCAGCTTAGATGTGGTGGTCACAGGATATCACTTCAGGATTCTAACTGTAGGATGCACAAGAGTGACCCTCCACCAGAGGAGCAGTCGCTGGAGCCATTATGGCGTTTTAGGACAAGTAGGGAGCCCTCAAACAGGGTCACATGCTTAGGGAGGTTTATTGAGGTCTGGAAGGTCACCTCACCCTATCAACAGGCATGCTCATGTCCAAATTACTGATGCCTTCTGATGCCCTGGAAAGGCCATCCATGTGAAAAGCACTGTTAGGCACCATTTAGGTTATTTTATTAGTCATGGGTGCATTGGAGCTGCAGACCACCAGCAAGCTTCTGACCGATTCTGGTGTTGACTTGAAATAAAAATCAGAAAAATGTACTCAGTAGTAGCTGAAAAAATTAAGAAAAGGCATGGGAATAAGTGGAGGGGAGAGGTGGGCTTCCCAATAGCCAATAGTCAAGTCGGAGTCAAGCAATTAGGGTTTTGTTTTGTGGTGTTTTAGCACCACAGTAGTCCAAACTCTGAATTAAAATGAATATTCTCACTCAAGAGAGGTGGATGTTAGTCTGGTAATACTGAGGCCTTCGCCCTATATGGACTGAATGACTTGCAGCATTTCTCTTAAAGTGTTCATAAGCCCAAATGTTTGCCCATTTGTGGGGTGTGAAAGGTGTGGAGTCAGCACACCGCTTCAGAACTGTTCACGTCTGTTGACCTCTCTGTTCAAGAATGTGCTCCACTGAGGTAGCAGAGGTCCATGTTAGGTTTGAAACTGATGAGCCAGCAGGGTAGTACAATGAGTAGAAATCCTGCCTTAGAGATCTTAACCCTTGTTATTGTTCTTGTGGAGTTTGCATATTGTGGTCTTACTCTTATACCACCAAAGATGTGCAAGTGAGGCAGCGGGCCTATTTTGTTCGAGAGTGTGATTGGGCCGAGTAAAGGACCGGCACCTCACACTGGGATAAACTCTAGCCTCTCTGTGTCCTTGAATTGAAGCAAGTGAGTTTGATAGTAATATTTTACATTGCATTTCGTGTAAACGTTTTTACTTTAAAGTTTCTATTTGTCACTTTATTTATTTTAGTTAATTTTTTGCTAGGTAGTTTGCTCCCTTAATCCAAATACCGTCAATGCAAATGGGGAGGAGGCGAGGGTACAAGTGACAGCTAAAGAAGAGTAGGGACATCAGTGTTGCTACTGTCTGTGTGCACATTGTATGGCCGCCACTTAAAAAATAAGAACATTTAAAAATGTAGGATGAGAAAACAATAATAATATATATTCATTAATTACACTTACATAGCGCTTTTCTCATTACTCATTATTTTACATAGATAAAGAGGAACCATTTCAACCACCACCAATGTGTAGCTCCCATGTGGATGATGCAATGGCAGCCATTCTTGAGCCAGTACACTCATTACACATTAGCCATTAGGTGGTGAAGGGGTAAGAGACATAGTTAGTGAAGTACATGACTGAGTAGGGGGCCTCACTGACCAGGCCATGGAGGGCAATTCAGCCAGGTCAGGTTGGGGAGCATGCATTGGTACTCTGCATTGCTGCACCCACCACACGACGAATCAGCTCGGGATCCTGGTTGGCAACCCTCCAGGTAGACACGCGGTCCAATCCCACCCTCCGGAAATGACCCCTATCTGCCTCAGCTGGGTGTCCCCTTGGCCTGGTCCAGCCACTTGGGTCCCCAAAAATGAGGTTCCTGCAAGCTGGATCTCCTTCGGGGAATCAGCCCACATGGCCGTAGTGCCGTAACTGACGCTCCCTCACAATGCAGGTAATGTGCCTCATTCGGGACTCCCTGAGCAACACAAAGTCAAACCAACGGTACCTAAGGATTCTCCGAAGAGACACAGTACCAAAGGAGTACAGTCTTTGTCTCAGGTCACTGGATAGCGCCCAGGTTTCGCAACCATACAGCAAAACAGGAAGCACCAGGACTCTAAAGACTTGGACCTTCGTCCTTTTGTATAGATATCAGGAACGCCACAGCGACCTCATAACACCCCATGCTCTCCCAATCCGTGTACTGACTTCATTGGAAGAGTCACCAGAGACATGAATTTCAGTGCCAAGGTAAGTAAACCTCTTGACAAGTTTGATACTTTCTCCACAAACAGACAAACTGCTGTTGGCTGTGCCCAAGAGGTCATTAAAGGCCTGGATCTTGATTTTTATCCAGGACACTCATAAGCCCAGACCCTCAGACTCCTCGCTCAGTCTTATTTAGCCAGGCCATCAAGATAAACTCTACACATTTTGAAAGATGCCCAGGCATCTTTAATGACCACAGAGAGTGAGGACCTTGATTTTATGTCTCATCCGAAAGATGGTGGCATTTTTCCAGCACAATGTCTCCATCACTGCACTGGGGCATTGGGATCCATCAGGGCCCCTGATAGACTCACCAACACTTCTTCCAGCAGCAACTAGTTTTCGCTAGCTGGTCTCCCATCTAAGAACTGGGTGGGCCCAAAAATCCTTACCTTCAGGTGGATGACCTTTTTTTCAGGTGCAGGTTGTATGGCTGCTGCAGAAAAAAAGACCAGTTTGCAGTGCTGTTCTACATTCCAATAAACATTTCAGAAAACTGGTTTGTAAATTGTTGATTGACGCAAACAAAGGCAAAAAATAGCATACAGTAGACCTCTCAACTAAAGTAGGAGACAAACTATAAGCAGAAGTTGGTTAGAATGAAAACCTGCTGCTATTGTGGGCTTCCGGTTCATAGTGGCTGATTATATTTCCCTTAATTCCTTGTTTCTACAAAACATAAGAACCGCAAAAGGTCAGTGCTCAGTCTGTGTGACATCCGCATCTCTGGGAAGTCAAAGGAAGCTGGAGAATCCCCATGCCAGCCTCAATTGTGGAGCACATGGCTATATTATATTTCCCTGGGTTGGACTGACAGTCCTTGCTTTCAGTGCTTCTAGGTTAGGGTCCGGCCCCCTGACCTTGAACTGGATCAAGGGGCTTTGACAATGATATGACACATTTTGTGTGTCTTACCCGTCAAAACTGATTTTTATTCTGAGGCAAGGTGTAAATTTCTGGAATATATTAACTACAACATCATTCTGCCAGTGAGCCGATCATGCAAAAATCAATATTTAATTAAAAAGCCATCTAAATGGTGTGCCTTTTAGTTAAAGGGGGCAATTAGTTTTATTTCCCCACAGTGTAAATTGAATTATTTTGGATTGACTTGTAGTAAATTACTTTTTCTAGAGTTGTTTATTTTTATGGAACAGTCATTTGTGAACAAACTTATCATTCTAACCTTGGCCAAGGGCAGCCAGATGTTCACCCACTTTGAATGCTACGAAGACTAAGGGGTACCAAAACAAGGAGGCTTATTTATAACTTACCCAGGCAGGGAAGGGGTTAACACAAGGGTTCCTTCATTAGGCGCTGGAGGGCTGCAGGACTTTGTTCCAACTCGGCTCCTTAATTACAAGTCAATCATTGCCGATAACCCAAACTATATACTTTTATGTGTTTGAAATGTTTTCATTTCGTCATGTCAAGTCAGGTCAGGTCATTCTTATATTGCTGATTTTTCCTTCCCAGTGATTTAAGCCAAATGACTTTTGTCTTAGAGAAGATTAGCAATTCCCAACACAACCATTTTTTTCTCATTCATTTCTTTCCAAATACTTTATTTGTTAAAACAATTACTTCATTATGAACATACAGTTGTGCACTGGGACCAGAATAGATGGTGAGCTGCTGGCTTCATTGTTCGGTGCATCTCATTTGTAATTGGCAGATAGTTAAGAAAAAAACCAAAGATGTGACTGTTTTAAGACTAAAAGAAGTAATTATTGAGTATCTCGACAAGAGAGGTAACTAAAATGAAGCACAAAATGTTTCTCGAGTTCAAACTGCTTCATCTGCAACAACTGGCTTCTAGTTAAGAACTTTGGTTGAGACAAACACCAGCAGTCATTGCAGCCCTACATGACTGAAATTGAGGACCGTGGGGCTAACCCCTTCCCCATGTGGTTTCTCTCTCTCTCGCTCTATATCTATATATATATATCTATATATCTATATCTATATATCTATATCTATATACAGTGGAACCTCGGCTCACAATCATAATTTGTTCCAAAACTCGTAAACCAATTTGGTCGTGAACCGAAGCAATTTCCCCCCATACGACTGTATGTAAATACAATTAATCCGTTCCAGACTGTATGAACTGTACCTGTATATAAATATATATATTTTTTAAAGATTGTTAAGCACAAAAATAGTTAATTACACCATAGAATGCACATCGTAATAGTAAACTAAATGTAAAAACATTGAATAACACTGAGAAAACCTTGAACAACAGAGAAAAGTAACATTGCAGGAGTTCATGCTAATAGCCTTACGAACCGATCGCTGTTAACACTTTTTTTTTTTTTAAATGAGTTTTTAAGCACAGGGAAAAAAAGGAACCTTTGAAAAATCTGTAATTTAATAAACAACCAAGAAAAGTAACATTGCAACAATTCACGCTACAAACCAAAAAATGAAGATTTGAAAAATCCGTAATACAAAAACTAACCATAAACCACCAAGAAAACTAACTTTGCATGAATCGAGTTCTGGCATGAAGTGAGGAGAAACTGGGTGGAGAGGAGGTTACAGTGCTTAGAAGCCATGGTTAACTGCAAAAGCACATGAAATACTGTAGAGCACAAAGAGTTTACTGGTAAAGCATGCACGTCTGTCCGAGAATAATGCAACACGCGCAGAAATCATCGGCGCACACAAACCGAAAGGGAAACTGGCTTGTTTGTATACCGAGTGTGTGGTCGTGAACTGAGGCAAAAGTTTGGCAAACTTTTTGGTCGTAAAACAATTTGTACATATACCGAGACGTTTGTGAACCGAGGTTCCACTGTATCTATATATATCTATCTATATAGAGGCTATTAGAAATAAACTGGATACATTAGGATTAAAAGTCAAGACAGAGGTAAAAAGCTTTGGGGTAATTGTTGACTGTAATCTGAATTTTAAATCGCATATTAATCAGATCATTAGGACAGCATTTTTTCACTTAAGAAACATAGCTAAAGTTAGACCTCTTATATCACTGAAAGATGCTGAGAAATTAATTCACGCTTTTGTTTTCAGTCGACTAGATTACTGTAACGCACTCCTCTCAGGACTACCCAAAAAAGACATAAATCGTTTACAACTAGTGCTGAATGCAGCTGCTAGAATCCTAACTAGGAAAAGAAAATGCGAACACATTTCTCCAGTTTTGATGTCACTACACTGGTTACCTGTGTCATTCAGGATTGACTTTAAAATTCTACTTATGGTTTATAAAGCCTTAAATAATCTCACCCCATCTTATATATAGGAATGTCTGACACCTTATATTCCAAATCGTAACCTTAGATCCTCAAATGAGTGTCTCCTTAGAATTCCAAGAACAAAACTTAAAAGAAGTGGTGAGGCGGCCTTCTGCTGCTATGCACCTAAAATCTGGAATAGCCTGCCAATAGGAATTCGCCAGGCTGATACAGTAGAGCACTTTAAAAAAACTGCTGAAAACACATTACTTTAACATGGCCTTTTTATAACTTCACTTTAACTTAATCCTGATACTCTGTATGTTCAATTTCCTCATAATAACTATTCATGGTGGCTCTAAAATCCGTACTGACCCCTACTCTCTTTTCCTGTTTCTTTTTCCGGTTTCTTTGTGGTGGTGGCCTGTGCCACCTCCGCCTACTCAAAGCTTCATGATGCTCCAACAATGATGGATGGATTAAAAGGCAGAAGTCTACGTGACCATCATCATCATCAAGTCCTTCCGTGAGAACCCTAAATCCAAAGAGGACTGTTTCATGTATGTTAGGTAGAATGCCCAGAGGGGACTGGGCAGTCTAATGGTCTGGAATCCCTACAGATTTTATTTTGTTCTCCAGCCGTCTGAAGTTATTTTTTGTTTTTTCTGTCCCCCCTGGCCATTGGACCTTACTCTTATTCGATGTTAATTAATGTTGATTTATTTTGGTTTTCTTATTGTGTCTTTTATTTTTCTATTCTTTATTATGTAAAGCACTTTGAGCTACTGTTTGTATGAAAATGTGCTATATAAATAAATGTTGTTGATATATCTCTCTCTCTCTCTCTCTCTATATATATATATATATATATATATATATATATCCTCTTTAATAAAACCCCTGTGTGCGTCCAGGTGTCCGTGTGTGTGTCTCTTTTAGTAAAGTGCGCATGCGCGAGGCTCGGTGCGACACGCACGACCGGCATTATGGATGCGCACACACTGGAAGCTGAGCACACAGTGAATGGCGTAGCCGCGGCCGCGCTTGATAAGCAAATAAAGGACAGCATTGCTGGGAGAGTGCTGATTTGGGTAGTCGCGGCCGCGCACATAAAATCCATTGGTGGGGAGACGCCACACATACTGCCCCATGCATGTTTACTAACTAACTATCTACTAACAACATGCCACCCAAAAAAAAGGACACGTCAAGTAGGACAAAAGACACAGACACTCAAATCGTATATAAGCAACATCTCCTGGAAGAACGGTCAGCTCAGCAAGTAAACATCAACAAAAGAAAGGCTGAAAGATACGAGCAAATAGATCGATTGTAAAAAAGAAAATGAGCGTCAGAATATTTCCCGTATTGATTTGGTTCTATCCTCTACTAATTTACCCTTTACCATAAGAAAGCGACAGTTTCCAGTTACATTAGCCTTTGCCATAACAATTAATAAAGCTCAAGGGCAAACCTTAGAAAAAGTTGCCATTTACTTGCCAGAACCAGTATTCAGCCACGGTCAGTTATATGTTGCATTATCAAGAGTTAGAAGTTTTACAGATGTTGTTGTCAATGTTGTAGATGGTCCTGAACAAGAGTGTTTATAATAAATGTTGTCTATAATGACATTTTATTGAAAATTTTCCTGAGGTAAAAAAATAAAAACATTTTCCTAAATATCTTCTTCAGATATTGTGTATTACAGATTGTTATAAAGTTTTACACTAAGGCAATATTAATTATATTTACTGTATTGTCATATACGTTTCTATTTTATTTTTAATATTATTTTACTTTAGGCTTCTGGCAAAAATATTTTTAATAAAAAAATGAAGACAACAAACAGAATGAGGTCAAGGTCCCTTGCCATTTAATATAGACTGTTCCTAATAATGTTTATGCAATACTGTTCTAGCGCCCATTATTGTAACGGGCTTAATGTCTAGTATATATACTGCTCAAAAGAATTAAAGGAACACTTTCAATCAGAGTATAGCATAAAGTCAATGAAACTTATGGGATATTAATCTGGTCAGTTAAGTAGCAGAGGGGGTTGTTAATCAGTTTCAGCTGCTGTGGTGATAATGAAATTAACAACAGATGAACTAGAGGGGCAACAATGAGATGACCCCCAAAACAGGAATGGTTTAACAGGTGGAGGCCACTGACATTTTTCCCTCCTCATCTTTTCTGACTGTTTCTTCACTAGTTTTGCATTTGGCTACAGTCAGTGTCACTACTGGTAGCATGAGGCGATACCTGGACCCTACAGAGGTTGCACAGGTAGTCCAACTTCTCCAGGATGGCACATCAATACGTGTCATTGCCAGAAGGTTTGCTGTGTCTCCCTGCACAGTCTCAAGGGCATGGAGGAGATTCTGGGAGACAAGCAGTTACTCTAGGAGAGCTGGAGAGGGCCATAGAAGGTCCATAACCCATCAGCAGGACCAGTATCTGCTCCTTTGGGCAAGGAGGAACAGGATGAGCACTGCCAGAGCCATGACCTCCAGCAGGCCACTGGTGTGAATGTCTCTGACCAAACAACCAGAAAGACTTCATGAGGGTGACCCAAGGGCCCCATGTCCTCTAATGGGCCCTGAGCTCACTGCCCAGCAGCATGCAGCTCGATTGGCATTCGCCATAGAATACCAGAATTGGCAGATGCACCACTGGTGCCCTGTGCTTTTACAGATGAGAGCAGGTTCACCCTGAGCACGTGACAGAAGTGAAAGGGTCTGGAGAAGCCATGGAGAACATTATGCTGCCTGTAACATCATTCAGCATGAGCAGCTTGGTGGTGGGTTAATGATTGTCTGGGGAGGCATATCCATGGAGGGTCACACAGACCGCTACAGGCTTGACAAAGGCACCTTGGCTGCCATTAGGTATCAGGATGAAATCCTTGGACCCATTGTCAGACCCTATGCTGGTACAGTGGCTCCTGGTGCACGACAATTCCTGGCCTCATGTGGTGAGAGTATGCAGGCAGTTCCTGGAGGATGAAGGAATTGATACCATTGACTGGCCTCCACACTTTCCTGACCTAAATCCAATAGAACACCTCTGGGACATTATGTTTTGGTCCATCCAATGCCACCAGGTTGCACCTCAGACTGTCCAGGAGCTCAGTGATGCCCTGGTCCAGATCTGGGAGGAGATCCCCCACAACACCATCTGTCATCTCATTAGAAGTATGCACCGATGTTGTCAGGCATGTATACAAGAACACAGGGGCCATACAAAGTGCTGCGTACAATTTTGAGTTGCTGATATTAAATTTTGCCAAAATGGACTAGCCTGCCACATAACTTTTTCACTCTGATTTTTGGGGCGTCTTTGAATTCAGGGCTCTGTAGGTTGATCATTTTCATTTCCATCAAACGATGTGGCATCCTTTCGTTCCTAACACATTACCCAGTCTATATCAGTATAGATATCCAGGAGGATTTCTTTTTCCCATTGAGATCTGATGTGTTTTCAAAGTGTTCCTTTAATTTTTTTGAGCAGTTTATATATAAAATCCTACATCTGTCGCTATTGTCTGTCCATTTTTCATGAAAGAACTACTTAACGGATTTAGATCTTTTTTTTTTTTCTACAATTTGCTTGAACATTCCGGTTGATTTTGCAACTTCTCTCATTGTGCTATGTATCATAGTTCGCTTGTGGCATTGGTTTACTCATGCTAATTCCGAGACAGAGGCTATGGGCCGAGGGGAGGGAAAAGAGTGACATTAGGAGTGGGGAAGTCAGGCAGGGCCCTCCTCACTCAAGCACCAGCCTTGGAGTGTACCTTGCCTCCACTAAGCTAGCGAACAAGAGAACTACTTAACGGATTTAGTTCAGGTTTTTTTTTCTATAATTGTTGGAACATTCCGGTTGATTCTGCAACTTTTTTGTGGCCCTCCTTACTCATACACTAGCCTCTTTTCAAATCGGTAAACCTCTGGCCACATTTTGTAGCGTACCTTGCCTCGGTTTAGATAGCGATATCGGTTTGTTTATTGACTTTTAAAGTTTGTCCTGTTTCACTACTACAGGGGTGGAGCCGTGGGGGACAGCTAGTTTATAATAAAAGACACCTTGTGTTGGTAGTACTTTGTCCTCTTAGCATTTAATGCGGGCTAACATCTAGCTGCCCTTAGTTAAAAGAATGAGTAATAGAAGATAAAAACAGGAGACAACACATCCTGAAGCCACACAGATAATGCTACACAGGACAGTTCCCCGTCTGCCAGGTGTGATGACTGGTCCACTTCCCACCAATGTGTCACACAACCACTTCACTCTCCTTCTGCCCTGCTCTGTGCTTCAACAGCTATTCATCTCTCTATGATCCTAAACCCAATGTTCAACCTGTTATCCCATCCAGCCATCCCAACTCAAAGCTCAATGGGCTTCTGGCCAGAAGGGGATTTTTAGCTACAGCATGGAAACCATGTGTGGGGTCTGGAGCACTCTGTGGAACATCTGTGAGCCCTAAGACCTACTACAGTTTTAATATGACATTCAACCTTCAGATAGTTTGCCTGCCACCAGACTTAGCATGTGTAATGTAGGGGACTTTCCTGCTTACACAAATTGAGTGACTGACTGACTGTTATTAAACAATACCCCCTTGCCCTTGACTATTCATTTCCAGGAAGTTCTCTAAATACATATGTTCTACCACTCCATGACAAAAACCCATCCAACCTCCTGACACAGTTATAAACTTCACTTCTACCTTGTGTTGGTGGGTATAATCTAATTCTTAATCTATTAGGAACATGTATGATTTCTACTCCCAGTAACTCCTACTGGTTCCCTACAAGGTAGTGATCAGATAAACACTGGAGTTTGATTTTATGAAATGGAGGCTAAAGATCATTTAATGTGCGGTGTAGTATGTGAAACTCACTAAACAAGCTTATGTCACTCCAGAACTGACAAAGAACACAATGTATTAGCCTTTAAATGGCCGTTTGGGTTAATGGACACTGTTACCATCACAGAATTGCTCAAATACAACACACTCTCCCTGAATACAACAAAAACCTGTCTTGGCAGCTACTCAGAAGAGCACACTAGCAAGTAGGCCTCATGTTACACAAGGATGCTGTAGGCCTCATACACTTGACCCTTGATGACTGGCTACTGGACGATGCTTTGGGGGGTCATTATGCTTGCCCAGGCTTCCAGACAGAAAGTAAGCAAGAACCAAACACATAACTTTCTGATTCAATGTTACAAATTTCACTGGTTGTAATACACCATAGTTACATTAATTATTTTGCACAGCATAACTATATGTCTTGTTACAAATTTAATTTTGCACGAACTGCTGACTCATCCACTATTACCCGACCTCCTTAGCATTATATTTAACCAAAGAACAACTCAAAGACATGGAAATTTTTTCTAAAAGCAACAATGTTATTACATGTAACAGAAATGTGTATATACCAAAATGCCAACATAAATACAGTAGGAAAGGTACAGTAGGTATAGTGGTCACTGCTCTACTGGCACAGAATCAGCACAAGTCCATCATGTGGTTTGTTTTGAGAGAGTCACCAACGCACAGCCTGATGTCGCTTGCCATCAGGAGAGTAGAAGCATTTTCTTGTGTGCTTTTCTTATGTTATCTGTTGCTTGCACATGAGATTGTAAAATGTCAGTGCCTGGTTCACACGATCAACATGCTTCTGGGCTTCATTTTCCCTGACATGAATGACAGTAGCTGAATTGTTAACAGTGCTGCTTAGGGCCTAACATCTTCCTTGTCTTTCTACTTGACCACAATCATTTTGCCTTTTTGCCACACACATACTTTCAGCCTGTGGCAGCTTTATGAACCATGTCAGTTCGGTCGTACAGTGCCATATGCATCAATTTCATTACTCGTCTTAATGTCTTACAACACAATAACACTGCTTGATTCAACTGATGGTTCACTTTTAGTTTGTTCTAAAACTGGCTTTACAGCTTCCCATTTACATGCTTTTGTGTGTTGGGTGAAGGCTCCGCCCCATTCATGAATATTATGAGTCACCTTAGAGCAGCAAAATGCATACAGTAGAAATATTTATGAGTTTTTGCAGCATAATGTTATTTTATCCACTAGATGGCAGGAACATACTATCCTGGGAGTTGTTTGGGCTTAATACTGTAAAAATGAATCACTACCATCACCGGGACTTAGAGAATAATTGCATGGAATTCCAAAACTTAGTCAAGCACTGGGTTAACACCAAGAAGGTTAAACAGTGTTTATAGAGCATGGTGATTTAACTGAGAACAGAAAAAATAAAAACAATTAAAATTTGACTTTACATTATTCAATGATAAATTAACAGATATGCCATTTCTGTCTGTGGAAAAGTAAGACCACCTTTGGCTCTACCAGCTGGTGTTGAACACTCAAGATGGCTTTTCCTATTACCGTCTAGCAGTTGAAGACATCCACTAGGAGAAAGCTTTACCACTGCTTCATGCAGAATTCTTCCAAATATGTGATGTTTGAGGGATGCCTTGCATGTATAGCCAGTTTCAAAAGCCCCACACAGCATTGTGATGAGATTCAGAGCTGGTCTTTGACTTGGCCAGTCCATAGAACTGTCCAGTTCCTTCTTTTCAGTTGCTCCTTGGTGGATGTATTGGTATGTTTAGGGTTTTTGTCATGTTGCAAAGTCCACTTTTGGCTGAGCTTTAATCTTCTGTCAGATGGTCTCACCATACTATCAAGCACCCTCTGGTACAATGAAGAATTCTTAACATATTCTATAATGGTGACGGCTAAGGCTCTGATGTAGCAAAGGCAGGACTTCAATCTCAGGGGTTGTGGGCTCAGATCCTGGCATTGATAATGTCTGACCCTGAAGAAGTCACTTCACAAATGTTGTTACTTTGGATAAAGGTGTCAGCCAAATAAGTACATAATTATTACCAAATATCAAAAGAGCCCCAAACTAGAACATTTCCTTTCACCATGCTTTACAGTTTGTATTAGGTTCTTCTGATCAAATTCTCTCTCTGGTTTCCACCAAGCATGTCTTCTATTACTGTGAACAAATCACTCTACCATTGCCTTGTCTGTCTGGGGCAGATTGTTCCAGAACTCCTGGGGCCTCATGTATAAACAGTGCGTATGCACAGAAATGTTGCGCAAGAACGTTTCCATGTTCAAATCGCGATGTATAAAACCTAAACTTGGCATAAAGTCACACACATTTCCATGGTATCTCATACCGTCGTACACAAGTTCTCCGCTCAGTTTTGCAGACTGACGGCACCCAGCATCAAAGCAGCACTATTGTTCCTGTGTGGTTTATCTTTATTTTTCAGATCCTCATTCCTGACGCGGCTTTATAAATACACTGAAATTAACCGCACATTGTTTATTAGTTTAATTCTTCTGATTGTAATTAACCTGTAACAATATAATGGTCCACGGAATGGTCAAACTATTCTAAATACCATAGCTGCTTTAGCGTTGTTACTCTCACTGAACCTTCTTCTTCTTTCACCTGCTCCCATTAGGGGTTGCCACAGCAGATCATCTTTTTCCATATTACTCTCACTGCACCACTCGGAGCAGCTGATCGGAAAGAGAATTATCGGTATACAACATCAAGCATACGCTGCATCAGCCATGCTTCCTATTTGAACTGCTTCTCACATGGCAAATGCATCAAATCCTTTACTGTACGGACCTCGCGGTTCAGAAACAGTTTCATCCCAAGAGCTCTAAACGCACTCAATCAGTTCATCAAATGCTCCTTGTAGAACTATCTGTACTTATAAGTAGAATTACCTCACTGTAAACTTGCACTACAGTTATGCGAGCGTATTTACATACAATGACGATATCATTTTTAAGATGAAATGCAGCAAAATATGTTTATTATATTATACAGATAAAACTTTATTTAAATAATCTATATTGTTAGTAATTAAAGGACACAGTGTCGCAACACTAGCAAGGATCTGGCACTCCGTTCACGTATTGTTCCTGCCTCGCACTGTATGCTTCACTGGGACTGGCATGAAGGATAGAATAATTAAACATGTACTACAAAGATATTTCAATGTTCCTTAAAAGTTTTGAAGAATCGGCGTTATAAGCTTACAGATGGCTTAACGTCTATTACAGAGCTGATTGTGTGGCGATTGGGTATTTGGAGAAAGAAATGGAAGGACAGGAATTGGAGGTTAGTACATTCGAAAAAGACAGTACTGCTGCAATAAATTATTTCAATATCATGAATGTAATGGATTTTGTGTCCTGTTGAAGGAAGAGAAAGCTGGTTTAAGAAGCACGTAGTGATTCACGAACATCGAGCACACAGAAGATCAAATACAAAACAAAAGCATTTAACGTACTACTTTAGTTATGATGGGATTTGAGAAACTAGCAAATTAAACGATTTTAAGATTAAGTTTATGATGTTCTACTTTAATGACAAACTATATGATTAAAGTTGACATTTCGTGCTTTATTCCTCACTGTGTGCCTTTTTTTTCTCTGTACCCTAATAAGCTTTCATATGACACTCAGACAGTGGGCTACGACTCGCCTTTTCACGGTGACTTTGATATGCGACTTTATTTTATTTCGGGCACTGTGCGACTTTGTGAACTTGAGCTTTCGAGTTTCTCTGACATGCTATGTCACTTGATCAGCTTCCTTTTCTTGTTTATACCACTGTTTAAACCAACAAATAGTACATTTTTCCTTGACTCCACTTGGTATTCGATGAAATTGTTCTATTTTTCCTTGTGGTTTTGCCAATGTCTTTTCACAGAACGTTTAGCTTAAGGGCTATTTATATTGATTTACATATTCAAAGAGGCGTAATTCTGGGAGGAGTTGGGGCAGGACAGCAGGCGCGTGCACGAGCGTTACTTTTCACACTGATCGGGATTTGTGTAGCAGAAGAATGTGGAAGTTTGCGTACGCACAGATTCCTGCATCTGGATTTTTCTGTGCGTACGCACATTCCCGCTTTTGTGCTAAAGCCATGTTATAGTGTGAGTTCTATGCACGGTGTTATACATGAGGCCCCTGGTCTTTGCCAAGGTGTTCATTGGCAAACTTGAGCATTGCCCTGAGGTTTTTCCTGGACAGCAAATGCTTCCTCATGGCACATCTCCTACGTCCATCTAATTTCTGCAGTCCCTTCCTAATGTTAAACTCAGGCACTTTGACATCAACAGTGGCAAGAGCTACTTGTAGGTCCTGTGATGAAATTATGGGGTTCTTAGTGATTGCTTTCAGCATCTTGTGTTCTGCTTTTGAGTTGAACTTGTTGGGGTGGCCTGACCTGAACAAGTTACCAGTTCCATGACATATTTACCACTTGTAGATAATCTTTCTAGACACTGGAATGGTTGATTTGCAATTGTTTGGAGTTTGTTTTAAATCCCTTTCCAGTCATACAGGCATCCAAAACCTTCTTTCTGAAGGCCTCAGAGTGCTCTGTCAATTTAAGCACTGTGACAACACACACTTAAACAACAAAAAGCAAATCAAATTAAACATCTGAGGTTAAATAGACACAAATCTCTCCAATGATGTTCTATTAATTTGTACCTAATCTAATTTTAGGTATTTGAGGTAATGTTAAATATACAAGTGTACCTACTTTTCTCACATGAGAAATTTGCATACATGTTTAATTATACAAGAGACTACAATATATAAACATGGCAGGATGTTTTATATCACTTTTATCTATAGATACTGTTTAAATGAAGATCAAATCTTGATATGTCCACATATGTTAAAAAAGGAAAGAACATTCCACAGGGTGTACTTACTTTTTCATGAATGTATTTACGAGTCGCAGGGCTTAGAAATTCTCTTTTTAAGACTGCAAAAAGATGACTTTTTATGTCAAGTGTATGAAAATTAGATTTTTTAAGTAATGTTCAAAAAATAAACTGCAGTTACCACCAATAAATGGACACAGTTAACCCCTGTAAACAGTTCACAGGGGTTAGGCTTCAGCTCAAGGACTGCAATTGGAATTAGCGGGCTGGAAAAAAACAAAATACAGACAAAAGGACAACCTAAAACTTTTACAATGTGTGTTGTAGGTTAAGTTAGCAAAACTGAACAAATGTGGGTGTGCCCTGCAATAGAGTGGTGCCCCATTCAAGGCTGATTGCTGCCAAGATATCCAGGTCAAGGGCATTGGGACTCTTAAACGTGTGAGGAAAGAGATGGATGGGTGAATGGATAAAATGAAGTACAAACATATTAAAATTTAAAGCCCACATTCCAGGAGTGTTAAAAAGTCTGGCACTAAATTAAAATGATGACATTTCATCCAGGCTGAAATTGAGCTAACTACAGTAACTGTAAGCTGTGAGTGTCCATGCAAAGAATATGACTTGACACAGACTATATATGTTACTACTGAAAACAGATACTGTATAATTTAATCACAAAAGGTTTAACGGATTTAATTTAAAAAAAACAAAACAAAAAAAACAATGGACATACAGAAGATTCACAAAAGACCTTTTATTAATAATGACACTTCCATTTTTTCACTTTACATTACTCTTTTTTTAATACTTTTAAACTCTAGCCAAATCATTTGTAAAAACTATTTTAAAAATTATTTACACAAAGAAATGAACCAGTGTCAATAATGGACAGGGAAGTTGTTTACATAATAAAGAAGAATTAAAAAAAAAACAAAAAAAAACACATACACCCAGGGGGCAAATGGAAATATCTTAATAGTTCGACAGATTGTGTTTCACAGTGAACTTGGCACCACATACGGATTCTGCAACCAAAAAGTGGGGTTTACTCACAAGGTGACAAACATTGGACCCCAAAACAGAAATCTCTAGCTTTTGTTTTTTCCAGTATTTTTTTTAAATAATGTGAATAGTAAAGTAAAGAAGAACCCTTGCTTTTAAGTTTCGTTTTCCTCCACATTTGGCGCTTTTAGTAGACTTTCAGATTTACTCATTTCCCATCTCCCTACAAATGAAACTGGATTTCACAGCATATGTTTATGATAAGAACCGTTGCCTTGGAAATATACACAGTAATATAAGCTCAATTTTGATAGATAGAAAGATGCCACAAAAATATACCATAAAAACACAATTTCTCAGAAATTTCAAATCAATAAAAAAAAATCCAATTTAGGTCGGTGGATAAAACATTGAGATCCAGAATATTTCAAGTAGAAACGGCATTAAGTAGTAATTATACTAACAATTAACAGAAATAGAAACAGAACACCCAAAATTGACTATTTACATTTGGAATTGTATAATATTTTATTGAATTTGCTTGTATGCTATTCATTTGATTTCCAAATTATTCTGGAATGGCACTCGGTGTTAACTATACAATTAAGTTTCACTGACTGATTTTATTTTTTTTTTCTTCCTGTTAAGAACTATCCTTTGCCGTTAAACAATGCTAGTTATCAAGCGAGGTGAAAAAAACAGACCAGAATGTAAATGCAGTTTTCACCATCAATGAACACTTGCAATGATAATTTAGAAAGACGAACATCTTAAATAATCATTGCAATGATTGTAAAAAAAAAAAAACAAACAAAAAAATAAATAAATAAAAAGCAAAGGGGGCCTTTTAGGACAAGGTCACAGAAACATCAGACACATAAGTGTTAAGGTGGGCAAAATGCAGCATGCAAAATTTGAAACAGACGAAAGCAACACTCCGTGGAATAAATCATGCTTTGGCCAGCTTTCACTTTATATTATACATGACTACTATAACAGCAGCAGCACGACAACAATTTTGATGAGAAATTGCCATTAAGCCCTACAAGGTTTAACAATCCGATTCATTTCATTTCTCTAAAATAACAATGCGGAGTTTGGACGGTCTCTAAAGTACTGCTCAGGAACTTGTTTTGTGTATCTATGGTTCTCTGTGTGAAGAAAAACTCTCTAAAGTTTGTGTGTAGTTCACCCTTTAGAAGTTAGCAAATGTTCATTTTAAATTTTGTTTATAGTAACAGCCTTGATTCACCGTACAACTGTCCTGCCACAATTTTTAAAAACTTCACACTATGTCATCTCTTAATTGTCATTTGCTGAAATTGCACCTCTTTTACTGGAGTCCCAAAATGACCAGCTCTCTTCAGCTAAGAATCTCTGCAGTTGGATTTTCAGTATTTGCAAATAAAAGAAATGTATGGGGAGGCATCATAACTGTAGTAGCATCATGGGTGTCAGTGTCAGGCGCAAGTCATTTTAATTATGTTACAGTCAAGTAATGTAGTCCATGATATGCAGAACACCCTTCAAAACAAACCCACCAAAATATTAATACAGTGTTAACTAAGGATATTTGTATTCACTGTATACAGTGGTGTGAAAAACTATTTGCCCCCTTCCTGATTTCTTATTCTTTTGTATGTTTGTCACACAAAATGTTTCTGATCATCAAACACATTTAACCATTAGTCAAATATAACACAAGTAAACACAAAATGCAGTTTTTAAATGATGGTTTTATTATTTAGGGAGAAAAAATCCAAACCTACATGGCCCTGTGTGAAAAAGTAATTGCCCCTTGTTAAAAATAACCTAACTGTGGTGTATCACACCTGAGTTCAATTTCCGTAGCCACCCCCAGGCCTGATTACTGCCACACCTGTTTCAATCAAGAAATCACTTAAATAGGAGCTGCCTGACACAGAGAAGTAGACCAAAAGCACCTCAAAAGCTAGACATCATGCCAAGATCCAAAGAAATTCAGGAACAAATGAGAACAGAAGTAATTGAGATCTATCAGTCTGGTAAAGGTTATAAAGCCATTTCTAAAGCTTTGGGACTCCAGCGAACCACAGTGAGAGCCATTATCCACAAATGGCAAAAACATGGAACAGTGGTGAACCTTCCCAGGAGTGGCCGGCCGACCAAAATTACCCCAAGAGCGCAGAGACGACTCATCCGAGAGGCCACAAAAGACCCCAGGACAACGTCTAAAGAACTGCAGGCCTCACTTGCCTCAATTAAGGTCAGTGTTCATGACTCCACCATAAGAAAGAGACTGGGCAAAACGGCCTGCATGGCAGATTTCCAAGGCGCAAACCACTGTTAAGCAAAAGAACATCAGGGCTCGTCTCAATTTTGCTAAGAAACATCTCAATGATTGCCAAGACTTTTGGGAAAATACCTTGTGGACTGATGAGACAAAAGTTGAACTTTTGGAAGGCAAATGTCCGTTACATCTGGCGTAAAAGGAACACATCATTTCAGAAAAGAACATCATACCAACAGTAAAATATGGTGGTGGTAGTGTGATGGTCTGGGGTTGTTTTGCTGCTTCAGGACCTGGAAGGCTTGCTGTGATAGATGGAACCATGAATTCTACTGTCTACCAAAAAATCCTGAAGGAGAATGTCCGGCCATCTGTTCGTCAACTCAAGCTGAAGCGATCTTGGGTGCTGCAACAGGACAATAACCCAAAACACACCAGCAAATCCACCTCTGAATGGCTGAAGAAAAACAAAATGAAGACTTTGGAGTGGCCTAGTCAAAGTCCTGACCTGAATCCAATTGAGATGCTATGGCATGACCTTAAAAAGGCGGTTCATGCTAGAAAACCCTCAAATAAAGCTGAATTACAACAATTCTGCAAAGATGAGTGGGCCAAAATTCCTCCAGAGCGCTGTAAGAGACTCATTGCAAGTTATCGCAAACGCTTGATTGCAGTTATTGCTGCTAAGGGTGGCCCAACCAGTTATTAGGTTCAGGGGGCAATTACTTTTTCACACAGGGCCATGTAGGTTTGGATTTTTTTTTCTCCCTAAATAATAAAAACCATAATTTAAAACTGCATTTTGTGTTTACTTGTGTTATATTTGACTAATGGTTAAATGTGTTTGATGATCAGAAACATTTTGTGTGACAAACATGCAAAAGAATAAGAAATCAGGAAGAGGGCAAATAGTTTTTCACACCACTGTATAAGGAGATATAAGCAAAAGACACAGATCATCGGGTGCTTGAAAGATTTTGGAAGCAAAGTAAGAAGAATTTTGATGCTGCCGGTTATATGGCCATTGTCACATGTAAAGAGTATGGTATGATGCCTGCCAAGACATTTCTGACACACTAATGATCATGTATTAGAATACAACTAAATTCAAGAAGTTTAGAGCTGAGTGGTAACAGATTGTGAGCTGTTAGTATTTTGAAGAAATTCATATCTTACATATTTTTTATCTCAGTACTGGGTGTGGGGTTTAAGCCTCTACAAACATTTTTTTCTCTCATGTTTTAAGTAAACATGAACTTGAATTTTAGATACTAGTATGATTCAAAGTAAACTACATCTTCCTAATGAATGGTCTGACCTGGCAGAAGGAAATAAAATAAGCAGCAGGGAAATAATGATGGTGCAGCATTGCCAGTCTTTTCAATATGTAATGTGGGAATTCCTTCTACTTCAGTCATTAAATCAAGGGACATACTGATCGCATCTGTCACATCATATGGAAAGCACATGCCAACTTTGTGCTGCAGTGATCAAATATACTGTCGGAATTTATTCACTACATGATCCATCTAAAGTGTCAGGTGGAAAATCATACCTGTGATTTACTATACTGCTTTGTGAAATGCACGTTAAACAGAGTCACCTTCCAATTTTTGTCAAGGATGAGAATTTAAATTGCCTACATGCACAATGAACCAGACTAACCAAACCAAAACTATCTATATATATATAATTCACTAAGGCAAGACACCCATGGAAAGCACGCTGGAAGGGGCGTGGATTCACTAAGCCGCCGACAAGTAAGACACCTATGGCGCATGCAGGAAGGAGCCACGCCCACCAACTCCAAGACCATTAGATACGACAACAACTCGCAAAACCACGCCCACCAACTCGGATGCGACGACACAGAAAATACTGCGTCATTTATATTCGTCTGCCATAGAGGCCACATGCAACTCCGAGCCACATTTACTGTTGATAGCGGCATGTTTCTCGCGGAGGTGAATCACCATATGCAGCGTGCAAAACGATTTGCGACGGTTATCCCATGGGATCCTTAAAACAATCCTTTACAACTGAGGTTAAAACACAATGAAGTAAGCAGTCTTTAAAAACCGAGTTTTCGGTTACAATGCATGACCGCATGCGCCATAGCAAACTGTTTAACACGCTACATACAGCAATTTGCGCTACTACCGTGGTCGGGTGTCTTGGTGTATTATTTATAGAAAAGTAGCCAAAACCACACAGAGCAATGAAAAGTCTACATGAGTCACAGGTGCAAGTGGACTGTGCAAAGACGACAACGACTCAAGTGACAAGTTGGAGGTGGGCACATGAGCAGGCAGGGAGGGATGGCGGTCCGCCAGTTTTCAGTCACGGACGACTGTGTGTTGGTTCGTTCCATGCATTGTTACAATGTTGCTTTTCCTGCTGATTTATTACATTACCGATTTTTCAAATGTTAATTTTCTCCCTGTGCTTAAAAATCATTAAAACACCGGCCTGATTATGCGGTGTATGGTACGCTGTGGGTTGGCTAGTTTCTTTTAATGCAGGACCACTGAAGGATGAAATTCTTACTTTCAATATTTAAAAAAACAAAATGCAACACAGATCATAGTAGTGATACACCTAAACCAGAACTAAGATAGAAAAACTATATAAGTCAGTCTCAGAATTTGCTCTTCTTCACCACGCAAATCATGTGAAGAGCACAGAACGTGGGGGTAAAGTCTAGAGACCTCAAAGCCTGTTTCTGCTTCTTTTACATGAGATGAAGGGAGATGACATGTCCCTACAAGTCCACCAGAAGTTCCATTTTGCCAAAGAAAGCTAAGGAAGGTCAAAGAACAAGGACTACCCCCACTGTTCAGACGTGTCCTTCTGGAGGGTGTAAAAGGGAACCGAGAAACAAAGTTAGTTCACTTATAGTTTCAGCCGGAGAGGACATGTCACCATCTTTGTAATGAAGAAGGGCTTAACTCTGAACAGATGTACATATTTACCCATTTTCACTACTGAAAAAGGAGAAGCCTCTTTCTACCAATTCGGGGGAAAAGAGAGAACAGCAGGTACCTGGTTTAGGCTTGCTTTTATTCATTCATTAATTTATTCATTCATTCTTTGGGGAAAAAATAACCAACCCTAACAAGTATAGATTGAAAAATATGTTTTAAGAACTTTATGTCCTGAATTGCTGAGTGTCCTGTAACAGTCACAATTGACATAATGATGTACCAACTGTTACAATGAATATAGTTAGTGGAGTAGCACCTAGTCCAGCGCTGGTTCCTGCCTTGGGTACGAAAGACTACACCACTTCATGAACAAAGGTTTTTATTAATTGGGCTTAGAACATGGACAGATGGGTGGATGTTTGCAGGTATTCTAAATACTATTACTTTATTACTATAGCCGACTATACTTCCTTAGAAGGTTGGCATCCTTCAACATCTGCAATAAGATGCTGCAGATGTTCTACCAGACAGTTGTGGCGAGTGCCCTCTTCTACGCGGTGGTGTGCTGGGGAGGCAGCATAAAGATGAAAGACGCCTCACACCTGGACAACCTTGTTAAGAAGGCAGGCTCTATTGTAGGAATGAAGCCGGACAGTTTAACATCTGTAGCAGAGCGACGTGCGCTAAGCAAACTCCTGTCAATCATGGAGAATCCACTGCATCCACTGAACAGTGTCATCTCCAGGCAGAGGAGTAGCTTCAGTGACAGACTGCTGTCACTGTCCTGCTCCACTGACAGACTGAGGAGATTGTTCCTCCCCAACACTATGCAACTCTTCAATTCCACCCGGGGGAGTAAATGCTAACATTATTCAAAGTTATTGTCTGCTTTTACATGCATTTTTATTACTCTTTAATTTAGCATTATTTCTTGTATCAGTATACTGCTGCTGGATTATGTGAATTTCCCCTTGGGATTAATAAAGTATCTATCTTTACTTTTCACTTTTTCCTTATAAATTTTTTTTTTTTTTACACTATTTGTGAACACACTGTATTTTTTGCTTTTAATGCTCACTTGCACATGTTTTACTAATGCATACCTGTTAATTCCATTCTTCTTCTTGGACTGACATGAGTTTTCAAGTTGCCCTGTATCACACAAAGAGGAGCATGTTAGGTTAACTAGCAACTCTAAAATAGCATGGACTGAGTGAGGATCCCTTCTGACGAACAGTTGTTCCTCCCTTGCACCCAAAGATATGTATATATATGTGTGTGTATATATATATATATATATATATATATATATATATATATATATATATATATATATATATATATATATATATATATACACACACACAGTATATGTATATGCAAATATTACACATTGCTTTGATTTCTACTTAATACTTTGCAGTATATATAGAGATGCATTCTAAGTGAATTTAAAACAGTTGTGAGCAAAACAATAGCAGAGTTTAAGGAATTACAATGAATAATGTTCATCTTCCCAAAAAATAAAAAAAAAAGACAACACCATTATGAATTCAGAGAAGATCAATTTAATAGAAAACTGTCTTCTGTCATTTACATAATACCATCCACAACATTAAGCTAACATCAAGCCACAAAAAACTTAATGTGGAAGTGTGCTGACATATGCATCTTATGAATTCTGCATTTACTGACTTCTGGATGGAACAGACCACTTTCATAGCTCATTCAAGCTTAAAAATAATATTCTTTAACAGTCCAATTTAACTTCCCCAAAACCATAGGGCTGACTGCATTAACATTTTAGAACTGATCTTTCAAGGGAACTGCATTAACTTTTGCTTTAGCTCCAGAAGAAGCCCAACCTGCCAATATCAACATTTGATCTTTAACTGAATACAACATAACCAAGTTTCTAACATGGTGAACTTTGCAACTTAAACTAAAAAGAAAATTATAAATATACTCTCACCATCAATTTTACTGTCACATATAAAATCCAATGTCTGTCTGTCCACTTTTACAAGAGCCACAATTACAATTTGCTTGATTTTGCGACTTCTGTCATCGCGCTAAGAATCATATCTCACCTGTAGGAGCGATATATTCACGGTAATCCGAGACAGAGGCTGCGAGCTGAGGGGATGGGGAAGCGTGACGTTGGGAGTAAGGAGCCGGGTGGGTGGCCCTCCTTACTCACGCTTAGCTGGCGATACCTGTCTGTTTATTGGGTTTTGAAGTTTGTACTGGTTCACCACTACATGGGCGAAGCCGAGGGGGATGGCTAGTATATTATATTTAAGAGTGGTGGGTTTATATGAGAAAGAGCTGTACACATTTAAAGTAATGAGTTTTTGAAAAACAATAGTTTTTCACAGTATTTCAATATAAAATTAGGTGCTGTACTGTGCTTAGCTCATAGTCGCTGTCTTTTACTAGTTGCTATGACAGAATGTCAACTTCCTCACAAAACAGAAAGGAAAAAAGCTGTCACTGAAAATTAAGGAATGTCTGTTTTATGGTGGCACTGCCACACCTACACCTATACATAAACTAAAGTGTATTAAATTATGAGGTATTTCTTGTCTAATCTTTTTTAACTAATGAAGCACAAACACTCCTGGTCCCTTCCACTATGAAAAAACCACGAGTATTTGGCACTGCTAAATGTTACAATAATGCAAGTCAATTCTGACTTTACAAGCCAAATGTTAAAACAAAAATAAAAACTTTAGGAAATAATTTCCATGTTTTAACGTGAATCCTTGCACCCATTAAGGCTAACAAGTAAACGTTCCAGTTTTAAGATAGATTTCTTTTAAACTTAATAAAATGACATCAAAGTAAATTTATTTTATGTTGATAATCCTAAATGTCAATTCTGCTATAGAAAGAAATACAACATACTAAATAGAAAAAGGGTCAATATTAGCAGCTGCATTTTCATGAAATTCATTACCAAGGAATGGTACAAAGTAGGATGGCAAACTCCACATTAACAATGAAGACGAATGAGAGATAAGCAAAATGTGCTTCTGTAGTGACCTCTACAGGTAGACATTTAAAGTGCACCTCACTTTAAAATAAAGCCTGCAGGTGCAAATTTATTAAAACAAATCTAGGAGTTTAATAAGGAATGAAAATCATAATTAAAAAGTTTTGATTCAAATGGTTTTATACAGAAATTTACTAAACTTTTAACAATACCTATGGTAGTGATTAGGATTTTGGTTTATGAGTTTTACATATTTCTAGGAAAAATTTGAATAATTCTTAACAAGTGATCAAGTGTCTTCCAGCATACAGCAACACATGTTCATTGTTAAAGATCAGCAGAACTAAACTTGTAATGATATACTGTCATTAATAAAACAGACTGTAAAATGTGTATATGCTTGAAAGAAGAAATAAAGCCAAAACAGAAGATGCGGGGAACCCTGGCACAAAACATATTTCACATTTTAGCACAGCGAAGTCGGTCTATAAATTTATCATTTTCGTTCCGTAACTGTAAGCAGGCTCAACAAGTCCATACAACTGTAACTGTTAGCATTACAATGAGACTGCTGGTAAATGCAGGACTGCAGTAACCCATTCTCTTAAGACCATGATGTATTCCCCCTGAGAAGCTTTACATGAAGGCTACAATATTTATTTTCAATGTAAAATTTATTCACTGAAAAATGTATTTTTCCAATTATCACTAATCAGCACAAAGTAGCAAAGCTGTTTCACAATCAACATTAATGGAGATATCTGCAGTACATGATATTAGGTATAACAATGTACTATACTGTACAAATGAACCGGGGTTAGGACTACAACACACACAAATAAAACACACATGGTTGGTTATTTGATACACTTCAAGCTGAGGTTATTGTGAGGTCACTGCTTATGTTTAATAAATCAATGAATGAATGTGTCAATTTGCTTGTGAAAAAAAAAGTACACATTTTTCATGTGTATGAATACCACATTTTTAATTAATGTGATCACTGGGATTTCAAATACTAATGTATTGCACAGCAATGTAATTTTGTTATACCTTTAGTGTATAAAGGAGACACAAAGAAACAGGTTTTATATAAAGCTATAAATGGCTTTGGCCCCTTTTACTTAATGCTTTCATTTCAAAGTGTACATTGTGACTGAAAATTGCAGTCCATCTTAAAACTCCTAAAATAAAATGTTGTATATGCTCCCAAAACTGCTGGTATAAAGAATGCTCTATTAATCTCCTAATTTTAATCCAGTTTTAAGGCTAATTACTTTCACAGTATAAATGTCATAGTGCTAGTAATTAGACCCAACATATTTGCAAAATGTATATTTTTTTAAATTTGTGTTTTCAAAACAGTGTGACAATCACTGTTGTAACTATACTATGCAGACAATTAGCTTTAATACCTTAACTTTCTCAGATGGCCTAAGACATTTGCACATTACTGTATACCTTTGGGATAACTTGTTCAACTAAGTGTTTAAACCAAACTATCTTGTCAATTGTTTTTGCCCTGGGATATTTAATTGCCTTGCTGCCCTGAAACACCTAATAGGCTTACTTTGATACATGATGGGCATTTAAATAGCCACAAGGGCAGTATTTAGATTGGGAGTTTGTTTAAACAGAAATGTGACAAGGATTTGCTGCAAGGTGTGAAATATTGTGTTGAAATAGCAAAGAAAGCAGCACATCTACAATACTGTATAAACAAAAGAAGCCTGGGTGTTGGACTGCAGCAACCTACCATAGTGACAGCACTAGCAATAGTACATTGAAACAAGACTTGCTACCAACCTCAGTGTTGACAAACACTTAAGACCCTTCAAATATTGTGAACCATTCCAGCAAGACAACACAAAACCTGAAAAAATGCCAGTCATAGTCAATAAGCTGCCAGCTGTAACTCACATTTGTACTTATTAACAACAGAGAATTAAATCATTAATACATCATTACACAGATGAAGACCGATAGATGTAATCTACTACTACAGACAAGAAATATTCCAGCAAGAGACAGAGCTGAAAGCCTTGCTGAAAAATTAGGGTGCATGTGTTCATGATAACACACAACACATTGTGGCTGCTAGTTCACCCTTACCCATAAACCAGTTTGCACACTTCAGGATACAATGACAGACTGAGTCTTAAACTATAGCAAAAGGTTACCTGTGCACACTGGGAATAAAAGTGCTATCAGAGCAGGTTTAAGGTGTGAGCCAACAGTTAAATGGTTTTGTGTGAAACATTTGGGATTCCATAACAATATGCTTCTCAGTAATGTAAAGAGATTGCTTGCGACAGGTTTCCATGTACATCTAAAAAAAATTCAAACACAACGAATGATGGCTTGCTTTAAAAATGAGAAATTGTTAATTGATAAAGAGGGTTGGCGATTGATGAAGAAATGACATCAAAATTTGCATCAATATTATATGCAAACTACAAATACATACTATATACATATGTAAACTGAGAAACACAAAAATGGGTGCTGATGCAATTTTTCCAGGCCACGATGGTGTTTAAAAAAAAAGGTGTTATGGCAGGTACCAGTGGTCATAATCTAGAATTCAGCAATCCTGTAGAATCCGGTTTCATTTAAAAAATACTTTTGGGATAAAACATTAACCACAGTGGTAGATGCCAGTAGTAACATATTGCTCAACATACAGATAAGAACCGTGCAAAAGATATGTTTATTTTGGAATTACAACACTGCTGAGTGTTTAATAATTGAAGCCGTCTTGTAAATGATACCAGAAGGTAAAGGATAACAGAATTTGGGATCCAAAATGTTAAGATGAAGAACATAATGCATATCCTATACATTTTATAATGCTAATGATAGGATTATTTTCAGTTTTATGATAATAGAAATATTTTCTATTATCTTTATGGTTGAACTGAATGATACAGTTTCAAAGTTTAGCTCACTTGTTAAAAACAAATCAATTTTTAAAAATTTTACATCTAATTCTTAAAGTTTCAATTTTTCTGGAGCAAAAATAAATAAAAAATATGGTATACAGAGTACAGAACTTTTGATATTAACTCCAGGTTCTAGCTCCAATATTACACTGTTTCCAAAGCGAAGATAACTTTGTGAACTTTAGTAAAGGCTTACTTTCACTTGTAATTAGGAAGACAGACTTCTATTCAGATATCTTTGGCTTTACCTTCAAAGACAAAACTAGTGTGATATGGCTCAATAGTTCATTACACAACTAACAGATAAAAACAGACAACATTTGGCGAAGATATTTAAACAATACAAAATGTTTCATAGTCAGGCAGAACTTCAGTATACAGTTGGTCAAAAGGGGTATACAGTGTGTAAAAAAAAAAATCGACTGAGAAAAATCAACTTATTTTGGCTAACTGATTTGACTAGGACTGCAAATATTTCTTCGATCAGTGACAGTACAAATTATTAAAAAAAACATTTTGCAAATATTACACATTGCTTTGATTTCTAATTAATACTTTGCAGTATATATAGAGATGCATTCTAAGTGAATGTAAAACAGTTGTGAGCAAAACAATAGCAGAGTTTAAGGAATTACAATGAATAATGTTCATCTTGCCAAAAAATAAAAAAAGACAACACAAGTATGAATTCAGAGAAGATCCATTTAATAGAAAACTGTTTTCTGTCATTTACATAATACCATCCACAACATTAAGCGAACATCAAGCCACAAAAAACTTAATGTGGAAGTGTGCTGACATATGCATCTTATGAATTCTGCATTTACTGACTTCTGGATGGAACAGACCACTTTCATAGCTCATTCAAGCTTAAAAATAATCATATTCTTTAACAGTCCAATTTAACTTCCCCCAAAACCATAGGGCTGACTGCATTAACATTTTAGAACTGATCTTTCAAGGGAACTGCATTAACTTTTGCTTTAGCTCCTGAAGAAGCCCAACGTGCCAATATCAACATTTGATCTCTAACTGAATACAACATAACCAGGTTTCTAACATGGTGAACTTTACAACTTAAACTAAAAAGAAAATTATAAATATACTCTCATCATCAATTTTACTGTCACTGATTAAAATAATAGCTTTGGACATCTGAGGCGTGGTGCTGGCAATGGTACACCAGTAATGCAAGAAAAAGTGTTAAAAGTCAGAACATGTTTAAAAACTACCAAAATTAAAAAAGAATAAAACAATTGAAGGTAACGAAATTCACATGGAAAATTTTGTGGATAAATAAATCTCAATTAGAATTGCAATGGCATTGATTTTGTTCCAAAACTGTTGAACCACCCTCCATAAAAGTATAGAGGAGAAAGCTAAGATAATTCAGTGCTAATTCATCTGATTGAGTCATTCAGATATAACAAAATGATAAGCAGCAACCAGGCAGCTTTGCTTACCTTGAAAAAACAGACTTGGCTCTCATACACATCACATTAGGCAATTAACGACAAACATAGAGGGGCAATGAGACAACTGTAGTCCCTGACAAAAAAAGCCAGTTTGGCTTTTGTCCACTGTTTGCCCTTGGGTACTTGCAAATATCAAGGAACAGATTTTTGTTTATTTCTGCAGCTTTAGTACATTCAAGTTCAATCCAATAATTGTAATCATTTTCCCAGTCGTTGTTCACAGGCAGCAAATCTTTCAAGTGCGCTGAAAAAATCTTCATAGGTGATGTTTACATGAGTAGGCAAAGAACTGCAAAAGAGAAACAAATACAATCAATCCAAAATAAACACACATTTACCATTATTGCTGTAAAATGAGAAAGCTGTGCATTTTGTTCTGAAAAGAAAGCATTAACATGACACATTAAGTATGCAGACAGATAAGGGCCTGTTAGCACCTGACCATTTTTCTAGTGTTTAGCTCGTTGGCCAGAATGCTCATAAACACCTTGGTTATTTACTATTACTTTCAACAATACTATTTACGCTTAAATATTTTATCAGTGAGCGGCTTAAAATGGTTGACAAAACTCCTGCATGCAGCATTTAGTGTTTTCAGCCAAACACCATTGAAATCAAAGGTAAAAATAAAATGTAAATAAACAAATATCGAAAACTAGCTGTTGTGCCACCAACCAGATTACACGGTTTCAAAATATCTAGAACTAAAAACTGGTGAAGAATTAAACAGATATTTACAGTATTAATAAAGATTTTGTTATTGGATTGCATGTTGCACACTTCTACTAGGCTGTACGACTGAGCACATTGCAAAGGAGTGGTGAAATAAGGCAAGACTTTTTAGCCTGGGACAAGATGTCACTTTTTCAGAGAGATACTTTTAAGTCCCGTGAGACAAGACTTTGTGCCAAGAGATTTAACCATACCTGGGGCCGGACATAAAAGACAAAGAGTAGACGACAATGTAGAACGTTGTAAAGAGGTTCCAAAATGTTTGTGTGATATGCATACAGAGCAGGTTAGAGATAATGAAAGTACTAAAATTCGAAAGTCGCAAAAAAAAAAAAATGATAGTACAGATTGCATTCGCACAAACAAACGGAAATTACTCCGTGAAATAACGGAACAGCAAAAAAAACTGAATATATTGTTCGGATTTAAACTTTAAGTTGGAGACTTGTAGATCGTCTAATTTCTTGTTGCCATCAGGGAAAAGTAGCGTTTCTTCCCAATGAAGAGGCGTATCCGTGAGAATTAAGATTTTTTGTTTGGTGAACGTGAAATCCACATACACAAGCAGTAGAGACGCGAAGTGGGTGGCGTGTAGCGCAGGTCAGGGGTAAGCGAGCGAAGACCCCTAGTATGTGTGTGTGCGTGTGTGTGTATATATATATATATATATATTTTTTTTTTTTACTTTAATTTATTTAAAGCATGTAACGTTTATAAAATCTAATCAAATTTAACAAATTAAATTTAATTCAAACCCTACCCAAAAGAAAGAGAGTAATGCCAACAGTCAGAGTAAAACTTGTGAGAGTAGTATAGAAGGAAAGGAGTCTCTCTCCCCAATATAAATGCTTATTCTAAAATATTATTGATTAGGTATCCTGCCAGGTTTCTTTAAAAAAAAGTTTTGAACAGTTCCTCTATAAGAGATTTTTTTCCAATTTCAAATCATATATAACATTAGATACCCACCGACTTAACAGAGGTGTGTTAGAATTCTTCCAGCAAAGCAAGATAAGTCTACGTGCAAATAGTGAAATAAAGGCAACTACAGTTTACTTGTCCTTCTCCACTTTTAATTCCATCCAGGAGTACACCAAACACAGCTGTTAATGGGTTAGGACTGATTGTGACACCAAGGCTGTCTGATAGGCATTTAAAAATGTTTGTCCAGAATGAAGCTGGAGCTTATTAGCAAAGTTTGCAGGCTGGATCTTGCCCTGGAAATATTTTGGACAATTTTAAACAAGATAGATGTGCTCGATAAAAAAAAAAGTAGGTTGAATAATTGAATGCTTTGAGCATATGGAGTTAGAGTGAATTCTATGTATGGCTGCCTTCCACTCCTTTTCTGAAATGTTGAGTAATACATCCTTTTCCTACTGTACTCTGGGATCTTTAAAAGTAAGAGATTTTAAAATGGTTTTATATATTATAGAAATGCTGTCTTTGCAGTCTTTAAGACTGATTAGTATCTCTTCTGGAATAGAAATTTGTGGAAGGTGAGGAAAATTGGGCAGATTTTGGTTAGCAAACTTACCAATTTCATAGTGAGATAGTGGAAAAATTGTGTTGATGGGAAACAAAATTTAGAGTGTAATTGTTCATAGGATGCAAAGACATTATTTATATACAAATCTCTAAATGATTTAATTCCATACGTTTTCCAAACATTAAAACTGTAAGTTTGAGTGGGTTTAAAAAGGTGGTTATCATGTAGACGTGCCACAGATAAAATATTCTCTAACTTGGAAGTGCTTCCTACATTGGTTCCACATTCTGAGTGAATGAAGGACAATTAGGTTAATATATTGACGATACCTTGTATTTACTGGAGTAAAAGCAAGGAATATAAAGAGGTACTGCAGAATTTCATTTATATATTGCAGAGCAAGCTAGTGCGTGTTCATTAATTTGTGTCAGTGTCCAGTTTTTTATAGCTTGTATACTTATCTTGGAGTTTAGACATCTTGGGTGAGAGAATACTTTCTCTCTCTTTAATTCCTGACTCAGACCTTTGACATTCCAGCTCACAAAGTTCATTGTTTGGTCATTGATACATTCCTTCTGAACTTTTGTTGTCATTTTATAATCTTAAATTAAGGTTGTACATTATTGCATATGATAGCTTTAAACTTAATTTCCAGTACTGCTAGGAGTTATGGCTATGAAGCCTATTGTTGTGTTAACATTTACAATTGCGGGGATGAAAAGGATAGAAATAGGTTGCTCTCTTTCTCTCCTCCCATAGATCCCCCTACCTTCAATATTATGTGCTCCATTATGATCAAATGCTTTTGTGCTTTTTCAGTAAACTTCAGCATATTGTTACGTTAGCACTTACAATTGTTTTGGTTTCATCCATTTCGGGACATGGACACCTGAGAAGGAACTCCCATTAGCTGCGGTGTTATTTTTCCTTTTTTTTTTTTTTATCATCCCCAAGTATCCTGTATTTACTCAATCCAAGAGACTTCAAATACAGTATATTGCAAGTACATATAAGCATGAAGGGTAGAAAAAAGGCTCAGAAAGAAACAGAAAAGACCGTTAAAGCTTCATCCAAGCCTAAACAGGCCTCAAGTTCAAACTCAAGGTACGGCCTTCCACAGACTGACCTGGACCAGACAGAATACAGCACAGATCTCCTGGCTTCTGCTGCATCGTATCCAGCCAGTAGCGAATGTGCAAGTGAGTCGGGGTAGGAGTACTCGCCCATTCCAGAAGGTTCACTAAAACTGAAAATGGCCTTACCTTCCACACTGTCAACTACCTTTCGTGAGCCAGCAATACTGACTCCAACTGGGCTTGCTACTTCACTTGTGGAACACTGAGAAGACCAAAATGATCTCTCCGAACTGAAGGTAATGATCGCCACAATGGCCACCGCTCTCAGAGAGCTCAAGAATAATATAAAGAACAATATAAATGATACAAGGAAAGATATACAGGACGTACACAAGACAAACAAGAAGCTGCATAAGGACATTAAAGACCAGGAAAAATGTTTAAGTAATAGCTTTGAGACAACATTTAAAGATAAATCAAGGAATAAAAATACAGGAAAATGCGTCTAAGTTTGAGACGCTCAGTTGCTCAGTTTGAAGACGTTAAACAAATGTTTACGACTTGTATTGAAATAGTTGAACAACTGACATATACCGCTGATAGAAAAGCAACGGCTGCAAATTACGAGTGCAAAGTACTCGGAGACAGACTAGCTGCACTGTAAGATGGATACAGAAGGAATAATATCAGAATCGAAGGTCTCCCTGTAAACCGTGAAAGCCCAAACCCAGTGAAATTCATAGTTGAACTGTTCTCTAAAATAATTGGATTGAATACCTCAAAACTAGAAGATTCATTGTGCGTTTTGACAAATTACAATTTGAATTAAATGTTATTTCTCAGACAGTAAAAATGTGAAAATAACCGCATATTTCTCCCGATTTCTCACCTTCAACTGCGGCTAAATGTGCCTCATTTTACAGAATTACAGTGCTTACGGAAAGCCGAGATCACATACAGCCTCTTGTATCCTGCTAAAGTGAAAGTGGTCATAGATAGATATATATAGATATATATATGCTTTATAAAAAGCAAAAAATTGCTGCATTTTCAAAAGTGACTGACTAAGATTAAAAAGCTGAAGCTTTCATTTAGTATGATTCAGGTTCTAAAACGACTAATGTCAACATGTATGTAGACTGAAATCTGATATTAAACAGTTTCCTGTTGCTGTTCTAATGTTAATAAATATAGATCTACTGTTGTAAGTCAAACATGTTGCATTATTTTGATTCACCAAAACAAAAATTTTATTAACTTATTACTGAACAACAAAAATCAAATCTACATGTTCTAAAAGTATGTTTTCTTTTAACAGTATTAATAATCAGCCTGAAGGCTGTTACCAGTGTGAGATTGCTCAATTCAAATGTAATTCACTGAATCTCATTAAATAAGCTTTTTAAAATGTCAGGGAATGCACAGAGCATGTAAATTTAGCTCAGCTTCTTATAAACATGCAAGCTGCACATAAGTATGCAATAGAACATTTTGTCATAAGTTTCCTCACATTACAAAAGTGAATTTAAAAAATAAAGACACAGCCAATTTTTTTTTTTTTTTTAACTGCAACTCATGTGTGTTCTCTTATCAATGTATATAATGGTGTTTTTTTTTTTACACTTTGCTGCTCCTTATTCAAAAGAAAAATGCGGAATAAGGAAGCGAAGCCTGGGACACAGGTACAAAAAACAAAAAAAAAGTTACACAAAACTCACTAGAATATTGAAACTAGGTATTCTTGGCACCTGAAGTGAAACAGTAAATCATCGTTCGTATGTGTCCACTACTGACTGTGACGATGCGGGTTCAGCTTCATGCTCCCTTTCAGCTTCTGGGAGCCCTTGAACCGATCACCGTCAGTAATGTCACCGATGAGCTTAGCAGTGAGGCAACAACAAAACAAGGGGATTGTGTCAAAAGTGTCAAGTGCTTTTATTAAAAACACACAACAAAACCAAGTGTTCAAATAAAGAGTGCAGTGTTTCAAAAGTCAATAAATAAATAATCCAATAACAGTAAGTGAAAATGTGGAGGTTAAATAGATACTTTATTAATCCCAAGGGGAAATTCACATACTCCAGCAGCAGCATACTGATAAAGAACAATATTAAAGAGAGATAACAATGAAAGTATAACAGACAGACAATAATTTTGTATAATATTAAAGTTTACCCAGGGGTGGAATTGAATAGTCGCATAGTGTGGGGGAGGAACGATCTCATTCTGTCAGTGGAGCAGGACAGCGACAGCAGTCCGTCGCTGAAGCTGCTCCTCTGTCTGGAGATGATCCTGTTCAGTGGATTTTCCATTATTGACAGGAGCCTGCTCAGTGCCCGTTGCTCTGCCACGGATGTCAAACTGTCCAGCTCTGTGTCTACAATAGAGCCTGCCTTCCTCACCAGTTTGTCAAGGCGTGAGGCATCCCTCTTCTTTATGCTGCCTCCCAGCACACAACCGCGTAGAAGAGGGCGATCGCCACAACTGTCTGATAGAACATCTGCAGTATCTTATTGCAGATGTTGAAGGACACCAGCCTTCTAAAGAAGTATAGTCGACTTTGTCCTTTCTTACACAGAGCATCAGTATTGGCATTCAAAAACAATAGAAAAAAGTCTTCTTAAAAATAACGAGGTTAAAATATAACAGGAAGCAATCTTTTAAAACAACAAAGCTCTGTGTCTTCTTTCCTGTGGCAACTCCCCTACTCCTCCCATCTGGGCTCCTCAACAGGGGAGTCGCTGTACCTGCAGCTGGCCTTCTCTCTTCCCGCAAACTCGTCAGTCGCTCCGGTAGGCACCACCGAACAGCGACTGGGTTCCCCAACGACCAAGGCTCTCACGCTGGGGCCACCACGTCCCAAGTCCCGACTCCCGCTGCCTTCTGCGGCCTTACACGGAGAGTCATCCGCCTTCCCGTCACTCCCGCCCTTCAAAGTAAACTCTGCAGGAGCAACCACAATTACCACTCCCCTGGGTGTCGGCCAAACACCCAGGCTGCCTGCTCAGCTGCCGTGAGCCTGCTCTCGCTCGCTTGTTCTCCCGCACAGACTTTCTCTCTCTCTCACTGCTTCCTGCTCTCCAGCACAACCTCCGTTCTCTTCCTTCTTTCTCTTTTTCCTTCTCTCTTTATTTTCTTAACCGTCTTGGGCTTCTCTTTATAATGGATGTGTCAGCTGTGGCAATCAACAGTTCCCGGGAACAATTATGGAGCGGTATGTCTCTCACCTGTGCACTTAGGTGAGAAACATCCGCAGCATGAATCCACTCGGGAACCGCTTCAGCCACACTACCACACCCCCTCGCTAAGCTACGAGCGCGGTGTTTAATTATTTAAAAGTGGCTCTTTCGTCGTGAGCTGTGGACCTCCTACACCACACTGACATTTTACTATATTTTGTTTTAGATGTTCCTAATATCAAACTAAAAATAGAAGGTTAGAATAAAATAGAGACAGAGGACTGTTATTAAGTTCATCATTATTATTGGCCATTCTGATGTAGTGCTGATGTACATTTTCCTTTATTATTTACATTGATAACATTTGCCTATACAGTAATCCCTCACTATACCGCGCTTCGACTTTCGCGGCTTCACTCTATCGCGGATTTTAAATGTAAGCACATCTAAATATATATCATGGATTTTTCGCTGGTTCGCCGCTTTCTGCGGACAATGGGTCTTTTAATTTAGGTTACATGCTTCCTCAGTTTGATTGCCCAGTTGATTTCATACAAGGGACGCTATTGGCGGATGGCTTAGAAGCTACCCAATCAGAGCACGTATTACATATTAACTAAAACTCCTCAATGATATAAGATATGCTTCCCGCGCCGTGCTTGTTTTCTTCTCTCTATCTTTCTCACTCCCTGCCTGACGGAGGGCGTGTGAGCAGAGGGGCTGTTTGCACAGAGGACACGGAGGCTCCTCTACAAAATGCTGCTTTATCGCGGTGCTTCTGTATACTTAAAAGTACGTATTGATTGTTTGCTTTTCTTAGCAAGCACTCTCTCTGACATTCTCTGCTCCTGACGGCGCTCTTTTGAAGATAAGATATGTTTGCATTCTTTTAATTGTGAGAAAGAACTGTCATCTCTGTCTTGTAATGGAGCACAGTTTAAACGTTTGACTAAAGGGTGTTATTTCATATCTAGAGGGCTCCAATAATGTTAACAGGGTGGGAGAGTTTATAAGGGCTTAAAATCTATAAAAATAACCATACAAACATATGGTTTCTACTTTGCGGATTTTCACCTATCGCGGGGGGGTCTGGAACGCAACCCCCGCGATCGAGGAGGGATTACTGTATTCTTAATCACTTATTCAGTTCAGGGCCAAGAGAATTATCCTGTAGCAGTAATGTTACTTTTGATAACAAAATCAATTCACTGCACAAAGTACTTTTTGTGCTTTTGATAGCTTTAGCATGTTCTTCTCAATGGTGTAATATAATCTCCTTTCCAGGTTGACTTGAATCAATAAATATTAGCAAAAAGCAGAAATCAGTAGTTATGGAGTGTGTACCACCAGCATTGTGTGATAAAATACAAGAAACTCTGATTACTTGCACTTTTAAATGTTATACCGATATAAGAAATGCATTAATCATTTCACTTAATTAGCCAAAAACAGCAAAACAATACATAACAAGTATCATATTCTGTTCTAGTGATCTGCTAAAATTTCAAAAACCACCCAAAATAATTGGAACAGAATTTTTTTGTAAACTTGTCACAAAGGGAAGCTGGAGATAGCTGTGGAGTTATAGCTGTTCAAATAGTTTGCTCTTTTGAGTGAAAATTACAAAAAAATTCTTTCAACATAAGGGCTAAATACTATCAAGAGTAAATTTATGGAAGTAAATGGATTTCCTTTCAATCTGATAAACTGTACACCTTTCTTTTCTTTGTTGGTTCACAAGTCAGTCCTGGTGATACATAGAAGTCTATATATGCAAGAATTCATCAGTTTACCTGATACTATATGCTTATGTTATTTCTTCATGAACATGGCATATATGCATTTGCCACACGAAATTGTGCCCATTGCAAAACATCAGGACTAGCTATGTATTTTTTTAAATTTATAGAAAACACTTAATTTTAGAACACACTTTTGCATTGCACATGCATATATACCATGTTTGTGAAGAAATAACTGACTTGAAAAATAATTAACTTAATCTTTAAGGATTTACACAGCAACATTCTCGGACAAACGTGGAATTGCAAACTGCCTGCAGCTCTTGCAGAAATGTGGAAGGTAAGGCAAATAGTACCTTTAAAAAGACAGATACCCAAGCTTGTGAGAAACCTGCAAGTGTTTTCAATAAACAGGTTAAATATGTAAAAGCCTAGACTACACTACCAGGTTATATTCAGGGATGGGGAAAAAATGAAGAAACACAAAATAAATACCACAAACTGGTATCAGTCCCATACTTACAGGCTCACAAGTTTAAAATGTTTGGTATGCATTAAAAATTCCAGAGAAATGTTTTGCACCAGCTGAGAAATATTTATAATCTCTGATTTGAAAACATCAATAAATGAGCTGCATGAATCCAAGATCTACATAAAAATGGACTTTACTTTTTTGATTGAGATGGACTAAAATATAGACTAAAAAGTGTAAAATCATGTAAACAGAAAAGACAACGTTAAATAACTGCAGAAGTCTGTTATTCTAAATTTTGTGATTTGTCATAGATGACTTCCAGGATCACAGAAAAGGATTTGGCTACAAATAAGATGTGATGTAAACATTGTCATTAACTTGAACCAAGTGGGCACAGTGTTGCAGTGGTTAATGCTGCCAACTTAGAAATCAAACAATGTGGATTCGAATCTCACATGTGGGCACTATTCTTATGGAGTATGCAGAGTATCCTTGCGTCTGTGTGGGTCTTCCTCCTAGAGGTCTAGCCTTTTCTCCAAGTGAGCTAATTATGATTCTAAATTGGACAATGTGATTGAGGGCAAGTGTATGATTGGGTTCTATGATAAACTGATACCATCCAAAGTTTGAGCCCATCCTGATGTTTCTGTGACAAACTCAGCTTGACAAAGCCCTTAACTGGAATTCACAACAATGTAAAGTCCTCTGAACTGAGTAAAAATGTCATTGCTAAAGGAAGACACTTTTGGAAAACAAATACTATTTTACTAAAGATATTTTTTTTTACTAAACTTCAACACTGACTTGAGAATATGTGCAAAACATATGTAATCAAAGTAGGTCTTCCATTGTAATAGTACACAGTATATAACCTAGAAGCAATTTTCCAAATCCACCAAAATAAAATTCACACAACATGGGTTTAAACTGAATTAAAATGTAATCAACTCAAACCTGAAAAATATGCAGTCTGTTAAAAAAATAATAAACATAATGTAAGCTATTGCATTCAGTATTCAAAGTTAATATAAATGCAATTTATAATCAAGAAATGATGATGTAACCAGGTGCCCTTTAAGCACATTGGTTTGATTTAACACATGTGCACCAAAAGCTTACTGAAAAGCTCACTATGAAAGTAAGAATTGAATCTAAGCTTATTTTACTTTTTATTTTAAGTTAAATATTTAGAAAAGAAGACAGAATAAAACAAAGAAATAAAGCAACTTACATGAATTCAGTCAACCTGATGTGCCACGGAAGGAATCCTAACGTGCTCTCTATAGGTCCAAACTTCAGAACTAAGTCAGGATCTGGAAAACCCTTTGGACCTGAAAATATACAGAAACAAAATTGGATAGTTCATCGGAACTTTTATTGAAGAAATATGCAATATCGTGATAATCTCTACATTTCTGTTTAGAAAATATATATTTTGTATGTAGGCATAACTATTACAAATAAGACTAACACCTTGCTGACACAAGCAACAAATCAGAACAACTTTGAAATCATGCATATACGTACAAAGTTATTAAAAGTGCTTCTTAAGTATACATGTGTCAATTTAGAAACAAACTGTTTGTTGTAATTTCCATTCAAATATTTAATAGATAAATGATTTTGCATTAACAAATCACAACAAGGAGACCAGGGATCAAGCCCCGGGTTCTCCCCGTGTCCACATATTTTTCCTGTAGGTGCTTAGGTTTCCTGCCACCAAAGACATGCAGGTTAGGTAGATTGGTGTTACTAAACTGGCCCCTGAGATTGTGTTTGATGTTGTGGTTTGCTCCTTGTCCAGATACTATTTACTTCCTGGTGATACTGCTCTGGATAAGTGATTTTAGAAATAGGGATGAATGGACAATGTTAAAATCATTAAGATATTGAGGGCAATTTGATGTACACAACCACATTTTTCTTGCATCAGCCATGTCAGTATTTTATAATAAACAAAGAGATTGTATATTGTAATAACCTAATTCAAGATTGCATATCAAAACCCTCAATAGATCACATTTTATAATGCTGTATATAGCAACACCTATGCACCAACCAACCTAAATTACGTGAAGTGCATACATCTATGACAGATGTTTAAAGATAACTTATCTATATATATAATTCACTAAGGCAAGACAACCATGGAAAGCACGCCGGAAGGGGCATTGATTCACTAAGCCGCCGACAAGTGAGACACCTATGGCGCACGCAGATAGGAGCCACGCCCACCAACTCCAAGACCATTGGATACGACGACAACTCACAGAGCCACGCCCACCAACTCGGACTCGGCGACACAGAAAAACCGGCGTCATTTATATTCGTCTGTCGTAGAGGTCACATGCAGCTCCGACCCACGTTGACTGTTAATAGAGGCATGTTTCTCGCGGAGGTGAATCGCCATATGTGGCGTGTAGAAACTGTTTGCGAGGGGTATCCCATGGGATCCTTAAAACGTTCCTTTACAACTGAGGTTAAAACACAATGAAGTGAGCAGTCTTTAAAAACGAAGTTTTCGTTACGACGCACGCACGCGTGCACTATAGCAAACTGTTTTACACGCTACATACAGCAATTCGCATCCGCGACAAACATGCGTCTTCTTAGATACTCCTGCACTTTGTACACACCCCCCTCCCACCGTGGTCGGGTGTCTTGGTGGATTATATATAGAAAGGCAGCCAAAACCGCACAGAGCAATGAAAAGTCTACATGAGTCACAGGTGCATCTGGACTGTACAAAGACGACAACGACTCGAGTGACGAGTTGGAGGTGGGCACATGAGCAGGCGGTGTATACTGAACGAGAAATCAGCAGACTAGCATGACGGAGGGAGCGGAGTGGATGTCCTTCTCTCCTCCCGTTCCACCCTGAGCGCCTCACGGACGATTATGTGTTGGTTCGTTCCGTGCATTGGTTAAAACCCAATGAAGGAAGCAGTCTTTAAAAACCAATAAGGCCTGTGCCTCTGTTTCATTACCGTCTCACCTGCTTCACCAATGCAGGCCCCGCAACAGGCGATCCAGCCAACCGGGTAACCAAAGTCTTTGGGTTCAGGGGGGAGTATGGTTACAAAGCTGAAACTTAAAGGAATTGACGGAAGGGCACCACCAGGTGTGGAGTCTTTCGCTTTATTTGACTCAACACAGGAAATCTCACCCGGCCCAGACACGGACAGGATTGACAGATTGATAGCTCTTTCGATTCTGTGGGTGGTGGTGCATGGCAGTTCTTAGTTGGTGGAGCGATTTGGCTGGTTATTTCCGAAAACGAACGAGACTCCCGCCTGCTAAATAGTTACACGACCCAACAGCGGTCGGCATCCAAATTCTTAGAGGGACAAGTGGCTTTCAGCCACGCGAGATTGAGCATTAACAGGTCGGTGATGCACTTGTATGTCCGGTACTGCACGCGCTACACTGAATGGATCAACGTGTGTCTACCCGGCGTGGGTAAGCCATTGAACCCCATTCGTGATGGAGACCGTGGCTTCCAAATGTTCCCCACGAACGAGAAATTTCCAGTACGTGCGGGTCATACGTTCGCACTGATTACGTCCCTGCCCTTTGTAAAGCCCCCCATGGTCAGGTGACTTGGTGGATTATATATAAAAAAAAAAAGCAGCCGGAACCTCAAAGAACAATGAAAAATCAAAGTGGAAATTGACTGAGACAGTGTTTGGAAAATTAACAGTCAATGTGACTCACATGTGCGTGTGGACTGTACACAGACGAAAGCGACTCAGGTAGGGTGTTGGGGGCGGGCACATAAGCGGGCAGTGCGTACTGAACGAGCGCCGTTCAACCCCGTCCTTCGCTTTGGAAGGAGAAAGCGCGACAGCGCTCCTCCGGTTTTCAGTCACGGACAATTGTATGTTGGTTCGTAGCGTGCATTGTTGCAGTGTTACTTTTCTTGGTGGTTTATTAAATTACGGATTTTTCAAATGTTTATTTTTTCCTCTGTGCTTAAAAATCATTTAAAAAGTGGCCTGATTATGCAGCGTATCTTACGCTGCGGGTTGGCTAGTTTATTGAATTTCTATAATGTGCTTCCTTCCACATCGCAAAGATAAGCATATTTGCTTGATTAGTAATGCTAAATATGCCCTGTGAGTGGGCACAAGTGTCTGTTTGAATGTAACAGCATTTTATCCTGGGTTGATTTCAGTCCTATATTACAATGATGTGAGGAAAGGTTCTGTTTCCCTGCAACTGTAGAATGAAAAAGTGAGCGTGTAATTTTGACTGATGAACATTTATAAAATTATGCCAAATGTTTTATTGTCCTATATTTAACACTACTGTATTTGTAATTATTGTACAACCTGCTATACATAAGTGGTGGTGTTTGTTACAAGAATAAACCTAATGCATTTTTGCCAATTTATCCCAATATAATTGAGCTATAGGATCTGTAACATCAAATTATAAAATACTATTAAAGGAAAATAAAGGGTCTAATTTAAAGTAACTTGATTTTAGCAGCACTTCAGGAACCAATAACGTCAACAAGTATGTTAATTTCAAGCAAGACGTTTTGGTGTACACTGGGCTTCCATCTTGGGGAAAAACTGTGTTGGCAGTTACAGATATAATTAACTAGCAAAATACCTGCGCTTCGCAGCGGAAAAGTAGTGTGTTAAAGAAGTAATGAAAAAGAAACATTGTGTATATTATATATATATATATATATATATATATATATATATATATATATATATATATATATACACGTATATATAGCAAAATACCTGCACTTCGCAGCGGTGAAGTACTGCCTTAAAATTTTTATTAAGAAGAAAATTAAACATTTTTAAACTGAGGGAAAATATGCCAATAATTATTTGTTAAGGATCTCTTTGTATACCATGTTGTCAGTTCGGCCTTCCGGTTGTAACATGACCAAGCTGTGCACTGAGCTTACTCTTGAGCATGTAACTTACAGTTGGCCATGTGAACAGTAAACTTGTCTCAAATCTCACAGCTTGGATCGCTGCTGTCATAATCGGTTTGAGTTTCATGGTTTGTTTCAATTACGACAATATTTGCAGGATTTGTTGTGTTGAAGTGACATTTGGCATCTGTCAAGCGTTGTGAGCACACAACCGGTTTCATCGATAAAATCACATTCAGCTTTTGAGAGTTTAAACATTCATTAACATCAAAGTGTCCACTACTGAAATCGACAACCTGTGAATCTAAGGTGTTTAAGAGGCATTGGCGGTTGTCGAAAGGTGTAAAATATTTGGCCATTTTGGTACACTTGAAAGCGACAACTGAACAATTTAGCGGCAGCCATCAACTCACATGCAGAACCATAGGTGAAGGGCTTAAGCATTTCACTCTTATAGTGCTCCTGTGTAGTATAAATATCTCCTGTACCGTCATCAGTCCACACTTTGAACCTGTCCCAGTCATTCAATACATAAGACAGAAAGTTCCTCCAGATATCAAGAGTGAGCCTGATATGGCCGTGCAATATGTAACAAAGAGAATGGAAAAGGTAGGTGCTATCTCCGGGCATGGAAACCACTCGGTAAGTGACAGTTCTTTGATCGATAGTGATCATCTCGATAGACATGGTAATGGGGGTTGGAATGATAAAGGAAATGGGTACCTGAGCAATGTAAAGTAAGTGTAAAATACCTATACAATAACTATAATTGTAATAAACAAACAATAAAACAGCGGAGAAGCCGTGGATTAAACAAAAAGGCTGTAGCTATCAGTAGGGAGATGTGAATCCCGTGGCAAAGCAAGGAAGGGAATGTAGAAACCGGAGCGACGGACGGTCTTATATAGGCAGGCAGCCAACAACGTGGGAGGCGTTGGGATGGGGGACCCAACGCCACCTCACACGGTGACCGAGGTGCAGGCTATGGGTATATATATGTACGTAAGTAGGATTCAGTTAGCGTTGGAAACCTGTGTACCAAATTTCTTGAAGATGGGCCCATAAATAACAAAGACTGTTGAAAAGTTCAATATGGCGGCCGACAATGGCATCATACCACCGAAATAAGTACGTACATTGGTTTCAGTTAGCGCAGGGAAGCCGCCTACCAAATTTCGTGAAGATGGGGCCATGAATAAGAAAGTTCAACATGGCAGACGTTGTTGACCGTTATGCGTAGAATTTCGAAATGAAACCTGCTTAACTTTTGTAAGTAAGCTGTAAGGAATGGGCCTGCCAAATTTCAGCCTTCTACCTACACGGGAAGTTGGAGAATTAAGTGACGTTTGGAAAATTCAATATGGCGGCTGACAGTGGCGTCATACCACCGAAATAAGTACGTATATCGGTTTTGGTTAGCGCAGGGAAGCCACCTACCAAATTTTGTGAAGATGGGGCCATAAATAAGAAAGTTCAACATGGCGGATGTTGTCGACCGTTATCGACTGTTTACGTGTAGAATTTTGAAATGAAACCTGCTTAACTTTTGTAAGTAAGCTGTAAGGAATAAGCCTGCCAAATTTCAGCTTTCTACCTACATGGGAAGTTGGAGAATTAGTGAGGAGTCAGTGAGTGAGTGAGTGAGTCAGTCAATCAGGGCTTTGCTTTTTATTAGTATAGATAAGTAATATCTTGATGTACAGTGTATTCACACTACTTCACTTTCTTCACATTGTGTTGTAGATTTAATTTTGAATGGAGAAATGTTCAATTTTCGACCATCAATTAACATTCAATAACCAAATATAATAAACTGAAGCTTGCAGATGTATTAATTATCAATAGCTGAAATCATAATCATTCATGTAAGTATTCAGACCCTGAATTCAGAACTTCATAGATGCTCCTTTGGCAGTGATTACAGCTTCAACTTTTCTTGGGCAAGTCTTTACTAGCTTTGCACATCTGGATTTGGGCAGTTTATTCCATTCCTCCTGACAGAGAATCTTTTCCCTTATGCTCTCATAATCCTTTAAATGAAATCTGGCAAGCTCCAAACTCTACCATAAATACCTAAATGATAGAGTACTACTAAGATGGCCATCCTTCCAACATTTTTTCCATCTCTAAAGAGGGCTTCCAAAGCTCTGTAAGAATGACCACTGGGTTCTTTGTCACATTCAAGACTAACTCCCTTTTTGCCTGGTTACTCAGTTTGGCCAGATGGCCAACTCTAGGAAGAGTCCTAGTGGTTTCAAATTTTTTCCATCGAGGCAACTGTGCTCCTGGGAACACTCAAAAGTTTTAGAAATAGTTTTATACCTTTCACCATAATTTTGTTGCAGAGGACCACAGAAAGTTCCTTGGAGCTCATGGCTTGGTTTTTATCCCGAGATGCAGTGTGAACTGTGGCACCTTATGTACATAGGTGTGTGCTTTTCTAAAGTATGTCCAGTCCATTTAATGTGCTACAGGCAATCAAGTTCTAGACAAAAGTATAATTAAAGCAAACATGATGCACCTCACCACAATTTGGAATGCAACACCAAAGGATCCGAATAAATAAGAGATTTCTGATTTTAATAAATTTGCAAACCTTTCCTAAACATGTTTTAATTTGGTCTTTACAGGTTGTTAAGTTTATGTAGAATGATGGGAAAAAAGGCAAATGTATGCATTTAAAAGGATTTCTAAAAAACACAAAGTGTACAGAAAGGAAAAGGGTCTGAATACTTCTTTAACATACTGTAGGTGTCCTGTTTTTCTGTATATTCAAAGATAAGGCTTAATACCAAGGATGTGGAGATATTCATTTAGCTATTAAGTGACAGAACTATTTCTATTATGCATTTTCAATTCTGTTTTTAATTATTTGTAAAATACACATAAAATACTAAAATGTGCCTAAGGCATCTGTTACCTCAGAGGACACAATTTACATTCCTTTTGTTACAGGTCTTAGCTAGATGTTACAAACAAAATCAAAACTGAAGGAGATCATATTTTTACCTAAACAGAACTTGGCTATGAAATCATAATTCAGTAGTGTTTTGTTATGTTGTTTGTAAATTGTACTTTTAACACATGGTGTTGTGATCTATTGTGAGAGACTTCCGTACTCTTTGAATGTTTTATTTAATTTAAAATAAATCAGGTGGTCATATGATTATGCTGCACTTGTATTAAATACATTCATCACGTAATTCTTTTGTACTGCTTTGGTAGTCCAGATGATTTTAGACAGTAGTAATGAGTACTTGAATCTGTTTACTTCTCAATTTGCTTCCTGCTGAGCACAGTTAATTTTCTCTTAGACTAATTATGTCCTTCCCATTTTTACGGAGTGCATTCCATTGCATGCCCATTATTTCTATGCTACCACGGTCAGAAGCAAATAGATACTTTATTAATCCCAAGGGGAAATTCACATACTCTAGCAGCAGCATACTGATAAAGAACAATATTAAATTAAAGAGTGATAACAATGCAGGTATAACAGACAGACCATATCTTTGTATAATGTTAACGTTTTACCCCCCCGGGTGGAATTGAAGAGTCGCATAGTGTGGGAGAGGAACGATCTCCTCAGTCTGTCAGTGGAGCAGGACAGTGACAGCAGTCTGTCGCTGAAGGTGCTCTTCTGTCTGGACATGATGCTGTTCAATGGATTCTCCATGATTGACAGGAGCCTGCTCAGCGCCCGTCACTCTGCCACAGATGTCAAACTGCCCAGCTCCATGCCTACAATACAGCCGGCCTTCCTCAGTTTGTCGAGGCGTGAGGCATCTTTCTTTTTTACGCTGCCTCCCCAAAACACCATCGCATAGAAGAGGGTGCTCGCATCTAATTTCCTCTAATTTAATTTCACTTCCAACTCTCCTATTTCATTGGTGGTGGACCACAGAACTCCCAGTTTGTAACAAAGCAAACGAATGAACGGTTTATGGCTCTAACCTTTCTTGTAATTTCTTAATTCTGTCTATGCTCCTTCATTATGGCAAAAAAGCTGTTCTTTCTTTCTTTTATAGGTTTTTTCAGTCCACGTCTCTGGATATGGAAGTGGTATTAGCATCCTCTTGCTGGCCAACTAAATACAATACTGTTCCACACACTTCCTATTCCCTTCATTTTTACGCTTAATTTTCATACTAGTTGCACAAGCTTCCAATACAGCCTATCACTGATATCCATCGTCTTATAGTACAGTTTTTTAAAAAAAAAAATTCTGACCACTACTACTTCCTCTCAGCTTTACGATCATTTTCAGCATGCATACCAACTCCCCTAGCATATGTAGCTTTCTTATTCTTCTCTCCACATTCTTTTTTTCCATCTTTCAACCTTTTATTATATTCATTCAATTGGCTATCAACTAATTCTCATTTGCATATGCAATATTGGTTTTCCTCTCCATCTGTCATTCCCCTATATGTGTCATACTTCTTATTTACATCACCAACTTCCTACTGTTATGATCAAGTTTAAGAATCTCAACATGACTGATAGAAAACTAGACAGTTCTGCTCCTTACCTACTCCATGTCACTGCATAACTTCACCAGAACAATTTCATGTTCAGCCCTGGCCCGCCCGGTATAGGAATATATACAGTGGTGTGAAAAACTATTTGCCCTCTTCCTGATTTCTTATTCTTTTGCATGTTTGTCACACAAAATGTTTCTGATCATCAAACACATTTAACCATTAGTCAAATATAACACAAGTAAAAACAAAATGCAGTTTTAAATGATGGTTTTTATTAGTTAGGAGAAAAAAACAAACCTACATGGCCCTGTGTGAAAAAGTAATTGCCCCCTGAACCTAATAACTGGTTGGGCCACCCTTAGCAGCAATAACTGCAATCAAGCGTTTGCGATAGCTTGCAATGAGTCTTTTACAGCGTTCTGGAGGAATTTTGGCCCACTCATCTTTGCAGAATTGTTGTAATTCAGCTTTATTTGAGGGTTTTCTAGCATGAACCGCCTTTTTAAGGTCATGCCATATCATCTCAATTGGATTCAGGTCAGGACTTTGACTAGGCCACTCCAAAGTCTTCATTTTGTTTTTCTTCAGCCATTCAGAGGTGGATTTGCTGGTGTGTTTTGGGTCATTGTCCTGTTGCAGCACCCAAGATCACTTCAGCTTGAGTTGACGAACAGATGGCCGGACATTCTCCTTCAGGATTTTTTGGTAGACAGTAGAATTCATGGTTCAATCTATCACAGCAAGCCTTCCAGGTCCTGAAGCAGCAAAACAACCCCAGACTATCACACTACCACCACCATATTTTACTGTTGGTATGATGTTCTTTTTCTGAAATGCTGTGTTCCTTTTACGCCAGATGTAACGGGACATTTGCCTTCCAAAAAGTTCAACTTTTGTCTCATCAGTCCACAAGGTAATTTCCCCAAAAGTCTTGGCAATCATTGAGATGTTTCTTAGCAAAATTGAGACGAGCCCTAATGTTCTTTTTGCTTAACAGTGGTTCGCGTCTTGGAAATCTTCCATGCAGGCTGTTTTTGCCCAGTCTCTTTCTTATGGTGGAGTCGTGAACACTGACCTTAATTGAGGCAAGTGAGGCCTGCAGTTCTTTAGACGTTGTCCTGGGGTCTTTTGTGACCTCTCAGATGAGTCGTCTCTGCGCTCTTGGGGTAATTTTGGTCGGCCGGCCACTCCTGGGAAGGTTCACCACTGTTCCATGTTTTTGCCATTTGTGGATAATAGCTCTCACAGTGGTTCGCTGGAGTCCCAAAGCTTTAGAAATGGCTTTATAACCTTTACCAGACTGATAGATCTCAATTACTTCTGTTCTCATTTGTTCCTGAATTTCTTTGGATCTTGGCATGATGTCTAGCTTTTGAGGTGCTTTTTGGTCTACTTCTCTGTGTCATGCAGCTCCTATTTAAGTGATTTCTTGATTGAAACATGTGTTGCAGTAATCAGGCCTGGGGGTGGCTATGGAAATTGAACTCAGGTGTGATACACCACAGTTAGGTTATTTTTTAACAAGGGGGCAATTACGTTTTCACACAGGGCCATGTAGGTTTGGATTTTTTTTCTCCCTAAATAATAAAAACCATCATTTAAAAACTGCATTTTGTGTTTACTTGTGTTATATTTGACTAATGGTTAAATGTGTTTGATGATCAGAAACATTTTGTGTGACAAACATGCAAAAGAATAAGAAATCAGGAAGGGGGCAAATAGTTTTTCACACCACTGTATGTTATGTTTCTCCAACAATATGCTTTTAAAGTCTGGTTTGTCAATAAACCACCTTAGTTAGTTTGTAACATTACCTATTGTAAGATTTTACATTTTCATCATTAGCTGGTTAAAAAAAAATACTACTGGTCAGATAAGACAAATTAATTAAAATTTCAAACTCATTGTGCTTTAAAATGTTCCGTATGTGTACCTCTTATCCTAATTTGTGGGAAACCAAACTTGGTAAGTTTTACACAAATCCTTTACTTCAGAACTCCTATAAACATCATTTATTTTGATGTTTTCAAGTTTTATTATGCGAGTGATCACATTTTGCTAATGCTTATGAATGAGTGCAAATCCAGAATAATGAAATTACTTGGACTGCCGTTACCTTCACTCAAAAAATGAATGACTGTGATGCGCCATTACTTTCAACTTACCATTCAGATATATGACATGTGCTTTCACTTATAAATTATACTAATGAGCATTAGTTGTCCTTAATAAGCCAAATGAATGACACAAATTCAGCTTTTGTAGATCTCTATTTATCTTGAAGTATGGTGTTTTATTAGTTCTGCATATTTCAGTAACTACATGTCTCTGTTAACACGTTAAATGTCATATTAATAAGGAGACGTCCCTTATTTCTTTGAGGCACTGAAACACTAAATAAAGTTTACTTTGATATTAACGGATGGAGCAATTCATGCTATCACTGGTGTAGACAAGCCAAACAGGCACTGTATTTGAGTCTTGCATCAATATTTACCTGCTGCAAATATTGTTAGTGCTTTCAGTCCTATATGCGTAACTGGATGCATGCTAGGCCCCCCTCCTCTATTCACGGCATTGAACTGCATGTGAACTGGATGGATTCTTGGGACTGATGGGCATCTGTAGAAGTGCTTATTGAATGAATGCATAACCTCCATTGATTTATCAGGACTATGTACAAAACTATTAAAAGAAATGCATCTCCTCTTACAAATGCAAGTTAAACAATTGCACCTTATTTGATCAGTAATGTTATTTCTCTTTCAAAGCTCGCACAAATCTGCTTCTGAATTAACTCCATAATGGGGTAAAAGTGTCAATAAGCCTGTGTGTGTTTTGTTGTTTCTTTTATAAAAGTATGATTCCTACACTTGCACATGGAAATTTTGTGCACGATAACAAAGCATTTCCAGACAGGACGTCTGTTTATCTTTGACGTGCTGATGTGGTGCTGTAGCTTTCCACTGTGAACCATTTTTATATGTAGTTTTTACTCATATATCACAATGCCTTGCAAAGTACGTTGTCTACTTAAAGTCACATATAAGCACAGTACAGACTCTCTCCATACTACCAAAACTATAAAAAGAAAAGCTGGTACCATTACTTTTTCAGAACTTTGGTACTGAATTAATACTGAAGAACTGGTCTTTGTGATGTTTCCATTTAAAATCTGTAATCATTACAGAGATTCCAAAAAAGCTGAAAACATTACTCAAACTCAGAAATGACACTAATTCCAAATTAAAGGTTCCACCTCTTTAAAATCAAGAATAAAAGGTTCCTATGTTTAAAATAAAAGTACCAAAACAAAAACTTATGAAAAAGGCATATAAAGCAAGTCTGCATCATACAGAACAGTATCCTTTCTACATATTCACTATATTCTGACATCCACTCTGTAACAGAGAAAAAAATTAGTCAAATACAAAATCAAAAGACTACGGTTTACTATTTGTATATTCTAGGAAAAAAGTAATTTAATGCAAAGTCTCATATGAACATGTGTTTTAAGAATGACAAACATGAAATGGTAGGGTTTTATTAGTAAATTTATTTAGTAACTTTAAAAATTAGCACATCTTTGTTTTACAAGTTCAATTGGATGTCAAAATTATTGTTAAAATGATTAAAAAAAAAAAAAAAAAGGTCAATCACTGGAAGGAGGATATTTTTAACGCTTTAAGTTTCTTCCATCAAATTACAGAAATGCATGGTGGTGAATTTTACTTCTAGTGTCATATTTCTGATCTGTAAAATAATAACAAGCACTTTTCTCATAAAACATATGTACTTTAAAAATAACCAGCAAAACCATAAGCTCTGATGGGGATATTTAAAAAGAAAATGTGTTGTTGGCAATGCTTAGTAGAAACAGTATTTCAACTACAGCAAAATACAACATTGTTTAAGGAGGGACTCAACATACACCTATGGACAAAAGATTCTGGTATGGTGACATTTGGGCAAGTGATTTAGAATTGCCCCAAGGACAAGAATGGCTTTTGAACAATCATAACAGGTTTTGAATACATAGCATGAACAGGTATATGCCAAATATGTCTTACAGAATATATCCATCAGTTCCAAAAGAATACCAGGAAATGTATTGTACATTGAAGGAAAAGTCTGGTATTTGTCAAGTCAAAGTTATTTCTTCATAAACATGGTAGAAAAGCATTTGCGACACAAACTTGTGTTCCAAAGTCCAGCATTTTCTAAAAATTAAAAAAAATTAAACTTGCTACACTGACATTTTACACTGGAATTAATGCATAATTAATTAATAATTAATGCCAATGAAAAAATGTATACTAACTGGAAAAAAAGTACACTGCCAACACTTATCTAGACTTACTGTAGGTTATCTAAAATTACCCTGGTCAAGACCCTAATTGTTAGCGTTGCCATCAGCTCCCCACCGTATTGCCATCCTGCTTGGTAATTAATACTCTGAATATCTCTAAGTGGATTAGGAGCTAATGTGGTTCCAGCGATGGTCTCACAAAACATATTACAACAGCTAATCACATGCTGATGATTTCTTATACTGCTGCTTCATTATATTTAATAGAAAAGAAAACCTAATCCAGCTGTCATAATAAAGTGGGAAAATTATGTTCTATAGTATTTAAAATGATAATAATCTATTTCAAAAAAATCTATTCTATTTAAAGATGCATCTGAGGAACTTTCAAAAATTTTTAAAATTTGGCAAGGGTTATTAATGCTGTATTTACAAAAATATTCTGGGCCTTTGTTAACATTTTACATGCTTCAGTATTGTTGAGAGACTACTACATGGTTTATTGGTTTTAATCGTTCTTGGTTGAAGATGGTGCTGAAACTGAATTCTAACTTTTCTTGTACTGTAGGGATATTTAAGAAGAAAAATAGTCATAAAATGATTTAGAACCATCAAGTTAACATATCTATAGAAATGATACTGGCTAAAATACAGCATGCTGACGGCAAGATAAAGATAAAAAGCTGAGCTTCTTTATACAGTAATTACAGGACAAGAGTTGAGACTGATGTCTAATCTCTACATGGTTTAGCCTCCTTAGATGACATTTTCTTCAGAAGGAATTGCACAGATCTTACCAAGAATGACTGCAGCACAGATGACCACAGATGGATGGTACACTAAAGGTATTTTGTGAGGTCATAGCAAGGATGAGTTTGAGGATATGTGCTGTCATGTGTTGCTTGCAGGCGAGACAACCCTGGCTCACAATTTAAAAATAAGCAAGAAAGCTTATGAAAAAATACACTGCTGTATTGGATCATGAAAACAAACACTGAATAGCAACCTGCAAAAATAAAGATTTTTTGTCGATTCATTTCAGATAAAAACGGAGTGGGTGATGTCACTGTGATAGGTTAAAAAGAAGGAGACATGAAATAATGCAGGAGAGACATTGTTCTTACCTAAAAAACCCGCATGGATGGGGAAGAAATACCCCCAAACATGACATTAATCTATTATAGTGGACTGAGTGGTGTTTGGCCTGTTACAAAGGTTTTGGAGAAATGAAGAAAGAAAAAAAAAAAAAAAAGAAGAAGAGTGTTATGAAGAAACTATACAACTACCAATTAAAAATATTCAATGGGAAATAAACAGAAGGGAACAGCTACCAAGGAAAAAACTGCACATTTTTCTCCACTAAAATGTATCTCAGATGACTCAATTAACTCAATATACAGACAGGGAAACAAGCAGACTAACTATTCTCGTCAATTTGACTTACCTTGAAGAAAGCTGTCCAGCAAATTAACGTCTATATCACAAGGCCTCTTCTGTTGCTGTTGTACTAACTGGCAAAACTTCTGAGCTGCTTTCACTATACTGGACTTTCCATCACTGGGTGACAAAATATTTACTGTTGCTTTACATGACAAAACTGCAAAGTGGAGAAAAAAAACCATAGTAGAGTTAGCAATAACCTCAACTGTTTAATAAAATATTTTTTTAAATAAATATATAATTGAAAAGTTTGTAAAAAGGAACTGTTACAGTTTTTTAGAGGCAAATTATTACAACTTTGTATTTAACTAACAATGACCATCACTGTTGGTTGTTTGAAATAAAAACAACATCCTGATATTGAAGTTAAAAAAGGAAAGAAATCCCATGATGCCAGTCTCCACAATCAAGTGTCATTGTTTGGGATTATGACAAATTTCACCTTGCACTGCCCAAACAAAAAGACAAAAGCATTCATATAAATAAATATTGCATTTTAAGTGAAATCTATGTTCTCATTTTAACATATTTTTGATTTGTATCAAGTTCAGCCAGGTCCATCTTTAAATAAATAATAAGCACAAAAAAAAAAATTAAAAAAAAAAAGTCAACATAAGGGGTTATTAGAGCCGTTTACTACTTTGGAATCTAGGATGAAGCTCTTTGTATTAGAACTGCATATTTCCACTTGCTTAATATAGTTATCATATTAAAGAATGCTTTTTTATTAAAAAAAACACAAAAAAAAAAACCAAACACACGCAAAATATCAATTTCCTAAAGGTACTTGTCTATTTTTACCAATTTTCTAAATGTGCTGTCCCTCCAAATTTCCTGGTATGTTTCTCATATGTTTTGGAGCTGCCAAATCTTGTAGTCTATATATTTTTTCTTTACATATTCAGTTTTTATTGGACCTTTGTTCATACTCTCTCTTCAGTAGAAAATCTTTGTTTGGGCACTGTAATTGTCAAACTGGCCTTATAGCTTCTTGTAGGAAAGATGTTGATTGTCTATCTTCAAACATTTGGAAATCATGCCTTTAAAAAATGTTTGCTAAATTGTAGGCAGTTTGGACTAGTAGTTGAGGCTTTGGATCTTAAACCCTGAGGTTGTCTATTCAAATCCCGCTAATGAAACTGTGTGAAAATCAGCAAGTCACTGGACCCGCCTGTTCTCCAATTGGAAAAAAAGCAAATGAAATGTAACCAATTGTATCATAAATGTTGTTAAGTCACAAAGGAGTCAGACAAATAATAAGAAAATGTAAAATGTAATTGAATTTTCAGCCATGATAATCAATATTTTTTAAAATAAACATTAAGAACTGGTTCTCTGCTGAATCTCATATCAAAAACTGGACACCCTTACAGCAGCCACTTGTTTGCAATATTGCAGCTGCGGCACTCACAGGGTTTGGTATTGGGGTGTTTTTTTTGGTTGTTTTTGTTCAAGCATTCAGATTCTTTCCCACCATTTTCTTCCATTTCACTACTTTCAGAAATTTTTCATTCTGATACTTAAAAAAAAATTCTTGGGATATTTTGTTTTGCTGGAAATATTCTTTTTTTCCATCTCTCTAGTAAAAATTTGATCACCAAAAAATGGAAGAATAAATTACTGACTTAACCGTCTAAGTACCATACAAGTGTAGCATGCATCTGTTTCACAGTTGCTTCACTTCTGCTGACCACCAACACTCTCCTTGTTGGCAAAAAATGCTTCAGGTTAATAATTACACATCTGATAGGCTTTGCAGTTTTCTTCATGGCTTGGCGTGAATGTACAGCAGGGTGCCAATGTCGGTTTGAAAGACTTTTTCATATAATAAACTTTTTATAAAAACATTTTTGGTTATTCTTAAAAATTATTGATGTAAACTTTTAAATTTCATGTCTGACACACATAGAACACAAAGGACACTCTGCATGTTTGCTAAAACAATGTCATTGCTTCCGTCTAGAATGGACTGAGTATAGAGAAAGACTAGGTTTCTAACCTAGAAATTACTCAAGTGGAATTTGCCAAAATATAGGGCTCCAGCTTTGCTCACATTTGCTGTTTGCCTGGTAAATTACCAGTAAATTCCTGGGATAATGTGAATGTATGAAATAATTTTCACATATTTATTCATAAATGACTTACAGGTGCATCTCAATAAATTATAATATCAGCAAAAAGTTAATTTATTTCAGTAATTCAATTCAAAAAGTGAAACTCATATTACACACAGTGATATATTTCAAGCATTTATTTCTTTTCATTTTGCCGATTATGGCTTAAAGCTAATGAAAACCCAAAATTCAGTATCTCAGAAAATTAGAATATTGTGAAAAAGTTTAAATATTGTAGACTCATAGTCAGCAGTTTTAGCATTAATAGTGATTTTGTTTAAAGGCTGTCAAACTATCTTTGCACACTAAAATGGCAAATTATTTATGAATTATTTATATATCATAAATTACTTGCCAAAGGTTCGATAATCTGCATGCCTCAATGTATAATGTTCTATGTGAATCCTTGCAAGAGGTGTAATATTACCTCTGGTTCCATTTTAATCCTTCAAAATCTAATGTACAAGTAAGCATGCTGTATAAAAATACGGTTATTATGTATCATTTACCATTTGTGAGCTTACAACTTATCTTATGGCATATACTGTACTGGTGTCACATTCCACTCAGCTAATTAACTCAAAACACCTGCAAAGGTGTCCTGAGCCTTTAAATGGTCTCTCAGTCTGGTTCAGTAGGCCACACAATCATGGGGAAGACTACTTACTGACTTGATAGTTGTCCAGAAAACAGTCATCGACACCCTCCATAAGGGGGGTAAGCCACAAAATGTCATTGCTAAAGAGGCTGGTTAATTACAGAGTGCTGTATCCAAGCATATTTATGGAAAGTTGAGTGGAAGGAAAAAATGAGGCAGAAAAAGGTGCACAAGCAACAGGGATAACCGCAGCCTGGAGAGGATTGTGAAGCACAGCCCATTCAACAATTTGTGGAGATTAACAAGGAGTGGATTGCGGCTGGAGTCAGTGCTTCAAGAGCCAACACACACAGGCTTATCTGGGACATGGGCTACAACTGTCGCATTCCTTGTGTCAAGCCACTCCTGAACCAGAGACAACATCAGAAGCGTCTTACCTGGGCTAAAATGGAATGGACTGTGGTCCAAAGTCCTCTTTTGAGAAGAAAGTAAATTTTGCATTTCATTTGGAAATCAAGGTCCCGGAGTCTGGAGGAAGAGTGGAGAGGCACAGAATCCAAGTTGCTTGATGTCCAGTGTGAAGTTTTCACAGTCAGTGATGATTTGAGGAGCCGTGTCATCTGCTGGTGTTGGTCCGCTGTCTTTTATCAAGTCCAAAGTGCAGCTGTCTACCAGGAAATGTAAGAGCACTTCATGTTTCCCTCTGCTGACAAGATTTATGAAGATGCAGATTTCATTTTCAAGCAGGACTTGGCACCTAATCACACTGCGAAAAGTACCAATACCTGGTTTAACGACCAAGGTATCAGTGTGCTTGATTGGCCAGCAAACTCGCCTGACCTAAACCCCATAGAGAATCTATGGGGTATTGTCAAGAGGAAGATGACACACACCAGACCCAACAATGCAAACAAGCTGAAGGCCACTATCAAAGCATCCTGGACTTCCATAACACCTCAGCAGTGCCACAGGCTGATCGACTCCATGCCACGCCGCATTGATGCCATAATCAGCAAAATGAAAAGGAATAAACACTTGAAATATCACTGTGTGTAGTGAAACTATATACGAGTTTCACTTTTTGAATTACTGAAATAAATTAACTTTTCAAAAAAATTCTAATTTATTGAGATGCACCTGTAAACTCATATTTTACTTTATAAAACCTATTAACACTTACTCTCCAGAATGTACACTTAGATTTAAAAATACCAAGGACACAAAATGTCTGTAAAAGGCAGAGCATTACATAGCTTTAACAAAAAAGATGTGTGATGCCCCAGTTCATCAGCGCTGATATATTCCTCTTGCATCCAGACATCAATTTTCATTTACTGAGACTGACTAGGACAAATGCAGAACCACAGATGTAGTTGCAAATGTAAGAAGTACTTTTTTATTCCAAACAACTGAATGGGCAAAAGTGTAGTTCAGTTTCAATAAATAAATAAATAAACCATAATAAAACGGTGTTCAAGTGGAGGTTGAAAATCAATCAATAAATAATCCAATTACTATTAAAATCAAAAGGTTAAAACACAGTCAGCCTATATTCTTAAAACCCAGCACAGGCTTCAGTACATATATCTAAAATTAGATTTCTTCTACTAATACTCCATGGTTTTCTCAGAAAGAGAAGTCAACCATTAAGTGACTTGTGTATCCACCACCATCCCTCAGTACCCATGGGACCCCAGAAGCCCGGGTCATGGGATCACACAGAGAAGGTGCTCACTAGAAGCGACTCCACCCCGCGAGCTCTGTCCACTCAGTTCACATCTGGCATCAACCCCAACTGTTTGCTGCTTCTTCACAATACCAGCTCTGCCAAGATCCTGCCACTACTTACTTTTAATTTTCTTTCCTGGCAATTTAAACTCCTGACCTCTCTCTTCACTTTTTCATTCACCTAGTATCTTGCTCAGGCTTTTTTCATACTCAATTAAGTGTAGGTACCTTAAGTACGATCTCCAGAGTACCAAAGAGGAGAAATTAGGGTGTGGAGTAGGGGTAGGGTTAGCTGAACTGATCGTATTTGCACATAAGTGCCTGATCAGCCAATTTCCTTACCATTAACCTGGGACTGCATGGATACACTGTCAATCTGCACCTATAACCCCTGAGCATGAGCACACTATTCTTAAACTAACAACCAGCACAATTCCATAGACCACTAACGTGTATCACCACAAGATATAATTGGGTTACTCCAAAACAGAAGAGTTTAGACCTTAAGTGAAATCTGGAAGTTGGTATCTTTTCACAATGATGCATAAACCTGCATGAATTTTGAGTATCCAAGTGGTATAGAATGACTGTAGCACTTTAGTTTTAGAAAGGTAGAAGCTCAAGTCAATTTGTCAAAATAAACAATCAGCATTTACTGCTGTGTATGGAACTATCATTAGCCCTGATATTTTTACACCCAGAACCTCATACAAGTATACTGATCCTATCCTAAAATTTAAATGAGCTCAACATCTTCCTACTGCTTGATACTAAAATAGCCTCTCAACAGTCTTACATAAGTCTCAAACACAAACCTTTGAGTAACTTCAGGGAAATGCTGTACTATGCAATGATTTTTCCCATACCATCCAATTTTTTTGCAAAGGATAAAATTACTGTTCACCTGGTGGAATATCTTGGCTCATGAATCATTTCCTCAAAGTGATGACTGTGGTTGTGATTAAAGGCATACTCACCACTTTTTGGAAAAAGGATGTTCATATACTGTATGTACTGCTAAATAAACTGCTTTAATATTGCTCTGTAATGGGTATACAGCATTTCTCGGTAGGTTTATTCTGTTCCATGTTTAAGACCTATAATGAAGTTTAGTAATCAGAAAACAAACTTTTCAAAGATTCTGACCTCTAATACATATGTTACTATCCTGTTACATTTTTTATTTTAAATCTCCAAGTAATACCTTGATAAACCCTGAGTACGCTGTGGCCAATGAACCAAGTGCAAACAATAACAGGAAAACAAGACAGCCTCTGGAGCATGAGGAAGCAAGAGGAGATTGTTTGACAAGCAGAACTGTATTAATCTGAGTTAGGAAAAACTGAAGGAGAGCTTGTCAAATGACTGCAGCCATAAACATAACAGTAACATAATATTTATAATGGAAATGATTGTTAAATGATAATGGTAAAGTCAAAGCATCATGTATTCTAACTATGACTCAAGACAAGGTGAATGAACAAACAAACAAAATGTTTTAAGAAAATTGGGATACCAGGATAAACCCAGATGATGTCCATTAATGATTTGTGTAGGATAATTATATATTACATTTATTCATAACTTTTGAAAAACTGCACCTCAAGCAGGTCTTTCAGTAACACACTACTTATATTAAGTGCAAATTATAAACTTTGTTAAAAGAAATTCTTTGTGGCATGGATTGGCAAGATGTTGGAAACATTTATTTGAGTTTCTGGATCATGCGGACATCATGAATGCATCACACAACTTCTGCAGATTTGTCAGCTGCACACTGATGCTGCAAATCGACCATTCTACCACATACCAAAATTGTTCCACTGAAATCCAATCCTGTAACTGGGAAGGTCACTAAAGGAACATTAAGCTCATTATCATGTTCATGAAACCAGTTTGTGAGGACATTTGCATTGCAACTTGGTGCATCAGCATGCTGAAAGTAGCCATTAGAAGATGGATGATTTGGCCACAAAAGGATGCACATGGTCAGCAACAATACTTAAATAGGTTGTTCCATTCAAGCAATGATTGACTGGTATTACAGTCCTAAAGTAGGCAAGAAAGCATTCACCTCAACATCACCCCACCACCAGCCAGGACTGTTAACATACAGCAGATTGGGTGCACGGATTCATGCCATTAGTGCCAAATTCCCTACCATCTGTGTATCTTATCAGAAGCTGAGATTCATCAGGCCAGGCTATGTTTTTCTAGTCTTCCAACAGTCCAGTTTTTTTGAATAAGTGCCCACTGCAGCTTCTTGGCTGACAGGAGTACAGTTGGACATATTCTCCTTTTTTTGGGGATTTTATTGATTTTATTAAAATCAAATAACATTCCTTACAAATAAGATTTACAAAATTAGGTTTGAAACAAATGGACCCCATGAGAAAGAGATATAGATAAATGAATAATTAAAAAAGATAGGAGAGAATCTGCTTCCTCAATTAAAATGCTTATTCTAAAATGTTATTGATTAGATCCTGCCAGATTTTGAAAACGTTTTGTACAGATCCTCTAAGTGAAAATTAGATTTTTTCCAATTTCAGATAATACATAACATCACTTACCCACTGACTTAAAATAGGAGAGTTAGGATTCTTCCAGTTGAGCAATATACAGTAAGTCTACGTGACAATAGTGAAGTAAAGGCAATTACAGTTAGTTTGTCCTTCTCCACTTTAAGCCCATCTGGAAGTACACCAAACACAGCTGTTCGTGGATTATGAGGTATTGTGACACCAAGGCTGTCTGAAAGGCATTTAAAGATTTTGGTCCAGAATGATGTTAATTTGGTGCACGCCCAAAACATGTCCCAGTGAGGCTGGAACTTGACTGCAACGTTCACAAGTTGAATCTTGCCCAGGAAACATTTTGGGCAATTATAAACAAGACAGATGTGCCTGATATATAATTTTAAGTTGAATAATTGTATGCTTTGTGCATATGGACCTCGAATGAATTCTATGCATTGCTACCTTCCACTCCTTTTCTGAGATATTCAGCGAGAGATCATTTTTTCACTGTACTCTTGGATCTTTGAAAAGGAGGGACTATAAAATGGTTTTATATATTACGGAGATGCTGTCTGAGTCCTCAAGACTGATCGAGAGGTGGGGACAGGAGGAAAATTGGGCAGGTTTTGCTTAACAAAGTTCCTAATTTGAAGGTAGTGAAAGAAATGTGCTGCTGGAAAGTTACATTTGGAGTGCAATTTTTCGTAGGATACAAAGATGTTGTCTATATACAGATCTCTAAGTGATTTAATGCCGAATGTTTTCCAGACATTAAACACTGCGTACGTTCAAGGGCGTGGAGAAAGGTGGTTCTCGTACAGAGGTGCCACAGATAAAAGCTTCTCTATCTTAAAATACTTCCTATATTGGTTCCATATTCTGAGTGAGTGAAGCACAATTGGGTTGTTAGTAGATCAGCAATGACTTATACTTATTGGGGAACAAAGCAAGGAATATAAAGAAATAACTGCAAGATTTTATTTATATTGCAGACCAAGCCTGTGTATATTCATCTATTTGTGTCCATGTCCAGGTTTTTATAGCTTGTATATTTCCTGCTCAATAATACAATTGAAAGATAGGTAGAGCCATGCCACCTTCTGCCTTAGGTCTTTGTAGGGTCGCCCTTTAGATACGTGGATGTTCTGAATTCCAAATAAATGAATTTATGGTCGAATCAAATTTTAAAAAAAATGATTTATTGATGTTTTGAATTAAATTGATTGAATTTGAATGTTTTGAAATAAAAAAGAAGCTTAGGAAGGATGTTCAACTTAATGTTAATTCTTCGAGCTAAAATGAGATGAAAGATAGACCATTATGCAAGTCATGCTTAATTTTTTCCATACAGATGGTACAATTTTCTTGATAAAGAGCTTTATATTTACTTGTGATGTTTAACCCTAGATATTTAAACTGATCTGCAATGATAAAAGGGAAGGTGTCCAATCTAACATTTTGTGTTTGAGAATTCACTGGAAAGAGTACACTTTTATTCAAATTAATTATGAGACCAGAAATCTTTTGAAATTCTGTTAGTGCTGTTAGGACCAGGCACAGTATTTTGTGGATTTGATATACAGTGATCACTCGCTATATCGCGCTTCGACTTTCGCGGCTTCACTCCATCGCAGATTTTAAATGTAAGCATATCTAAATATATATCACGGATTTTTCGCTGGTTCGCAGATTTCTGAGGACAATGTGTCTTTTAATTTATGGTACATGCTTCCTCAGTTTGTTTGCCCAGTTGATTTCATACAAGGGACGCTATTGGCGGATGGTTTAGAAGCTACCCAATCAGAGCATGTATTACATACTAAATAAAACTCCTCAATGGTATACGATATGCTTGCCGCGCGGTGCTTGATCGTTTGCTTTTCTCTGTCTTTCTCACTCTCTGCCTGACGGAGGGGGTGTGAGCAGAGGGGCTGTTTGCACAGAGGCTGTTTTCCTAGAGAACACGGACGCTCCTCTACAAAATGCCACTTTATTGCGGTGCTTCGACATACTTAAAAGCCCAAAAGCATGTATTGATTTTTTGATTGTTTGCTTTTATCTCGCGCTCTCTCTCTCTCTGACATTCTCTGCTCCTGACATGCATTCTTTGAAGAGGAAGATATGTCTGCATTCTTTTAATTGTGAGAAAGAACTGTCATCTCTGTCTTGTCATGGAGCACAGTTTAAACTTTTGACTAATGGGTGTTATTTCATGTCTAGAGGGCTCTAATAATGTTAACAGTGTGGGAGAGTTTATAAGGGCTTAAAATATATAAAAATAGCCATACAAAAACATGGTTTCTACTTCGCGGATTTTCATCTATCGCGGGGGTTGCGTTCCAGAGGAGGGATTACTGTATACAGTACCATACCACCTGCATATAGACAAATTTTCTGTTTCAAGTCCTTCTCTGACAATACCCTTTATCGCATAAACATTTCGAGAGTGAACTGCCAGGCTAAATGGCGACTGCAAAAAGCAGTGGTGACAAGGGGCATCCTGGTCTAGTTTAAAGAAGTCTGAATCAATGATGTTAATATAAACTGAAACTTCTGGACTGGTATACAGTAGTTTGATCCATGCACAAATGTTTGGGCCAACCCCAAATTTCTCCAATGTAATGAAAAGGTAGTTCCCTTCAACGATATCAAATGCTTTTTCTGCATCCAACGATATCAACATCTTCGGGGTGTTAAGACTTTGTAGGTGAATATATTACATTAAACAGGCATTGAAGATTGGAAGGTAAGTGTCTGTCTTTAATAAATCCAGTTTGGTCTTGTGATATTACCGAAGGAAGCACTTTCTCAATCCTTATAGCTTTGAAGAGTATCTTAACACCATTATTCTGAAGTGAAATTGATCTGTATGATGCACATTGTAGTCCTTATTTTGTTTAAAAAGACGGTAAATAATGCTTGGCGAACAGTCTGAGGTAGAATTGTATTGTCTCTTGCTTCTGAAAATGTTGCTAATAAATAGGGAGCTAGCCGAGTTGACAATATTTTATAAAATTCAGCAGAGTAACCATCAGGGCCTGCTGCTTCCCACTCTGAAGTGAGTTTATAGCATCTAGTAATTCATCTAGTAATGCACTGAGAGTATCTATTTGTGGTATCTGTAATGCATCCAGAAATGCATTAGATTGTGTCTTGTCTTCTTTAAACTCAGTAGAATATAAAGACTTATAGTAGTCTCTAAATGTGCACATTATATTTTTATGGTCAATGATTTTGTCTCCGTCTGTGTTGGGGATTGCTGGGATTGCATTGCGAGCTTCCTGCTTGTGGATTTGTTGAGCTAAGATCTTACTAGCTTTTTCTCCATGTTCATAGTAATGTCGATTTCAAAATGAGTTGTTCAGTTTCTTTAATTGTTAGTAGGTTGAGTTCTGAATAAAGAGCCTGTCTTTTTCTATGAAGTTACTAACTTGGACACCTGGCACGTTCTTGATCTATTCTAGTAATTTCACTGATTAGATCGGATACCTTCTTGGTTTCCAATTCATTTCTGTGGGAAAGATGAGATAATCTGTCCTCCTAAGACAGCCTTCAGGGTTTCCCAGAGTATTCCTTCAGAATAACCAACAAAAAAAAAATTAAAAAATTAAAAAAATCTTTGGATATAAATTCTGTACAGTTCTCGTCTGCTAATAAAAGTGGGTTAAGATGCCATCAGCAAGATGAGTATGTGGGGCATAATAATTTGGGCTCCAAGATGAAAGGGGCGTCGTCAGAGATAACAATAGCGTCGTACTTACAAAATTTAATCATTGGCAAGAAATTGTTATCTACAAAGAAATAATTAATTTTTAAGTAGCAATGATGCACTGGTGAGTAGAAGGAATATGCTCTTGAGTTTGGGTTTAGAAATCTTCATGGGTCTGATAAGTTGTGATCAGTTACAAACTTTGTAATTGTCTTTGCAGTGTTAAATGTCATCGCCCCTGTGGCAGGAGACCTATCTAGGTATGGATTTAAAACACATTAAGTCCCCAGCCATTATAATTTTTTACATTAGGAATGGATGCAAATACATTTTGGATGAAGTTCCTATCATCCACATTGGGTGCATAGACATTTATCAAAATCACTTTACAGTTAAATAAATAACCCATGACAATCACATATCTGCCTTCAGGATCAGATATTACATCTGATACTGCAAATAAGCCTGTTCTATGTATAAGAATTCCCACATCTCTAGTTTTCTTTGTAAAGCTGGAATGGAATGTTTGGCCAGTCCAGTCTCTGTGCAGCTAAAACTGATCATTGCTGAATAAGTGAGTCTCCTGTAAAAATACTATTTTAGCGTTTAGATCTGATAGGTGTGAGAATACGTTCTCCCTTTTTAATTCGTGATTCAGACCTTTAACATTCCAGCTCACAATGTAAACTGTTCGGTCATGGAGACGACGATTCTGAACATTTGTTGTCATTTTGTAGTCTTAACTGAAAATAAGACAACTTTGACCTTTATCTCCAATTTTTCCAGGAGTTACTGCCATGAAGCCAGTTGTTACTTTGGCACATAAAGATTAAAAGGATAGATTAAAGAGGGCTTGCTCTCTTTTTCCTCACCCCGACACCCCCCATTTTACATTCCCATGTAAGGCTGGACCAGACTTCAAAGTCCCAGTCCTCTGACATACCTAGAGACAGAGCACGTTCAAAACAACACAAGCTCCCCAGAAGTGGAGTATGAGGATTAAAACTGAGATATGTAATAACAATACAGTCCAAATGCTACAAGCATACAATATAATCTTAAACAATCTTGAGATAGTAAACTCAGGGAATGATGTTAAAAAGTGGCCCTGGATAAGCATAGTATGCCCCAAAACAACAAACCAAGGGTATGGTGTTAAACTGTCTCATTTAAAAAAAATAAAAAAAAAAATCCATACATACATACATATATGCATATAACTGTAGTTAAAGCATTAAGTCGCCGAGATGGGAAAAGGATGTATAATTACGGTACCAGTATCTTCTTTGCCATTCCATGACAGGATGCGACAAAAAAGTGCTGGGATCTGTTTTCTTAGCTCTTTTACTGCTTCCTCCATAGAGGTAAAAATGTAGAGCTTGCCTTGAATGTCCACTTTCAGTTTGCCAGGATACTGATCTCGATTTTCTGTAAGCGCTATTTAATGTAGTAAAAAGTAGCACGTTTAGAAGCCGTTGAGGGCGAGAAAGCAAGGAAAATACGAACGTTGTTATTTTCAAATATACCCTCGCTTCTGAGAAGTAACATTATTTGTAATTTAGATTGTAATTTTTCTAAACGCATAATAAGAGTCCTAGGCTTAGAGGTATATGATCTCTGTATGCAGTAAGCGGTTGCTATCTCGGTGTCCGATTTGAAGTCCTTTCCAATTATTTTACAGAATAGTTCAGCTACGAATTTCACTGGGTTTGGACTTTCACAAGTCTCAGGGAGACCTTCGATTCTAATATTATTCATTCTGCATCCATCTTCCAGGGCAGACAGTCTGTCTCAGAGTATCTTGCATTCAGAATTTGCAGATGTTGCTTTTCCGTCAATGGTAGATGCCAGTTGTTCGGCTATTTCAATTCAAGTCATGAACGTTTGCTTAACATCTTCCAATGGAGCACCAAGTGCTCTTAGTTTATTCTCAAACGTAGACGCATTTTCCTGAATTTGTTCCTCAATTTTTTCTAGCATACCTTTAAAGACTGCCTCAAAGCGATTATTTACATATTTCTCATGGTCTTTAATATCCTGCAGCAACTTTTCGTTTGTCTTGTGTATGTCCTTTATTTCTTTCTATATATGCAATACAATTTATTTTTGTATAGCCCAAAATCACACAAGAAGTGCCGCAATGGGTTTTATCATTTATACCACTTTTCCTTATATCATTTACTAGCAAAATACCCGCGCTTCGCAGCGGAGAAGTAGTGTGTTAAAGAAGTTATGAAAAAGAAAAGGAAACATTTTAAAAATAACGTAACATGATTGTCAATGTAATTGTTTTGTCACTGTTATAAGTGTTGCTGTCATAAAGGATTTGATTATCATTATTTCTTTGAATCAGGTTCGTATTTGGAGGATATGTTGTGTTCAAGTTATATTCAGTGTTTGTCAACCGTTGTAAAGATAATAGGTTTCATTCATCGAAGTGATCACTACCCAAATCGGTACTCGTGAATCTAAGATGTTTAACAGGCATTCCCAGTATTAAGTTGTGGATTTGCCTGCGAATATTTAGCAGCAGCGTGTCTATGAACTTAATTTAAACTTAAGCTTTACACCTTGGTTTCCTATTGATATGTCTACAAAAGCTTGTTCAGACTCAGAGGGTTGTTCCTTTCTTATTGCATCAATAAACAGCTCGTCTTCCCCTTTATCTGAGACACCACACACTGCATGCACGGGTTTACCTTTCCCAGTCCTGCAAAGTCAGTTCACGTGAGCCGTACATGAATATTTCATGGCAGCGTGTGTATTGGATAGCTGCTGATGGACAGCCTTATAAGGGCAGGCACTCAATTACGTGGGAGGTGTGACGATGAGGGACGCAACTCTGCCTCACACAGCCTGCAGCTCGGTCGCCATGGCCGTATATGTACATAAGTAGGTTCCAGTTATGACCGTTACGCGTAGAATTTCGAAATGAAACCTGCCTTTTTGTAAGTAAGCTGTAAGGAATGAGCCTGCCAAATTTCAGCCTTCTACCTACACGGGAAGTTGGAGAATTAGTGATGAGTCAGTCATTCATTCATTCAGTGAGGGCTTTGCCTTTTATTTGTATAGATTACTTTCTTTCTTGAACTCCTTTATGTCTTGAGCAGTGGCCATTGCGGCGATCATTGCGTTCATTTCAGACAGATCATTTCGGTCTTCGTGCTCTGCGGGTGAAGTGGCAAGCCCAGTTAAAGTCGAAGTTCCCAGCTTAGCAGATGACAACACGGAAGGCATTTTCAGTTTCAATGAATCTTCTGGAATCGACAAGCTATCGTGACCTGAATCATTTGCACATATGCTCCCACATTCGTTCTTGGCTGGAGACGATGCAGCCTCGCCCAGGTCTCAGGAAATATGTGCTTTTGCCGGTCTGTTCCAAGTCAGTCTCTGAAAGGCTGTACCTTGAACTTGGACTTGATGCCTGTCTAGGCTTGGATGAAGCTTTAGCTTTCTTTTCTGTTTCTTTTTGAGCCCCTTTCCTGCTGTTCATGTTTATATATGCTTGCATATATTGTAAAAGAACTCCTTGGGTTGTGTAAATACAGGATACCTCGGGATAATAAAAAATAAGAGAAAAAAACAACACTGCTACTAAAGGAGTTCTGCTTCAGATGTTCATCTCCCGTAACAGACGAGACTGTCTTTTGATGTTGTTTTTACTCCATTCTGGTGTTTGATGTGAACATCTGAATGTTTTTTACACTGCATTTATACCACATGATTGGCTGATAATTGAATAGATAACCCGATGTACAGGTGTTCCTAATAATTTGTTCAGTAAGTGCATAGGCAGCCCTTCCAGACTATCTACTTATTTTAAGGATTGCACTCCTAGATGCAATCCCAAAAATGTAGTATGAATGGAATATTCTAAATTGAATCTCAGAAAATTATTGGAATTTGGTCACTGCCAAAATACATTCATCAATTTGTGCAAAGCACAGTGCAATTCAGTTATAAGTAGTATGTATCAAATACACACACCTCTAATAAAAATATTTAAAAACATATCCTGGATAAGAAAACTGTTATGAAAGTCAAACACATAAATTGCCAAGTTATTTATTTTGGAAACACTTTACATTCAGATCTTATTGGGAGAAAATATTGTTTGCTATCTGTCAGAGGGTTTTGGACTTAAATACCCTCTAATGGGATTAACCCAAAGTAACACTGGTTATGACAACTATCTGTCACAGAAAATTTATTGTAACATCTTACACTATACAACTCATTCATCATTTTACCCTAATCCATAATATATTTCTCTGTATTAACGGTCTCCCAAAATAAACAAAATGGGTCCTGTTAAAATTTTGATGTCTCAATATGTTCAATATAAGGAACTACTTCATACCGGGTTACATTTAGCTTTTGGAAGAGTAGAGAGTTGTGATGAGATTGCTTTTAATAAAAAACACACAGAGTAATAGGGATCGATTTCTGTCTCATTTCTTGTAATGTGTATTAACAAATAAAGAAAAATAAAGACATTGACAAGCTCACTGAAAAGTCACAAGTCACAGCAGTATAATGTTATTTATGCAAGATGGGAAAGATATACTGTAAGAAAATGTTCTAAACTTCTACAAAAGTGGCTAAAATAGCATTTCATGAAAAAGTAAATTAAGACTTAGACATTTGATATACTGTACATGTAGTACTTTTCTATTCATATCTTTATTGCCTTATAAAATAAACATGTTCATTATGTTTCATATGGCCCTTGTACTACGTAAACTATCAATAGGTATTTTCTGAACAGTTTAAAAATTAAAGTCTATAGATTTACTTCCCTTTTGAGTATTAAATGTAAAAAATAACATATCATTTAAAATACTCACATAAAGACTGCTACTGACAAAAAAACACACTTTTATTATTAACAAAATAATAGTTTGTCAGAAGCCAGGCTTAAAGTATGTAATATAAAAATTCAAACGAGCTCTTGTGTAATAAACTACACAAACCAGTTCAACACAATTAGAATCTTTGTTATTTAAATAACATGCAGCCAAGGTCAAAAAATGGAAACTGCTGTTTACAAAACACAATGCAGCATAGTAAACCCACCTTGCTGATCTGTATTGTCAATGTTGCTATTTAGAAATTCAACAGAATATTTTGAACAGTCAAGGCCGAGGAGCTCTTGTTGCTGTTTCAGGATTTCCTCCATTAACCTGGAATTGTTTCTTCTAAAGATGCCTATTGAAAAAATAACAATGACAAAAAAAAGGTCAACTTTTTTTTTTTTGAGTACTGCAAATGTTATCAAGGTGAATACTGAAAAACAACATGATCAAATGAAGAAATAAACGGACTGGAGTGTGTGTGTATATATATATATATATATATATATATATATATATATACACATACATACACACATCAAAATTTTCAGCCTTTAAATTACAGTATACAAAAACCTACTACTTCTGAAATATACTGATGGAAAAAGAAATGTATGTCCTGGAATGAGACAACTACAGTTATAGCATATGTATTTTCACAAGTCAATTTATTTGAGACTCTCTCAAAAGCAATAAAGCTTGTGCAGTGGGAGAATGCAACATTATTTGGGAAGCCTTGGATCTCAACCTTTAAAAGACATTAACTTTGTTGGGCCCTTCTGTGGGAACTGGATAACATCCCACAACTGCATATTCAAAAGCACATTGGTTCTATGTGACAAAACTGTTCAGCGGTGATAACTGAAAGAAGCAATTTTACAAGATACTCTGTGACAAAAAAAGTTTAATATTCAGTTATTACTGTTTTCCTCTTGTTTTTCTGGTGTTACTGTTTTGTTTTCCAGTTGTTCTCCTTTATAAATGTAATTTTGGCTAAGAGGTTAAAAATTCAATTAAAACATCAGTGTTGAACTTCTGTTTTCCATCTGCAGATAAAATCAGACAGATTTGTAGAATTTGCAAATCTATACTTGTTACTGTACTGTATATACAAATAAAAAATGAGTGTACTACATGCTGCCTCTCTTAATTTAAATACTGCTCAATGAGACACACGGATAGATAAACATGCATGTAGCAGTTTACGGTTCAGCTATAAAGTTCTCTTAACTCAACAGTTTTATGTCCTATATAGAGCAGACATGCGACAGCTGCATATTCATTACTATGTAAAATCACCTAAATGATAAGGTCAAATATGGGTAAAAGTATACGAATTCAAGAAAAAACAGGAAACATCTGATTTTTAAAACTACAAATGCTGCAATGCAGCTAGTAGACAACAAAGTCTAAAAACACATGGTATTGTTTATAAGCAATGCAATAGCTCCTGCTGTACGTGGAAACATAGTTTCACAGGTAAAGACTACTTCAGGTTTCCTTTATAAATCTAGGAGTACATCACTTTACATTAATTTAAAGCTACAAGTTTTAAATTAAGTTATTTAGTAAACAATTTAAAACAATGGCACACACATGAAATTATGTTATTTTAATTTAAGGTATAACAATGTACTTTAAAATAATTACTGGCAGAAAGTGGAAAACACACAAAGAACACTTTATTAGTTGATTTTAGAAAATCTTAACTTATTTGAAAATTACTATTTTCAGCAGATAGATTTTTCAGGTTCAGGACAAAGAAAAATATAAAATGTTAGCAAGATACACAGGATAAAGCAGAGTAAAAATTTAGGGCAAAGGACGAAGAGCACATAATGCCTGAGAGGATTTACTCGATCCCAGTTATGGCAGAACATACCCATAAGAGACACTGGAAGCCAAGGGAACATGGATCATCCACATAGGGCAACAAGGAGGACAAACAGCTCAATTTTATGGGCAAATACCCCACGGAAGTAAAGGCTCAATAGTAAGTTCACTTTGGGAGAGTGGAAAAGATGTAACTCCACCCTATAACAAGTGAAACTATTACATATAATGGACAATGAAAATTTTAACTGTATTTAGTTTTTCCTTATGAATAGAAAGACTTTCTGAATAACTTTTACCTAGTTCTTGTGAGCTGTAGTATATTGACAACCTGATTGGAGGCCAGAAGATTTTAAAATAAAACTTTTTTTTTTTTTTTTAATTCATATATGAAATAGCTATGGTGCAAATTTCTTACCTGTCTGAGCACAACGCTGCCACCACAGCGTGGTTGCCCCTTATACACAAACCACATATCTTAATTATTAACGAAGATCATAAGAGTTTCAACTCAAAATACTACACATCAGCTTTATCCAAATTGAGCAATATAACTTAACCTTTTTTGTTGAGGCGAAATGCAACAGTGAACACTGGCAATATAAAGTTTTACAACTTTACAGGTACTTAACCTATACTGGAACATTCCATTCCAAAAATGAGCTTACTCCACAGGATGACTAAACTCAGCTTTATAGAAAAGGTAAGGAGCACAGGCATTCAAAGGAAGTGCAAAGTAAATCTCTGCATCAAAAGGAAACAATTGATGTGGTTTGGGCATCTGATTAGGATGTTTCCTGGATGTCTCCCTGTGGAGGAGTTTCAAAAATGTCTAGGACATGTGGGATAGTCTCTCTCTCTTTCAGCTGGTCTAGGAATGCCTTGGTATCCCCCATTGAGGAGATGGAACAGATGGCGGGAAAAAGGGACATCTGAGCAACTTTGCTTAGATTGCTGCACCAGCAATCCATGCCCAGATAAGCAGCAGAAAAAGGGAGCACTTCAGTCTGACATCTCACAACCAGTTTTGTCCTTCTCTTTTTGTATTTAGCTGCCTGACCTTCAATAGGCTACCGATCAGAACTGTACCCAACAGCGGCCTGGAAATCCCACTCTTAAAGAACAATGCTTTAACTCACCGGCTTCCCACGGTCAGTCTTGGAATATAGAAGGGACACACACATTAAAGATGTACAAGCCCAGACAGTGGCAACTAGCACACATAAGATAATATATTGTTTAATATATTTAAGCGATAGTGTTACACAGTTACTACTACTAACAGACAGGGATTGTTTAGGTGCTACTTTTTAAAAAAGTGATGTGTGATCAACTTACCTAGATTTAAGTAATGTACTTAGATGTTGCATTAAAAAGCTTAATCACAGAAATTTTTAATGCATTAATCACACACACGTTAATGGCGACCCTAATTTAAAGACTGTTTCACATTTTAAGGGAACGGTGATTAAAATTATTTTGAAATTAAATGTTATATTTGAATTTAATTAAGTTTTTCTAGATATTTGACAGTAAGACTACAAGTGATCAACATTTTACATTAAATTCACAACTAAATATTCTTGGACAGTATATCGTCATTTTCACTTTTGGTTTATATTTTATCTGTGATTTTGCAAGACACATATAGAAACAAATGAAATACCACAAGACTGGACAGAAGGATTAATAGTCAAAATACTGCAAGAGGCAGATCTAGGAAAGCATGGAAACTGAAGGGACACAAAATTGTTCATTATAATTAGTATAGTCTTGACTGGAATAATACAGGACAGACTCCAGAGTGCATTTGATGCCAAAATACAACCTAACAAAAATGGCATGCACTGACCATATTCCAACCCTAAGAATTATTGTGGAACAGTCAATTAAATCGCCAACAAGCCCTTAAAAAAGTATGGATAAAACAATTATGAAAATGCTAAAATTCAATGCTCCCCCCAGTCAGAGTTACAGAAAAATGTATCATTAAGAACGAATAACCCACAATAATTGATTTGTGCCTAAACGTTCACAAAATATGGGAAAAAGTGTGTGCTGAAAGGATGTATTCTCTTTATAATTCTGCTTTGGATAGCAATAAAGTGGGTCATAAAAAAAATAACTAGAAGACACACTGGGATATAGTACTGCACGCTCAACTAAATTGAGGACCCCTAACTTGATGATGACATCGGTCTACCCTTACATGAAAAGCAACATATGCAAAAAATAACCAATAGATTAGCACAAGAAGCAAAAATGGTGGTTTTAAGAAAAAATTTGAGTAGGACTTAGTGAATTGGTGTCAACATAGCAGAGAATAATACAAGGCTAGAATTAAACTGTGTGGAAAGAGAAAAGGTTATCAACTTTGCATTATCTATAAAGTGTAATAAGCACTGATAGAGGAACAGATGGGGACATCAATGTAAATTCTATGTTACAGACTGTGAAGAGGGCTAAGACAAAGGCTAAAATAAGAATTTTTAACACCAATATTAAAACAGTTATTCTAGAGTGTTAAACATTTCCTGTTAAAAAAATATTGCCTAGAAAATGAAAACATTTGTTAATAGGTGCCTTCAAAGAGCATTAAAAATATAGTGGCTGAACCAAACAAGTAGCAACTAGCTGTAAAAGCACATCCTGCCGTCCACGGTAAGAAAGCTGTAATATTGGACAGGTGTACAGCACTTACAGCTGTAAGCACAAATGAAGCATGTAAAAATGGATAAATAACTTGTATACTAATATGCTCCTATGTATACATACAACGTTTATGCTTCTTGAATATTTACTTGTGTACTTGCATAACTCATTCTTGAATTAAATATTTTTAAGTAGAAAATGCTTCTAATGCACAATGTTTTGGCCAATCAATCTGTATTCATTGATAATTAGTTTTCTTTGCTTTTCTGTATCAAGAGCTTTAACTTTTACTCTAAGCCAAACATATGCTTGGGCATAAGTATTCAAAAAAGGAATACATTAATATGCTTAATATTAAAAAAAAAATCACATATCTGCATCAGCCTTAAAATCTGTGTTCTGTAAGCAAGTTGTCCAAACTGAAGTTTCTGGTGGGTGTTTATTATTATCTATGTATTCACTGTATTTATTTACCGGATGCTGTGTAGCTTTATGCTACAGTATAAAGTGCCTGTGAACATACATGCAAGGTTCATCAAATCAAAGGTGTTACCCTTAAGCCAACATAGATGTAAGGAAAACCTACATGTTAGAACAAAGGACTGATATAACAAGACATGCATTGGACTCAAATCCACCTAGGCTAAGAAAAACACAGGATGACCATGAAACAACTGGAAGAGGGCAGTAATGAATGAGTTTTGGGGGAGAGAAAAAATGCAAGAAATATCATGGGAAATGGGCAAAATAGAAACCACAAATGGGATAAGACAGAGGTAGATCATAAAAAACCAATGTTCAATGAGAATCAAAGATCATAAGCAAGTTAAACATTTACAAGACTATTTGAACTGTACACCTAAACTAAGTATTTTAGATACAGTAAATAAAAACAGCAAATGCATTTGACTTTATTTGTATTCTATCCAGTCACAAAAAAACAACTCCCGTAATCAATCCTGTTAAAATATAGGATGAAAGGTAGATTCAAACACATGTTAAAAAATTACAAATTAATCAAAGGCAGACCGAGACTGCAATAAGTTACACAAACTTCATGTTCAAACAAGCTGCTGTATTTCAATTTGAAGAAAATGCTTCGTACAGATAGAAATTAGGCAATAATTGAATGTACAGTACACTGTACTTTTTAATTCAACACATTAGCAAGATACATAGACGTAATAATCTGCTTCACTCTCTAATAAAGATATGCTCCCCCCCCAATCTGCTTTTAAATTGTTCGCACTACAATTGTCAACATAAATAAAGTTGCATTTAGTCTACAAGTTGCTTATAATGGATACTCAGTTGGCCCCAATTTATTCATTAAAATCAAAAAATATACAATATGCAAATCATAGCTTCATGTGCATTTCATTTGCAACTATCTGTTCTTCATTCTTTATCTGACTCATTTGGGCAGAATTAAGTCACTACATTACAAAAACCTAAACTTAAAGAATTATTTCAATAGTCATGGAAACATTTATTAACAGTACAAGTATATTGTTGTACTGTATTATGTTTCTTAACAATAAATTGTTTAACTTTTTGATTTTATTCAATAGTAAAATATTCTCACATTGACAGTATGGGTAGAATGGAAAATGCATCAATCCATTAATCACTCTCCAAATTAGGCATTTCTTAAAAGTAACACTATCCATTAATGTTCTGCAGAGTGTGTCACTAAAATACAAATGCTCTTTCACACCTAAACACATTTAACACTGACTATTAAGGTTTTATGATAAGCATAATGGGAAAAATAGCTGCTACTTGCACATGAAACAACATGCCACACTTACACAAAAAAGCATTTCCAAGCAAAACAGGCAGCCAATGTATTTTCTTTCCATACCATGTGAATTGTTGGAGTTGGTCTGTGCCAGTTACTAAGGCTTTCACTTAACATTAGCAGCAATGCTACCAAAGAACCCCTTTTAATAAAACTACTCTGACCTAGCTTGTAATTAAACAATTATAGAGTAGCACCATTCTCCATTACCCGATAACTACATGGGATACAATGAATATGTAAACTGGTTACTTTGCCCAATTATATATATATATACTCTGACCTTCAAATACAGGTCAATTCAAGAACTAAACACAAACTTATTTAAGAGAACTGCAAGGCAAATGCTATTATTTTGTCTAACAGGCACAAAACCATATGCTCAACTTAACCTACAAACGAATAAGGTTTCTATAAACAGCCCTTGCAAATAGTTAACAAAGGCCAAGTGCAAGATTGAAATCTTAATTAAAAAGGTGCAGACATGTGACTTTCCATGAAGAATTTGTTATGGCATCAGAATTTGGGATGCGTGAGTCATTAGTATTTGAAGTTTAAACTCCAAACAGACCCATTTCTTTGTATTCAGTTAACCTAGCCTGGATACCGCTGGTGTTGTGGGAGAAATACAGTAAGGCAGACATGGGGAGAATGGCAAACTCAAAACAAACACAGTCTAGAAGTGAGATCTGAATCCAGAACACATGGGACAGAAGCACTAAGCCCTGTGTTAACCTATTTCTGATTAGGTACATTAAATCAATGTCCCATTACTCAGAAGCTATGACAAATTAACTGTTCACTAAACAGGTCTACAATGATTACTTCATGTGGATTTTAATATAATTTTGGGCATTGAATTTAAAAAGGTAAGCCATCTTTCTCAATCACATAACTTTTTTCTCACAAAACATTTTTAGCCATTTTTTTTTTTTATCGGTTTCGCATTATAATTATCAATAGTTTAATACTTTAATTTAATTTTGCCCCAACATGTTCAAGCAATCTGTAGTGGGCTGGCGCCCTGCCCGGGGTTTGTTTCCTGCCTTGCGTCCTGTGTTGGCTGGGATTGGCTCCAGCAGACCCCCCATTATCCTGTAGTTAGGATATAGCGGGTTGGATAATGGATGGATGGATGTTCAAGCAATAACTTACAACTATTTACAAGATGAACTTAATGATTTACTAAGAGAGGTAGGTCTTCCTGAAGATGCTGCAGATCTCCTGGCGTTACATTTAAAAGAAAAATTTATTGCATTCGGACAACTTTGTCTTGGTACTGAATTAGAGAAAAAATGTTTGCAGCATATTTCAAGAAATATGTATCCTTGGTTTACTGTACCGAGGTAAGAAGCCTAATGAAGAAACCTGGCAGAGGTTACAATGGAGAAGAATGAAAACTATTTATAGACTCAACAGAAAGAAGCCTAAAAGGACTGCTTCTTCATAATATTAATAAACAGGCATCAACACCTGATGCTTATTCTGTACATTCGAAAGAAACCTATGATAACTGAAAATCATTTTATCAAAATTAACTACAATAAATACATATAAGGGGACCTGAAAGTTCTGTTTTCCTTATAGGGTCAGCAAGTAAGGGCATAGAACGCTCCCATGTCTTGTCTTGTGAGTGTTGCCATCACCACTTCATTTTAAGCTTGGTACAATTAAGCAGTTTGTCAAAGTCCTAGCAAAAGATGGAGACTGTTTGATGTATGCATGTTGAAAGTTTCCAGGTTGGTTTAAGGCTAAATTGAAAGACGACATTTTTTGCCACACGTGCTATTAGAAAACCATTTTCCAATACAAAAAATTAATGGTGTGATGAATAAGGAAGAGGCTAGAGTTTCATTCAGAGAAGCAATTTTTAAGTTTAAGGTGACAATAACGATCCAAATTATATAAAAAAAACTGAAAAATTGTAGTTATGTTCAAGAAATTGGACTGCAACATGAGTCTCCTTTGATTCACATTTGGAATTTTTCTCTGAAAATTTTGGAAGGATGAGTGAAAGACTCCAACAGGATATCAAAGAAATAGAAAGAAGATACCAGGGACTTTTGGATGTCAGGACAACAGTGGACCACTGCTGAATGACTTTTAAGGATAAGCCAGAAAAAGTGTACAAAAGCCACCAAACACATTTTAGATCTAAAGAAAGTAAGAAGTGACAAAAACTAGATAAGTTATATGTAAGTCAAATATGAACTTAAAAATACTGGACTGACTAAATTATGTTAAATTAATTTAGAACAAATTTGTAGAAATGAATAAATGATGCAAATATTGTTTCAATTTTGTGCCTAAATGTGACGTGGAAACATAAATCCATCCATCATCTAAACCGGTTTCATCCTGAGCAAGGTCATGGGGAAGTTGGAACATATCCCAGCAAACAGGGTGCAAGGCAGGAACAATCCCTGGACTGGGTGTAGACACACACACACACAAGGACCAATTTAGGATCGCCAATCTACCTGCATGTGTTTGGACCATGGGATGAAAAAAAGGCAAAGCCCTGACTGACTGACTGACTCATCACTAATTCTCCAACTTCCCGTGTAGGTAGAAGGCTGAAAATTTGGCAGGCTCATTCCTTACAGCTTACTTACAAAAGTTGGGCAGGTTTAATTTCGAAATTCTACGCGTAATGGTCATAATTGGAACCTACACTGTGTGCACAATTATTAGGCAAGTTGTATTTTTGAGGATTCATTTTAATATGGAACAAACACAGTGCTATCAGTCAATCCAAAATGTTAATAAACCTGAAACCTGAATGTTTCACAACGGAAATGTGAGTGTGAACATCATCAGGGGAATACATATGTGCGCACAATTATTAGGCAACTATTAGTGTGCAGATTTATTATGCAACTAAAGGAAAAATGAAAATTTTCCCATCTCACTTGTTTATTTTCATCTGTTATAGTGAGAATAATAAACAAACACCTCAAAATTTACAAATAAACATCTCTGACATTTCAAAAAAAAATCAATCAATGACCAATATAGCCACCCTTCTTTCCAATAACAGTCATAAGCCTTTCCATTCATGGAGTCTGTCAGTTTCTTGATCTGTTGACGATCAGCTTTTTGTAGAGCAGTGACTACAGCCTCCCAGACACTCTTCACAGAGGTGTATTGTTTTTCTTCCCCGTAAATCTAGCGTTTAAGAAGTGCCCACAAGTTCTCGATAGGGTTTAGGTCAGATGAGGAAGGGGGGCCATGTCATTATTCCTTCATCTTTAAGGCCTTTACTGGCTGGCCTTTTTCCTGTATCACTGTTTGAAGAAAGTGTCTTTGAAAAACTGGCAGTAGGTTTGGGAGTTGATTTTGAGTTCATCTTCAATGCAAAAAGGTCCAACTAGCTCATCTTTAAAAATACCAGCTCATACCAGTACCCCACCTCCACGTTGGAGTGGAGCTCTGTGCCCATTACTGATCCACAGGTCCATCCATCTGGTCCATCAAGAGTCACTGTCATCTCATCGGTCCATAAAACCTTTGAAAAAAATCTGTCTTCAGATATTTCCTGGCCCAGTTTTGACGTTTCAACTTATGTTTCTTGTTCAGTGGTGGTTGGGTTTCAGCCCTCCTTACCTTGGCCATGTCTTTGAGCACTGAACACCTTGTACTTCTGGGCACTCCAGGTAGGTTGCAGCTCTGGAATATGAAAGTACTGGAGGATAATGGGTTCCTGGTAGCTTCACGTTTGATTCTTCTCAAATCTTTGGCAGCTAATTTGCGTCTTTTGTTCTCAACACATTTCTTGCGACCCTGTTGACTATTTGCAACAAAATGTTTGATGGTTCTGTGATCACACACCAATATCTTAGCAATTCCAAAAGTGCTGCATCCCTCTGAAAGACTTTTTACAATTTTGACTTTTCAGAGTCAGTTAAATCTCTTTTTTGGCCCATTTTGCCTGAGGAAAACTAGCTGCCTAATAATTCTGCACACCTTGATATAGGGTGTTGATCTCCTTAGGCCACACCCTCCCTCATTACACAAATACACATCACCTGACATGCTTAAATCCAATAAGCATTCAAGTTAATACAGCTTGGAGTTGGAATATACGCATTAAAAATGATATGGTCAAAATACTCACTTGCCTAATAATTGTGCACACAGTGTATTTTTCTCCATATAATGTAATGGAGTTGAGCTCGATGGCCGTGGGGGGCGGAGTTTTATGTGACATCATCACGCCTTCCACGTAATCACGTGAACTGACTGTCAATGCAATACGTAGAAAACAAGGAAGAACTCCAAAAAGTGCTGAAGAAAACATGCATTATACAACTGAGAAGGCAACGAAACAATAAGAAGCGACCAAGTCACACATACAACCATATTCATGAGTACAGCTACTTCGGAAACAAAGCACGGTGTAAACCTAAACTTTAAATTAAGTTCATAGACAGGCTGCCTCTGGCATTTGTCATGCCCACGGCTAATGAGGGATACAAGTTTAATGAGAGGACGCAGGATATAAACAAGAGTTTTGATCACTTTCTAACTAAGTTAAAATTACTGGTGAAGGGCTGTGCTTATGAAAATTCCAAGAGACTGTCTTTGTGGGGGGATTGACAGTTAAGGCGGGTGGAAGAGTCACGTCATCATCTCCCCTCCCATTCACCTCATTTTGCTGTGAGTTGAGCTCCGCAGCTAACGCAGTCTCGAGGAACCAACTTTGTGACGCTGCCACCAAATACTCACAGAAAAATCCACAAGTTAATACACGCGCTGTCTCTACAGTTTCTCCACACTCTGAATCCTCCAGGCACTACTTACAAAAGGTTACATTGACAATCGTGTTACGTTATTTTTAAAATGTTTCCTTTTCGTAGCACAAGCACAGCTGATAAGCTTCGATGCATGTGCTCCATAACGTGTTAAAAAATAACGCATTTAATCACACTTTGCATTCCAAGCAAAGGGGAACTTCTGGCAATGCATGATTTTCTGGTACACTGATTACATTGATGTACACATCAGAGCTACAAAAATGTAACAGTCGGAAGAAAGCGCGTTGCTACGACTGATTGGAAGTAAATTTCATTTCAAAAGACTAGCCGACGGAAGCCTTGATAAAAGCGTGGTTTTGTGCACATATACACAAAGTGTATACATACAGTGGTGTGAAAAACTATTTGCCCCCTTCCTGATTTCTTATTCTTTTGCATGTTTGTCACACAAAATGTTTCTGATCATCAAACACATTTAACCATTAGTCAAATATAACACAAGTAAACACAAAATGCAGTTTTTAAATGGTTTTATTATTTAGGGAGAAAAAAAATCCAAACCTACATGGCCCTGTGTAAAAAAGTAATTGCCCCCTTGTTAAAAAATAACCTAACTGTGGTGTATCACACCCGAGTTCAATTTCTGTAGCCACCCCCAGGCCTGATTACTGCCACACCTGTTTCAATCAAGAAATCACTTAAATATGAGCTGCCTGACACAGAGAAGTAGACCAAAAGCACCTCAAAAGCTAGACATCATGCCAAGATCCAAAGAAATTCAGGAACAGAACAGAAGTAATTGAGATCTATCAGTCTGGTAAAAGTTATAAAGCCATTTCTAAAGCTTTGGGACTCCAGCGAACCACAGTGAGAGCCATTATCCACAAATGACAAAAACATGGAACAGTGGTGGACAGGAGTGGTCGACCGACCAAAATTACCCCAAGAGCGCAGAGACAACTCATCCGAGAGGTCACAAAAGACTCCAGGACAACGTCTAAAGAACTGCAGGCCTCACTTGCCTCAATTAAGGTCAGTGTTCACGACTCCACCATAAGAAAGAGACTGGGCAAAACGGCCTGCATGGCAGATTTCCAAGATGCAAACCACTGTTAAGCAAAAAGAACATTAGGGCTCGTCTCAATTTTACTAAGAAACATCTCAATGATTGCCAAGACTTTTGGGAAAATACCTCGTGGACTGACGAGACAAAAGTTGAACTTTTTGGAAGGCAAATGTCCCGTTATATCTGACGTAAAAGGAACACAGCATTTCAGAAAAAGATCATCATACCAACAGTCAAATATGGTGGTGGTAGTGTGATGGTCTGGGGTTGTTTTGCTGCTTCAGGACCTGGAAGGCTTGCTGTGATAGATGGAACCATGAATTCTACTGTCTACCAAAAATCCTGAAGGAGAATGTCCGGCCATCTGTTCGTCAACTCAAGCTGAAGCGATCCTGGGTGCTGCAACAGGACAATGACCCAAAACACACCAGCAAATCCACCTCTGAATGGCTGAAGAAAAACAAAATGAAGACTTTGGAGTGACCTAGTCAAAGTCCTGACCTGAATCCAATTGAGATGCTATGGCATGACCTTAAAAAGGCGGTTCATGCTAGAAAACCCTCAAATAAAGCTGAATTACAACAATTCTGCAAAGATGAGTGGGTCAAAATTCCTCCAGAGCGCTGTAAAAGACTCATTGCAAGTTATCGCAAACGCTTGATTGCAGTTATTGCTGCTAAGGGTGGCCCAACCAGTTATTAGGTTCAGGGGCAATTACTTTTTCACACAGGGCCATGTAGGTTTGGATTTTTTTCTCCCTAAATAATAAAAACCATCATTTAAAAACTGCATTTTGTGTTTACTTGTGTTATATTTGACTAATGGTTAAATGTGTTTGATGATCAGAAACATTTTGTGTGACAAACATGCAAAAGAATAAGAAATCAGGAAGGGGGCAAATAGTTTTTCACACCACTGTATGTATGTGTATATATATATATATATATATATACACACACACACACACACACAGTAATCCCTCCTCGATCGCGGGGGTTGCGTTCCAGACCACCCCGCGATAGGTGAAAATCCACGAAGTAGAAACCATATGTTTGTATGGTTATTTTTAAATATTTTAAGCCCCTATGAACTCTCCCACCCTGTTAACATTATTAGAGCCCTCTAGACATGAAATAACACCCTTTAGTCAAAAGTTTAAACTGTGCTCCATGACAAGACAGAGATGACAGTTCTTTCTCACAATTAAAAGAATGCAAACTTATCTTCTCTTCAAACGAGCACCGTCAGGAGCAGAGAATGTCAGAGATATAGAGAGAGCAGGACAGAAAAACAAATAATCAAAAAATCAATACGTGCTGTTGGGCTTTTAAGTATGAGCACCGCGATAAAGCAGCCGCAAAGAAGGGAGCAATGTGAAGGTAGTCTTTCAGCATTTTTTAGAGTAGCCTCCGTATCTTCTAAACAAACAGCCCCTCTGCTCACACCCCCTCCGTCAGGCACAGAGAATGTCAGAGAAAGACCGAGCAAAGCAAACAATCTGCTCGGGGAAGCACATCGTAGATCATTGAGGAGTTTTAGTTAATATGTAACACATGCTCTGATTGGGTAGCTTCTAAGCCATCCACCAATAGCGTCCCTTGTATGAAATCAACTGGGCAAGCAAACTGAGGAAGCATGTACTTTAAATTAAAAGACCCATTGTACACAGAAATCCGCGAACCAGCGAAAAATCCGTGATATATATTTAGATGTGCTTACATTTAAAATCCGCAATGGAGTGAAGCCACATAAGTCGAAGCGCGATATAGCGAGGGATTACTGTATATGTTTATGTATATACTGTATATATATCCATCCATCCTCTTCCGCTTATCCGAGGTCGGGTCGCGGGGGCAGCAGCTTAAGCAGAGAGACCCAGACTTCCCTCTCCCCCCACTTCTTCCAGCTCTTCCGGGAGAATCCCAAGCGTTCCCAGGCCAGCCGGAGACATAGTCCCTCCAGCGTGTCCTGGGTCTTCCCCGGGGCCTCCTCCCAGTTGGACGTGCCCGGAACACCTCACCAGGGAGGCATATATATATATATATATGACAGCAACACTCATGACAATGACAATCATGTTACGTTATTATTAAAATGTTTCCTTTTCTTTTTCATTACTTCTTTAAACACACTACTTCTCTGCTGCGAATATATATATATATATATATATATATATATATATCCCCATCACCTCGACTCGGGACACATCACTTCTGGTCCCGGCCCCGAAGACGACATCACTTCCCCCCAACGTCCTATAAAGCCTCCCTCCTTTTCTCTGGGAGGCAGTTCTGTTTTGGACTTTGTTGTGTAAACTTGAGTATTATGAATCACTTGCTTTTGCAGCCAGGAAACCGCATTAAACACACACCTGTGTGTGTGTGTGTGTATATATATATATATATATATATATATATATATATATATACACACTGTAGATATATATATATCTATATATGTAGACTCAAACCGATTATGACAGCAGCAATCCAAGCTGTGAGAAAACAGTAAAATGGAGGCGTGTCAGACGTTGTGGTACATTTTCTGATGCAGCTAGACGAAAACAACTTTGTGACGCTGCCGCCAAATACACAAAACAATTACTTTGACAATCATGTTACATTATTTTTAAAATGTTTCCTTTTCTTTTTCATAACTGCTTTAACACACGACTTTGCTGCGAAGCGCAGGTATTTTGATATATACAGGTATGTGACAGCAACACTCATAACGGTGACAAAACAATTACATTGACAATTATGTTACGTTATTTTCAAAATGTTTCCTTTTCTTTACTTCTTTAACACACTGTTTCTTCTCTGCGAAGCGCGGGTATTTTGCTAGTTAACAATATAGATTATTTAAATGAAGTTAGTTTTATCTATATAATATAAACAAATATATTTTGCTGAATTTAATCTTAATGATATTGTCATCATATGTAAATATGCGCTTTATAAAGTGGTTCAGGTTGTGCAATATTATAACTATCGCAAGTTTACAGTGAGGTAATTGTACTTATAAGTACAAACAGTTCTACAAGGAGCACTTGGACTGATTGAGTGCATTTATAATTCTTGGGATGAAACTGTTTCTGAACCGCAAAGAAAGGCTCTGAAGCGTTTGCCATATGAGAGCAGTTCAATAGACAGCATGCCTGAGGCAGCGTGTGCTTGATGCTGTACACCAATAATTCTCTTTCCGATCAGCTGCTGTACAGCTGTGATTCACATTCAGATACAGTGATATAAATACTCCGAGTGGTGCAGTGACAATAATATGGAAAAAGATGATATGATGTGGCAACCCCTAACAGGAGCAGCTTGAAGAAGAAGAAGGTGCAGTGAGAGTAACAACGCTAAAGCAGTTATGGTATTTGGAATAGTTTGACCATTCCTTGGACCATTATATTGTTACAGGTTAATTACAATCAGATGCATTAAACTAATAACAATATGCGGTTAATATCAGTGCATTTATAAAGCCGCATCAGGGATGTGGATCTAAAAAAGAAAGGATAACCACACAGGAACAGTAGCACTGCTTTGATGCTGGGTGCCGCCAGTCTGCAAAACGGACCACAGAACTTGCATATGACAGGGTATGAGCTACCGTGGAAATGTGCGTGGCTTTGCGCCAAGTTTAGGTTTTATACATTGTGATTTGAACGTGTAAATGTTCTTACGCAACATTTTTGTGCGTACGCACTGTTTATACATGAGGCCCCTGGGATGTGCCCTTCAATGTAGACATTTTTTTTTATTGTGTTCATGGATGCAATTACTATTCACAATTAAACCAATTTAGCAGTTTAATTTGCAGACCTGTGTAATGCTTATTTTAAACACAAGCAAACATGATTTTCTTTGTATCTGTATGTGGCACTTGTTGCCACTGATCTACGGTCAGGCTGCTCTCCCGTGTATGGAAAAATCACCTCAGTTAAAATATCATTAGAATCATCGGATGGAAAGATTCTCTCATCAGACTGAATGGCACAGCACAGACTTCACAATAAAATTCTCATTGGGATGTAGGCAGCTAATTGCCCGAGGTCTTCAGGACTGTGACTTTGTCTTTGACTTTCTCTTTTACAAGTCTAATTTCTGCCAAGGTTAACTTGCTATAATTTCATCAGTTAATTAACAGACAGATATTGTTGGTTTCCATTTAGGTTAAATCAGGTTCTGCCTTATTCTCCATGTGTTTTAACAAATGTGTACTTTTATGTGGACTAGTTCTGTATTTAGTAATTAATTAGCATATTCAATACGTGTTTTAACTAAGAATTGTTCGCAGTGCACCTGAACTCAAGAGAGCACTATACAGGAAGTTGTTATAATTTTCCTTTAGCTGCTCAGCTGGTCAATTTCTGCAGTGGATGTCTCTGATTAGAATTAGTTAAACATGCAATAATAAGCTGAAGAAATGTTTTAAAGTTGACCAACTTTAATAAGATAATTTGCATAACAGTGGAATGGAGATAAACAAAATTACGCAAACAAATCTTATTAATTCGACAAATCAGCTACAGAAATGACACACCGTATAGAGTTGCATAATATCAATATTGTTCATTCTGTACAAGTGAAAACTAACTCATGTTGAAGTTATTATCATCCACTTTCACCCCCTCCCTAGTCACCATGACTTCAAAAATGAAACGAAGCAATACAAGGTCCACTTCAGAAATACATGAACAGCCAATTCTAAAAATGGCATATAAGCAGTACGGGGAAAGAATCTAATTATTTATTGTCACAATAAATGTTACTACTAAACAATCCTTGCAGACATAAAATCTGGTGACAGTTCATAAGTGTAAAAGGCACATCGCTGAATCACCCTTCGACGAATATTGCGTAACAATTGTTAGGAATATTAGAATGGTTCCCGGTGTCTGAAAACAGTAAAAACTGGCAGACGGTATTGGGGGTTTGTACACTAGTACATTTCTGCCGATGATATGGTACTGGACAAGTGTCCCATGTAACCATACCTGTTGGAGAGCTATACCGTTTTGCCGCTAAGTCAGTCAATGGTCAGTAGCATTTTCACCCTTCTATAGAGACGATCTCGACATTTAGTTTGTTTGATTCAAGTTGAACTATTCACACAGCTAAACACATCTGACACACACCTGTGATACTGCATATAAAAAAAATATACAAAAAAAACGAATAAAACAACAAATTCTCCCCTATGACACTCCCATTATTAGAGTGTTTCGAAGAAACATCCACTTTACTCAATTACACGAATTGGATTTATCAGTCAACAACACTAACGGCGACAGTACCAGCCCTTTCCCCATCCTTACCTTGATTATCATAAACACTGACGTACGAAATGCCCACCGCCATACACCACACTACCAGGTTAGCGATATCGTTGTACCGAGGTTCTTCTCCGGCAATAAGAAGTCCAACGTGGAGGGGGAGCTTCTCCACAGGCTTTCCAGCCACTCGAAAACGGGCCCTTGTCCTATTAATTCCTGTTGGCAACTTTTTATGAGTGGCAGTATGCTTGTGAGGTCCCGGACTGAAAGGTAAAGGTAACAACAGAAGAAAAGCTGCTACTGCGCGATTCCAAGGTCTCCAGCCGCTGCTACTGCTACTACTATTACTAGTACTGTTACTGCTACTCCCAACTCGGCGCCGAAACCACGAAAGCACTGCCCGCTGGAGCTGTAACAGAGCATGAAGCAACCGCAGCACCAGCTCGTAGAGCACCGCCATCACAAGCGCAAACAGCACGCTTCAACTGGTCGAGGACGGAGGGTTGAACGCTTCCTACGACGACAAAGTGCGCCACATTCCTCTGTTTCAATCACAACTACTCGGGATAGCTGGACCGGCACTACTGCCAACACCTCATCTCGGCGGCCGCCATCTTTCAAACTCTTTCACCTCTCAACTTTGATCCACAACGATTACATGGAGTATCGTTATTGGTTCGCTTCTGTGACGTAAATAACTGACATTCCGGATCTCCTGCTTCTGAGTGTTCATCGTTTAAGATCACTGCAGCGCTGTCCCAGAGCGCCATTCTGTGGCTTGGAAGTCAGTTTAGTTTGTACATTTTTATGTCACTCGCATACTTTTCAGAAAATGAGATTAAGGTACGGGGAAAAAAGGTCGCCGTTCGCAGGACTTTTTTTCACTCAAAAGTTCTCAAGTTCAGTCCTTGGAGACCCCAGTGTTTCAGGTTTTCATTTTAACTAACTTCACAATGAACTTGAAGACCCCAGTGTTTCAGGTTTTCATTTTAACTAATTTCACAATCAGTGCATCATTTATACTTTTAGTTGATTTCATTATGAGTGAGCTGTTCTTTTTTATTTGTATTCTAGCAGATTCTGAAATTTTTGTATTTTTAACGTTTGCCTTCTTTATTTACTGTATATAATTTATTTATTTAACGAGCTTTTGTAACACGTCAGTTTCCCTCCTTGGCACACATAAGTTTGATATATTAAATATAAAATAACACATTGTGACTGTGACTGCTCCTTTTATCTTCAGCCAAGTTTGAATGGGGCTGTTGTTGTTTGTCACATTATTTATTTATTGAGTTTCTGTAAAAGCTGACCCCCCCAACAAAGATCTATCTATCTATCTATCTATCTATCTATCTATCTATCTATCTATCTATCTACAATATTTGTTTATATAGTGCCTTACCATACAAAGTATAATTCATGGTGCTTCACAAATTGTAGTAAATGGAATCAAAGAAGAACCATAATCAAATAAAATAATTATACTAATGGTCAGATGGTCAGTAGACAGAGGAAAAAAAAACTCCCGTGAAGAAAAAAAAAACCTCTGGAGTTCCACAATCACAATGGCATCCTGTCATATACAAAAAAGAATAAAAGAGAGAGTCAGCCAGTGCAGACATCATCAAGGACAAGACCTCAGTGTCCTGTTTCCTTTCAGCAGCCACAGGGAGGTATGTCCAGAAAGGTGGTGGCACAGATTTAACAAAAAGTAACATTTAAAAAGTACATTTTATAAGATGTGATTTAAACAACTCTCTCACGCCAGCCTGATGTGTCTCTATAGGTAGATGTTTCCATATTTTGGAGCACAGAAACTGAAAACAGTCTCACCACTTCTTTTACTTTTTACTTTTGGAAAAGCAAGCAAAGCAGAATTTGAGAATCAAAGGTTAGAATTGGAATTGTAAGGTGACGTATTAAACAGACAGCAGTATTTGAAAATTGATTCTGAAAGACACAGACAGCTAGTGCAAAGACACTAATACTGGTAAAATGTGGTCAGATTTCTTCTTTTTTTTTTAGGATTTTTGCAGCTGCAATGTGAATGAACTGTAATCAATTTAAATCTTTTTTTGGCATACCTGTTAGGACTGCATTGCAGCAATCTAAGTAGCTAACAACAAAGGCATGTATCCATTTTTGGCATCCTCTATAACCATAAAGGACAGAACACGTCATATTTCTTTAATGAAAGACTGCAGTAATGATGACATCATTAATAAGAGATTTATTGAAAGTAAAATAGCTCTAAAATTTTTTTACCTCAGGTTTTCTTTTTTCTTTTTTTTTTTGCAATTACTACAGTTTTTTATTGTAGCCGGCAAAAAGCAGACCCTTTGGATCATCTTGGGGCTATGGAAAAATAAAGCTGCATCTTATCTGCATAGCAGTGGTAATTTGGATTGAGTTTTGAGATAGATCTATAGATCTGTTCATTCTCAATGTTATCAATCATTAGGATTTATATTTAATTAAGTGAGAAAATTCTACAGTAAAAGGGAAATTAAAAAGAAAAAGCAAAAGAAACAAAAGTAGTAATGCTGTAGCAAAAAATACTATTTTTTTAAAATTCTTAGACAAATATTTGTAGACAAGACAACTAAACCTTCAGATCAATTAAAGAATAACACAAGAACTATAAAATTGGTTGGTACAAAAATGTGCCGCCATTGGGATCCTCCAAACTGAAGCTGAAAACCACAGTGTAGAATATCCAAATGAAACATTACAATAAGGTGAAGACAATGAACAACACATACAAAAGTATATCAAAGGAGCATTTAGTTGCAAAGTAGGCTGTATGCCTGTTGTCCTTAACTAATCCCTTTCTTAACTGATACCCCCTGCTCGCTTCGCTCACCCAACCCCAGATTTGGTTTACCGGATATACAATTTAAACAAATTGTTATTTTCATGGGAATTGTTACATATGCATTATTTTCACTTTTACTTTAAAACTTTTGTAAAAACAATACTTGTCCTTTATTTCTGGACCTGGGTGTGGTTAAATCTTTCTCGCAGGATGTATACGCTGCTCGTGTTGTGAAGGGGGGCTGTTGAACGCACGCTAAAAAGATGCCGTCGGATCATCTGCTGGCTTGTTGCTGCTGGCGAGCTGCATGTTCTGCTTGTCGCTTGTCGTTGTTTTAAGAGCTGGGAGCACATGAAGTGTGTCTGCCAAATGCATTCCAACAACTGCTTGGTTAGATGTCCATGAACTTGTTTTAAATGTTGTCTCACTGCCTTATCTCACATGACATTTAAGTGTCTCACACGGAACATTAAATTGTCTTCTGAGAAGATCACATCTCGTCTCCCTGGTCTCCCTCTCAGGATTTTTTTTATATTAGAGAGAAATGATAAAGAACACAAAATGTCTTACTTCAAAACAAGAAATGAGTAAATATTGAAAACAATCATCTTCGTCTGGCAGTTCACCTTTATCTTCAGGGCAGAATACAACAATATAGTGGCACAGATTAAGGGGGTTGTTTGGTGGAAAATGAGAGCTATCTTGCCTGACTATGGAAAAATAGTGTAGCTGTAAAAGGGAAGCACTGATTGCTGTAAAAAGACGATCTAGACTCACGATTCTCAAATTCAGTCCTGAGTTACCACTATGGCTGCTGGTTTTAATTTCAACCAGTTTCACAAATCAGTGGGTCAGGCTGGATTCTAAAATTGCATAATTAGCTGTCCTTTTTTTCTTCTGTTATTTTGCATTCAGAAAAGTATTTTAGAATGATATTTACATTTGAAAGAAATTCAAACTTTTTTTTCCTATAACTTTAAATGCTTAACTTTCCTCTACCATTTTCTTTTTACTTTGCCTTTTTTTGAGGAATTTGCTCCCATAATTGTATCAAAATCCTGACAAGTAGTGACAAGACGCAGGTGCAAATGACACTGAATGCTAAAGGGTGCAAACACCTTTATTATTTCAGACACCTCAGGGATTTTAGGTTGCCCTCTCAGATACTAAAGAATTTCTATAAATCCATCATCGAAGATATGGTGACAGGAAGTATTACCCACTGGTTTGGAAACAGCATGCAGCAGGACCGCAAGGCTATGCAGAAGGGACAGTTGAATGCATCACTGAGTTTTCACTCTCTAACTTCCAAGACATCTATATCAAACAATGTCAGACCAGGGCAAAGGAAACAATGGATACTTCTCTTTGCTGCGTTCAGGTGAACACTACTGCTGCCTGAAGACCAGCTCAGAAAGGCTAAAAAGGACCATTTTTCCACAGTTGATCCACATCCTAAATTAGGACAGTGCCTAGAGCTACATGATGGTAATTGCTAATCCTACTATGTTAAATAATGTATTATATAATTTTATTATAATACAATTATGTACTTTTTTGTTATTTACTGATATTATAGTGTTGCGAATTTTGTATTTATTGTCTTTTTATATTCTAATGCACAGTCTTGAAATTGAGCAACTATGCATTTTACTACATGTTGTACAGTGTATAATTGTATATAACATTTTGATAATTTAATTTGAAATTTATTAACAATGAAACATTTTCTGAAGGCAGAATAAGAGAAGAATAATAAAAAAGAACAATTAATTAAACAATGATGTCAGTTACAGGTAAAATTACTTACTGATTGTGAAACTGACTGGAACATAAACCTGCAGGCACAGAGAAGGGAAAGGAGGGTGGGCAGCCAGGACTGAACTTGAGATGCACTGGTTTAGAGAAATGTACAAGGAGACAGCTTGGGGAGTGCATTTGTATTTTGATGTCCACATAATCTCAATTGTAGCTATCAGAATGTTGATACTCTGTATGCCTAACAGTATTACTACTACTAGTACTACTGTTTTATTGGATGTGGCTCACCAGTGAATGGCATCACATCTCAAAAGGCTATAGCTCACTAAGGGATTGAGGCTGCAAGGTGTGTATGTGTTTTTTCATTCAGGCTCATCATCTGAAGGCACGTATTTCCTGTAAATGTGCTGCTGGATTGATACCTCTTCTTTAGTGTATTTTTTATCTACTTTTCTTATTTGTCTTTTTAAGGTCACAGATGCATTTTTAGTGTTTACAATTTGTCTGTCTCTTTTAGAAAGTATCTTAAAAACAGCAAGTTTCTGATGAAGATACTGATACTGTGAATGATAAAGTATCAGTAAATACCTGTTACTGACACCTCACTTGTTTTTTTTTATTTTTTTAATAGCAAATGAGTGAATCTAGCATTTTTCTGAAATGTCAGCACATATTTGTATTCTTCTTGAGATCACAGTACTATATTTATTTTGATGTGTTTCATTTTAACTCATGATTTTTTCAAAGGCAGGAATAGTTAAATAGGAAGTAGAAATAAATTAAATTCTAACACAGGCTCAGAACATCTTAAAGTGAGATTGGCAGATGCAAAACCATGCATCTTCATATTGAGCTTGCCCAGCCCTAACTAAATTGAACTAAATTCCCTATAGACCCTTTGACCGATCTGGACCAAATTTTGCAGACAAGACAGACTACTTTTGAACCCAAAATGTTGACCCTGAGGGTCTGAGTGTTTTTTTTTTCCCCTCTGTGCTACAGTTTGGCCGTACAGAGGAAGTGTAACAGCACAACAGACTGAAGGCAGACTAGCAAATGAAATGACCAGAGCTTAACATTACTTACCTGTGCAACACCACATGCTGCTTCTATCTACTGTAATATAAAAAGGCGTATCATGCACTTTTGCAGGGGGATGTTAGGTGAGGTTTGATCGAAAGTGGAAATGCAGCACAGCACAAAGGAGAATAAAAGGGTGGTTGCCTGCCTCCTGCTTTGTTGGCTTTTCTTCATAATTTAACTTCGACAATGTTTACACTTTCAACAAGGGGCCTTTGCTTTCTTTCCTTAACCTGTTCTATAAATATACATGGGAAACACCAGGTACTTCAGCTAGTGTTTTATAAAAAAGCCTCTAGTTTCCAAAAGACAACATTTAAATGTGATCTGCAGTGGACTGTTCTGTCTTTTGATAAAATAAGTTAATTAGAGGATTTCTGGAATGGACTGACAGTTGGTTCCTGTCTTATGCCTGATGCTGACGGGTTTGGCTCCAATGCAGCTCTTAGGATGTTATTTAATTAGAAGATGTTAAAAGGGCACTTACATGTAAACCAGTAGTTTTGCAGCTTAAACACAGTTACCTCAGCCATTAGGCCAAACTGAAATATTGTAATCTAATGGTTGGCAAAAATAGTTTTACCATAAAGGGTACTTGTTAAACGGGCACTCTGACTGTCTGACTGCTGTCCATTAACACTGGTCAGATAAATGCCATGTATTTGCATTGTAAATTGAATGTTTCAGTGCATTTTTGCACATTGCACTACTTTCCTGTTTATATGTGTTTGTTGGTTCACTGTAAGCTTTTTATCTGTTTAATAGTTTTTGAGGAAGCAACTATGAATAAGAATTTAATTGTCCTAATTATATGTGAAAAATAAAGTGTTAACTTGAGATCAGCACTTGCTCCAGATATTACTGAAAGGCCTTACTATAACTATAGGAGCCCTCTGGCATTTTATGTCATCTTTTCTAGTTGTAGTGACATATAGTGGCTCTGTTTTCAATATAATGTAATGCTGTAGGTTTGTATGTTCTGTGTTTTAAAGGTCATGAGCACAGCTGTGATTAACATTAGTGTGTACTTATATAGTGGTGATTTCTCCATTTATTTTCCCTCACTGATATTTGGTTTTTATTAATAGTCTAAATTTGTTTTATTTGCTTGATGCTTTCTTCAGCATTTCATCTCAAGAAAGATTATAATAAAAAATAACTTGTCTCTGTCTTCCTTGCATGTGATCACTGTAGTGTTTTTACTTTGTAAAGTAGAATAGAACTACTGTATAATATTTCATTAGATGTGATTTTTAGCAAAATTGCTTTAGAAAAAACAGATAATGAAAATCAGAGATCTGTTACCTGCACTTTATTTGTAAACCTAAAACTGTCTGGTCTATGAAAAATTGAAAAGATTTAGAGAAATAATGAGAGTTAGATTGGGCCATATATTTAATTTTGAGGAGTCATGCATTTATGAAATATTTACGACCTGAGATGTGCAAGATGTTGCCAAGGAGCTAAATTCATATTATCTTTCCCTTATTATGTGTAAGATGAAGAAGATGAATCTTTTACAGAACTGGTCAAAACTGTCAAAAATATAAATTGTATGTATTGTAATTAAACCTAAATTTGTCAGTATTCATTTTTCAAATTATTGTTAAACATCTGTCCAAATAAAATGTCTTGCCCTTATGAAAAGAAAATGAAGGGAAACAATTAAACCAAAAAAACAAATGAGCAATTATTATTTGTGTCTATACATAGAAAGAAGTGAAACAAGAGACATACCAAACTAATTCACAATAAAACATATTATATAATAACAATGAAATCCCTGAAACTGACACATTTATGAGATGCTTGGTGTAATGGGTTGACAGGGCAGGACAGGAACTAAAGAACAGTGACAACACTATTTCAAGACCCTGTCTGTTCAAAAGAGTTAGTGCACCATCAAGGCTTCACAAGGGGGCAGTGTAACAAAATATAAAGAAAATGGTGGTGTAATATATTAAAAATAAAATGGTATGAATTAATAACTAATAGAAAAAATAAGCGCAATTCACTCAATAATTACAAGAATAAATTCTCCATCAACCAAAACCTCGAAATGATAATAATAGTTAATAATTAATAAAAAAGCTCAAAATGAAGATGAAATAAGTGCAAAAAACAGAGCAAAGGTTCAAAAATCCAGAAAACCAAAAGCAATAACAAAAGCACCAATATTCACAAAAATGTTCAATGAACCACAAGAAACTATGGGAGGCCCTCCCTTAAACAGGATTGAGGGCCGTTCCTGGCAGTGATGGGCAGGTGACCCCATCCTTTGGGGTGCCACCCATAAAACACAAGGGACATAACAAAGGCCATTCCACTTTAACAAGTCACACATAGAAAAACATATTTAATAAATACAACATTAATATGAATAAACAAAACAAACAAGGGACACAACTTTGAACACCAGCCGGGGTGAAAATGCTGGCTGAACCATGACATTGACACAGCAGACAGCACCAAGATAATTTCCACCAGAAGCATATGAAGGCCACAACACATTAATAGCAGATGTGCATTATTTTAGTCATGGAGAGACCAAAAAGAAATACAACAAAATCTTTTATGGTATGTTTCAGTGGTTAAACTCAACGTCCAAAAGTGCATAATTAGTACCGAAAAAGGTTAGTTACTTTGGATGATCCTGTCATACAAAGGCTCAATAATGTGTGCAGGCCTGGTCTGACTCCACCATTTTAGGCATCACCACAGGCAGCTAAACCCCAATTGAAATAGCAGGCTCCAGAACTTGTACAGAGCCACAATGGGAATCAGGCTTATAAATAACAAAAGTTCAAAATGTCCATAAAATACAGAGAGGAAAATCATAAGACTTCAAATTTGAATATAAAACAATACAAAATTAATTTGTATTTAAAGATTTATTGTAGGATTCAAAAAGGATTGCAAAAATACATTTTGCCAAAAAGCCAACAGATCCAATAATCACTTAAATAATAACTGAGCCTTTAGTCAAGAGCAGAGATCAAAAATCCAGGAAATACAAAAAACAAAACAAGAAGTACAATGAAAATAATTTGTAATAATCCCCAATAATCCTTACCTGTTTTACCTTAAATGTCAGTGGAGATGGTTACCCAGCTGCAGCATTAAATAACAAGTCTCCAAGAAAAATAAATAATAAATACAAAATTATCCACATAGAAAATGTAACACAAAAAGTAAAATCAATAATATTTACAAAATATTATTTAAGAGATAAACAGAATTATTAAATTATAGAACCCACATTTGAGCCAGGGTTTAAACCCTGGATGAACCATGACAGAACATTTCTGTTATCATTTAGAGAATTTAAGCACCTGCGGTGGGCTGGCGCCCTGCCTGGGGGTTGTTTCCTGCCTTGTGCTCTGTGTTGGCTGGGATTGGCTCCAGCAGACCCCCGTGACCCTGTAGTTAGGATATAGCAGGTTGGATAATGGATGGATGGATGGAATTTAAGCACTCTCAAGCCAAGTATCTGCCATTGAGGGCACAGAGCCACACAAATGCAAAACAGAACATGGAAGAGTAGTAGGCATGGTAACTTTCTTGTGTTAATTCTGTCAGAGATCAACACTCTTCTGCAGTAACATTTGAAAGGTTCAAGAGAGTTTAAGTGGGTTGCCAGGCATGATGCAGCATTCCAAAGTATAAAAAGCTTCATTACAAGTGAGCCTTGTTCGCTACTGCACTGCTACACACTCACTCCCACTGGGCCAATTTACAGTACAGTTGCCAATAAAGTAAACATGCAAATCTCGAGGATACTGGGTAGAGCAGACGTACATTGAGAAATTGCAGTTGATCATTTGGAAATGTACAACCACCACACAGACAGCAATTGAACCCAGACGAATCAGATCTACAGAGATAAAATGTAGTAAGACTAACCATTGCTGCACAGTGCCTCCATTGATGTACAACCTTCTTTGCCGCGTTTTCCTAAATACTGTATATGTACTATTTCCTGAAAACAATAAGTACATTCCATTACACCTTGAAGCAGTGGTAACATTTTTATGATGACTGATGTGGATAACCTGACAAGTGTGCTCTAAAAGACAATGTAGAAAAAACTAGAAATCACCTCAACTGATGACAGACACAAGTTAGCACACAACACTTACAATAAATCATTCAATTTAAAGACCCACACAAAGTGGACCTCATATACTTTCTACCCAGTACCATATGGCATTTAACAAAAAAAAACCATCACAGACATTGAAATAAACATTTAGCCATGAAGAGTTTCTTCATAAGTATGGTGAAACTGTATAGGTAAAAACCTTTTGTCATACTGCTAAAGATATTTATCAAAGTTTTGTGTTTAAATTATGTGTTTCTGAATTATTCTGAGACCATTTTAAACCTGTTGTCTCTATGTGCTTTTTGCTTTTGTCTACTTGAATGGGCCTAACAAGTGAAATTTCAGGAGTGCAAATGATTTGATTTTAATGTCTGTTACATTTAAAACTTACACTTTAGAACTGTGAATAAAGTTCACCATAGAAAGGCAGTAACTGAGAGGATGAGATCATGGTGACTTCAGGATGATTGTATTATTGCTAAAGTGCACAAGAGTGTGCTTATTGTGCATTCATCAGTCATATAATCAAGTAAGTGCTTGTAATAGAGTCTTAATCTATTATCTTTGTAAAACTAGTTGGTTAGCCCAATTTTGATGATTTGATTGCAGGAAGGATATGACCATAACTGGATAACTGGCAAATTAAAAAAAACAAGTAATCACAGTATCTTCATTAACAATGTTTATTTAAGTTGTGGACAATAGGTGGCACTGTTGTTAAGCCCTTATCTTAGCATAACTTCAAGAAGGCCAGAATTGATCAAAATGTGTCTCTAATAGACAAAAGGAAGAAAAACCAATAACAATTGGAGTGAGAGCAATGTAAACCAACCAAACCAAAATATGTTGCCTCTCTGGATCTTCCTACATGCTGTAGGTCTGTCACCCTTTTTACCTGCAGGGGAGGTTTGATACTAAAGCACCATAAAGCACTCCCAAATCTTCCTCCCATGTCTTTCTCTCTTTCACTTAATCTCTCTTTCTCTTTCACTCTCTGTGAATGACCTGGCATTTCAGTTCCACCAACCAATCAAGCCTGTGCCCAGATTCATATTTTGACTACAAGCTGAGTTGGGGTTAGACTAGGTTAGAACTCCCACTTGAAGTCACTTCCGGTCTAGTCTTGGAATTGTTACAGAGCCACCAAGCTAGAATACCCTCTAAAAGCACCTGAGACAGCTGCACCCCTCAGCCTTCTGCAGCCTCTAAAGGGCCAGGCCTATTATGTTGCTTTACAACTGCATATATTGTTTGAAGTCCACCACAGTATGATAGTTATCCCTCTGTAGCAGTGTATCCTCTAACAGTTAACAGTGGAGCTATCACCACTTCTGCCATTTCCTCATTGCCCTCAACATATTCCTTAGTAGAAGTAATCAGAGCAACAAATGTACTCACTAACATCCCTGGGAAATGTTCTCTAGTTCTGTCCATATCACACTTCTCTATTTCAGGCTGCTGTGCCTGCCAAATTTCCCTCCAGGGACATACCATACTTTCTCCAGCAGTGCTGTTCCTTCTGCTCTACCTTAATGATATTCACCATTACTATCACAATATGCTTCTATCTGGCTGTCAGACTCATCAACAAGAATTTTGTAGTTTATTCCTAAACCAGCAGAAAGCCATTCACCAAAAACAATACCTTTACTTCTAAAATTGTTTTCACTGATAATTGTTCGTATTGAATCAACATTAAAATAGTAACTGCTAAATTCATACATTATCAAACCTACTTAATTCATATCAGGGTCATGGAAGCCTGGGCCTAGTCTAAAAGCATAAGGTGAAAAGCAGGAAACATCCATGAACATCAGACCATTATATCTACTTATACAGGACCAGTATTAAGCAACCAATTAAGCTAGTGAGTATATATTTGAAATATGGGAGGAAAATGAGAGTACATGGAGAAAAACCCACATAAACACAGGGAGAACATATGTGCTGCAGTTAACTGCAAATAAGAAAATACCTGGCTGAATTTAAGTTTAGTGTCTTGGAGCTATCAGTCAGAAGTGCTAAACGCTGTATCCCTGTGCCCTCCAAGACAAAAAATTAACAAAAAAGGAAATCAGACTATTAGAATAAAGGTCATGCTTCTGGAAAAAAATGAAGTAAACTGAAACATTGTCTTTTATTGTTGGTGTTGCAAAAACTAGTTAAATCATACTATTGTGATTTCAACTGTCACTTACAGCTTACAGAGGGATGCAGCACCATACCAGTTTACAATATTACTTTATAATATAGTAAATAACAGCAATTTTAAATATCTCATCTTATCTTAATTTACGTCAGGGTGACAGGAGGATTTCAATTATTGGGAGTTTTATATGACATTATTAAATATTTTATTTAATACACTGTATTTTACACTAGTCTTTCCTAGCACTTGATATTTTTACATTTTCTTTAAGTAAATTACTGTGGATTGATTGGAATAAGTTATAGCAATGTATAGTCAACTTACTTGTAATTCATACACTGTGTAATATAATCTAAGAAACCAATAACAGAACATTCTCACACATGCTTACTCCAATTCAGGTTATAAAAGCAATAAAAAGTATAGAAAAATATTACTTGTATATGTATAATTTAAATCTTTATACATATTGAAAAATGATGTACTCTGTGATTTATGTCTGTAAATTGTACCATTTAAGGAGCACAGCATCGGCAACACGTGCAGTGTTGCATAAATACTCTCCAACACATTTTAAATATACTGTATGTCAGATGTATTTACATATTTTGACTATAAATAAAATAATGAAGAGAGACCAGCACTCAAGGATCACATTCTGCCACTCTACTGAAACATTATTTACGACTTTGTACCTAAGTCACTATGAAAAAGGCAAAACATTTTATTTTTTCTTTTTATTTTTACAGGTCCGATTAACAAGGTGGAATTGTAAAGATGGAATTTCTGAAGATTAACCTTTCTCTGAATATGACTTAATAGACTAGAACAAAAACATAAATAATATTTTGTAGGAGTTTATTTTTCCTGCATTTATAATATCTTTTTAATTATTATGTTCATTTTGCTGTACCGATGCATTCATAAATTACACAAATCTCTGATTGTGGTACAATTGATGGTGTTTACCTCTCTCTCTATTTCTTAAAAACAAGGAAAGGAACAATTAGTTTTTTATTTGATAAAGAAAATAAATACACATGTACCATTCCTTGCGCTCTGTGTGGAACTTGTATATGCTCCCTCAGTTTGTTTGTGGGAATTTTTATCTGATGATTTGACTTTGTCATGGTCTGTCAGCCAGAATTACCAGCTTAAAGTATCAGAGGTCATCTGAAAAGCTTATCTGTTAATGTCATATGGGAATTCATTTGTGCTCACGGTCAATCATAATCATAGTAATCCTCTGTTTCTATCGGTTCATTATCTTTATCTATCTTTCTCTCATCTTTACCGCCTTCGGCTGTTTTTTCCATGTCGTCTTGGCACCCAGTCAATGGTGTTACAGAAATCTTCTTGTATTCTTGTTGACTTCGGCTGGCCTCACTGCACAGCCCACTGGGTATTTCAACTTGCCTAGCTAACAACAATCTTTCAACTTTCAGTAGGTCACAACTGCAGTTCCATGGATTGCCATCTAGGTAGACCCTTCGTAATCTAGATAGCAGGTCCACGGCTGCTTTGCTAAGAGATGACAGGCTGTTATTTCGCAAATTCAACATCTGCAGCTTCTGGAGATTCTTCACTTCTTCCTCCGAGATAAATGCAATGTTATTTCCTTTCAGATCCAATCTAACAAGTGTCTCGGGAAGCCTAGGAAACAACAGAAATCACAGAGTTTATAATGACTCTAAAAATCATGTTCCTTCATAACTCTTCAAAAAATCTAGGATTTAAAAACAAATGTAATTATTCTGCATGAAAATGATAAAATATTGTCTTATTTTGTGAGAAGGGAATTTAAAGTTTCTGAATTCTGGATCATGCCATTTTGCTTCCAATAAATTAGAGACTAATCTGTACTGTTCCAATAAACCAGAACACGTTTATACAGTACAGTATATGCATGTGTGCAAGTATATACATGAGAATATACTGAATAACATTTTAGGTCTTAGCAGAATTATATTTTTAAATTTTTTTTCAGTGTTACGAGTCTATATGTTATATAGTAAAAAATGTAATTAAACAGAATTTGCGAAACAGTGGCACAAGGGTCAGTATTTATTACTCCCAATCCCATGGACCTGGGTTTGAATCCGAATCTGTTTGTGCTCTGTGTGGAACTTGTATATGCTCCCTCAGTTTGTTTGTGGAAATTTTTATCTGATCATTTGACTTTGCTCAATTGCCAATAAGGTAAGTATTTAAGTTAACTGATGACTCTAACACTGGCATGTCTACAGTTTGGACAGACTAGGTTGGTTGTCCATTGTTTTCACTGTATATGGAAAGGTTTCATGTTCTTGTGTATTTTGGTTTGCTCAAACATCACAAAGTCCCATATTTTAGCCTTATTGGTGACACTAAATTGGCTCCTAATGTATGAAGTTGGAGTATGTGTGTGTGAGACTATCCCCTGAAAAGGAGGGATGTCTCCAGGAAGGTAGGTAGCAATATTTAACCAAAAAGACAAGAAAAGTCAAAAATCTCTGTGACCATATACATGGGGAAACATAAAGATTTAGTAAAGGGATGAACTCAAAGGAATGAATATATTTTTGGAAACTTGAATCTTAGCAATTGGGCACCATCTCTATGGCACAGAACAAGCTAATCCAAAGAAAAAAAAGCACTGGCCACATATAGTCAGATGTACTGCTACACCAAACTTTAACACTGGAACCAGATATTTTTATTGTGGTTAGTTTTTCTCCTATTCTGAAGCTGCTCATTTTGATAAACACAAAATGATAAAAACAAGGCTTTTGTGGAAATTAAAAAACTTCTAGTAGGCCAGGTATTGGAGAGGAAGGTTGGCTAAAATGAGAAATGCATTAATAACTTATTATAAATTTAGCCAATGCACCCAACCAACATCATTCATTCTTGGGTAAGATATGTGAAGTGTTCAAACAGGTAATGCCTACTGACTCTACATTTTGTGGTCTTTTGTACAAGTCATGAATTGTGCTTCATGAATGTTATTTTCAAACACAAGAAAACATAATATTCTAAATAAGAGAAGAAAATGTTGGAGTTAAGCATCTTTACTGTATGCGTCTTGAGAGATGAGGCTGTATATTCTGAACACTTTGCTGAAAAGAGGTGCTGAATTGTCAGTCATCATCTGATGGTTAGTTTGAATCAATGGATTAGACATCCCCAAGATGTGAGGATTTCTTAGGAAAATCTGCTTTTGGCTTCAGTGTTAACCTCTAAATGGCCACCTACTGGGTTTTCCCTGAAATCAGGGACATTAAACCCAATATATACATATATGATATGAATGCAGAGAGCCTTGGCAAGATAATATATAAAGGCTGTCATTTTCATGACCTTTGGCCTCACTGGATAAAGAGGACATCCTTACAAAAGGACTCAAGTAAGTAAGCATGTTGCAGAGTTAGAAAATATACTAAAGATGATGTTCAATCTAGGGGAGTTCTCTTATAGCTCAACCAGTTATGAGGGTTAGATTTTATATTGCTCCAAGGAAATGGAGATGAGACTGACAGAATCTGAGACTGCATTGGAAAAGGGGAACATGCTGGCTGCTCTGAAGTGGTGGTTTTATTGGAGTCCAGCATATCTGCATATTTTATGCAGAAATACAGCATTACCACCCTATAGAGCCGAGACCTGTGTTTAAAATATGGCAGAAACATCTTTTATGTGGATTTTCCATGTTCTTTTGCTATCATTTTTTCCAGTTACTAATACTGTAACTTTGTCTTTGTTTTCTCATTCTGGTATTCTGCTACGATCTGGCCAAAGTACTTCACAGCCTATTTTGATGTTTGAAAGGTTGAAGGATACTATTGCTATAATAATAACTGCAGCATCACATCTTGTAGGATTTGTCATAATACTTAGATAATATTTAACTATTTAATCTCATTACAGACTAGAGATTAATTAATATCATTTTTCTTTTATTATTTATAAAGAACTTTGAGCTACATTATTTCATTCCACAGTTTAAAACATGACTGTGAACAGCAGTGACAAAAAGAAAATAAAGTTCAGTGTGATTGTGTACATAGAATATCAGTAATCACAAAGTGTATACTGATGCTTACAATCATTCTTGATTCTTGAGGTAATATAGGATTTTCTATACTGCATATTTTTCATCACGAAAATGTTAAAACAATTTATCTAGTTCTTTAATGAGAAAGGAATAGAAAGGTACTAGATTATGAAAACAAGAGACAAGTTAATAATGTGGACTGCTATGGTGACCAATGTGATACAGCATATTTATCAATGAATGTGCATATTTATATGGATTAGCATATGTTGCATAAGATCTTGGGTTTCAGCAGAAATAATATTTACATATATATATGTGTGTGTGTGTGTGTGTGTGTGTGTACTTGTCAGAGTTTACCCAGTAGGAATAATAATGTAATGGAACAGAATCTGGGCAACAAGGACACAGTAGTCAGTACTTATCTCCATGAAACTGGGTTTGACTCCTACTTTATTTGTGCTCTGTATGGAATTTGAAAGTACTCTCAATATATGTGGTTTGTCTCTGGTTGGTTCACTTTGTAACAGGCATCCCATAAGATAAATATTTACATTAAGTTTGCTCACACCACTAAGAAGTATGAAAACTAAGTTATTGGAAAATATAAGACAGAAACGGAATATCAAACAATCATCGACAAGTACACACAACAGGAACTTTACAGTTCTGCAAATCTTTGGTTATAGAAATTGGAAAAAACAGGAAAATTAGATTTTAAATTATTTATCAAGAATACATTGTGACTGAAATCACCTAGTTCTAAGGATACTAGCAGTTCTGTGCCTTATTTTTAATTTTTATACTATTTATGCAAAGTACATGTGGTCTGAACTCTGACTTTCAGAGAGAACATTTGTTTAATGGTGTAAAATCTTACCCAAGAGGAATAGCTGTAAGTCGATTCTGTTCTAACGCCAAGTCTGTCAATTTCACACAATTTTTAAGAGCTCCGGCTTCAATATGATGAATGACATTGTTCTCCAGGAAGAGATGTTTCAGCTGCCTGAGGCCTGAGAGTCCTGAAATAGTTACTTCCTGAATAAGATTATGACTGCAATCAAGCTTTTCAAGTCCAGCAGGAAGCTTGCAGGGTATAATTTTGATTTGGTTTCCTGAAAGCTGCAGGATAGTGAGGTTTGGCAGAGAAAGGTCACACTCAATGGATGACAGTCTGTTGTAAGAGAGATACAGATGAGAGAGCATTTTCAAATGATTGATATCTCTACCCTTTAACCCCCTGATCTGATTTTGATCCAAATTCAATGACAAAAGTGTTGGAGGGAGATCTTGTGGAACTTTGACCAGCTGGTTTCCAGACAGACTTAATACTTGAATGGTATGTAAAAAGTTAAAGGCATTTGAATGAATGAAAGACAACTTGTTATTTTCAAGGTTCAGCCTGCTAAGCCAAGGTAGCCTGAAAGGACCAGATATGGACTCTATGTTATTGCCATTCAGATAAAGGACTTCAAGTCTGACAAGAGATGAAAGTGAGCTGGGTCTAAGAATAGAAAGAAGATTGTTTTGTAGGTCAAGAACTCTGAGCTTTTTTAGTCCTTCTAAATGAGACTCATGTAAGACTTGGATTCTGTTGTTCCCTAGTTTTAGGATTTCAAGGCTTTGTGGAAGGGCTCGAGGAACATGCTTTAATTTATTCTTCACTAAATCCAGTACCCTTAGATTACATTGGGATTTAAAGGTGTTGCTCTCAATTGCTTCTATTCCACATGAGGATAAAATTATTTCTTCAAGTGCTTCCAGGCCAGCATACCCAGATTTCTGTAAAAATAAATAAATACATTCATATATTCATGCATTTACACATACATACTGTCATGTAAATGCAGCATGAATAAAATATACATGCATAAATAACTGCAATGTTTAATTGAATCCCCTTCAAGTGACAAAATAGCAGGTAAATATTACAATACATTTGCATGCATTAATTTTAATGATGCTTTATCTGATGACACTTACCATGCACAAAACAATTGCTTTCATATTTCTACAACTAGAGGACAACAAGGTTAAGCAGTTAGTTTAGGATCAAAAGATGCGTCAATGCTGGGGTTTGAATAAGCAACATTATAGTCTGCCACCTGGATTGACCTTTTATGGATAAAGCTGATACTCCCAAGCTGCAGTTTCTACAATCTTCCTACTGAACTTATAATATTATTTTCTTGAAATAGGTCTGGCAGATCTTCTGTAGACTGTTTCTCATGTTATTAAATATAATGGATATAAACAGTATATAGGGAATCTCTATTTTCCAATTGACATCAATATCTAGGGCTCTCTGTTGAATAAATAACTGAGTCTGGAATGTCTCAAATTTGAAATAAGTTTTCATTTAAAAAATAAATTCCATTACGGTTTAATAATTCTAGTAGCTAAATTTATTATTCCTTAGCTATAAATAGTGAGAAATGATGATCTATTAGGTTCAATAGGATTATGTTTATGTACAGAGAGATTGAACGTGACATTGTGTGTTTTAGTCTTTGTTTATGCACAAAGAAGTGTTTGAGTATCAAAACTGCTGTGCAACATCTCTGATCGATCATAAGCAGTGTCATCTGGATTCATTCTTTTGCCTTAATGTATACTACAGCTAGAATGTACCTATCATACGAAGTATGTGCCCCTCCACTTTCTAAATTCACACTTCAAGTAAAGATCAAGTAAATGAGGTGTACCTTTTCTTGTCACATGGATAAGTCAGATAAGGCCAGCTAAATGTTTTGGTGGTGCCAAGTAACAATAGAACTAGATACTACTTACATTCTGTATTTATATACAAATAAACACATTACATATTTATATATGAAAATAAATCTATTCTTTCTTTATATGGCCATGTAGTGACCAAAAGGAGACTAAACACAAACATTCATTTAATTCTAAAGGATAGCCTCTCCTACCAGTACAGTCAGTTAAATCAGCATCCATTATGCAGGTAGAGGGAAAAGCATACAAATGCACCTATGTAAGGATAGTTCATACTCTTAAAAGGTTACTGCCAGAGTATGTTCCAGCTCCCACAAGCCTTTGCCAGATAAAACAGAATCAGTCCATAAACATCTGATTGATGACTTCACTGACAAAATGACTTGAAAGGGATTTTAGGATTAAAAGAACCAAGAGCACTGGGGTGCAGTCATGAAGGAAATAACAACTCAGTGATGTTCCGTAAAACCATTCTATTTAAATGGAGTGAATAAATTTAGATGTCCTTTGCTGAAAGCAAGCTCAGATCAACTGTATATAAACACGCTATATGTAAGAATGAACCAGTGTTACAACATGCAAGTTGACATCAGTCTGCAAAGAATGGGGTAACACATTTTCTATTCTTCAAGATTTGTATTTTGGCATTTTCAATTTATGGGTTTTTGCCTCTAATCATTTAAATCAATTTTTGAGTTGTTTATATATACTGTAAGTAGTGTAAGGTACTGCTGGCAAGTGGTGGCAGGACCATAGCAATATAGAATTACTCTCTTGTCTCTGCAAGTGTGGTGACACACTCCCAGTTTCCAGCAAATTAAAAAGATAGTCCTTACAGTTAACAAAAAGTGATCTTGATAATTATGAACATAGTGTTAACTGCTGTGCTGTGTTCTGCAATTAAGCACAGACATTCTTTATACCTTTGTGATTTTATTTTATTTATATAGATTTTAGGTAGCAATGAACTGATTTTTAAAATACGTTAAACAGGCTGTGTGATTGAAATGGACATATTTAGAAATTAGGGTTAAAGTGAAAGAGTAAATTGTGAATAGGTATATTTTTCAGCTTTTGACTTTGACTAAAACTGGGGTTACAACTTTAGGAATGTTTTTAACTTAAGTATTAATCTTTTTCATTTTTTTGGCTTGCTTTTGTTATTGGATTGAAATCAAAATAACATTTTCAGTCCGTCTTTAATTGAAAGTGTATATTTTGAACATGAATTTAATTTCTTAGGCTACGTGCTGTTTTGGAACCATGGACTTCATTTGCCTATGCCTATGAGTCTGGCAAGGGATTTAAAAAGATCAACAATTTTTTTTAAATCATTCATTTCAATGAAAAGAAAATCATTTCCAGGTGGCATTGACTTCAAATGACTGATAATTTGTTCAGGGCTGGCCAGCCCAACAAAATCAGCCCAAGAACTGTCCCATTTGAAAATAAAGGAATTCTCCAAGAACCCCAAAATTTCATTGTGGGATCTGCAAGTAACTCTTGCAAAAATACTATATTTATCAAAATGCATGTAACTACAATCAGAAAAAGATTGCACAAGTTTGACCTGCATACAAAGTGTGCTAGGAGAAACCCTTTGCTCTTCAGAAACAAAATCAGAGCAAAATTAAAGTTTGCCATTGAACATCTAGGGCAAGGCTAGGATTTCAGTTCAAGAGAAAAACCCCATACCAACTGTGAAGCATGATAATGGAGATGTTATGGTTTTGGGTTTCTTTGCTGCTAGCAGTCATCGAGTCAACTACATATGAATTCTGCATCATATCAGTGTGCTTGAGGAGAATATGAGGCCATCTGTCTAAAACTTTAAGTTGAACTGGAAATGGACCTTCCAATATGATAATGATCTGAAGCACATTAGCAAATCCTCCAAAGAACTTTAAAAGGAGAAGTGGCCAAATTTGCCACCAAGATGATGTCAGAGAATGTTAGTTAGTTATGCAAAACACCTACAAGACGTTGTTTCTACTAAAGGGGACAATACCAGGTTCTGTGGGCAAGGGTGTATTTTTTTTCCCCAGTAGACCATTACATCTATTGATATTTTGTTGAATAAATTATTGGAAAGACATGTTTTTTGGATTGTTATTCAAGTATTTAAGCTTTATCTGTAGGCAAAGTATGCATGATCTACTGTTTGCCTGTGCAAATATGTTGGAAAAGTCAACAACTTCCATTGGGTATACTTACTTTTCACATTCAACATTGCTTCCATCCAGCCATCTCTGTTAAGGCGTAAGTGTAGAGATATACAGGTGGATGAGACTATGGTGTCCTGAATAATGGACTATCTGGATTTCAAGCACTGTGTCTCGGAACTGGATGTGAACAACACTGGAGAAACACAAAGATCTCTCCTGTCTCCTTTTATCTTCTCCCTATACATCTCAGACAGTAATTTTAACAGTAGGTCATGTCACTTTCAAAAATTCTCTGATGATTCTGCCCTAATAGGTGTATTAACAAAGAAGATGAAGCAGTAGTGGGCTCTGGTTGAGAACTGTGTTTCTGTGTGCAGATAGAATTGTCTGCAACTTACCAAATCAACAAGCTGATCAAAAGGGCAAGCTGAGTTATATGACACACTTTCAGTCTGTTAGTGGTAGTAGGGGAGGAGAGAATGAAGAGAAAATTGAGGGTCATTAAGAACAATGCTGTACATCTTCTCTCTGACACACTAGTATTAAGTATTTTCAGTCAACAAATTATTCATCAGAAGTGTTTCAGAAAATGCTACTCTGGCTCCTTTATACTTACAGCAAATAGCCTTTATAACCTACATTAGCGAAGTACTTTCAGATCCAAGTGAAAAAAAGGAAACTGGTTGAAGGGGAAAGGGTGATTCAGTTGCTCATGTGATCTCCTTTCCCCTTCATAGGGTAGAAGATGAGGTGTGGAAGGAGCAGTGGCATCAATTCCAGAATGAGCTTAGAAGTCCTGCCCCTTCCATCACATCACCTGTAACAGAGGCAAACCCAGAAGTTTGGGTTTATTCAAGGACCAGCCATTTGTAGTGTACCCTAAATCCAGACAGCAATATACTGGATGATGGAGTCATCTGTTTTATTTCTGTATGATTTACTTAAAAACATCTTTTTCTTAAAATAATAAAACATGGTATCTATCTATCTATCTATCTATCTATCTATCTATCTATCTATCTATCTATCTATCTATCTATCTATCTATCTATCTATCTATCTATCTATCTATCTATCTATCTATCTATCTATCTATCTATCTATCTATCTATCTATCTATCTATCTATCTATCTATCTATCTATCTATCATCACTTTTAAGATTTAATAGTCTTCCACAATAAATTACTTGTTGAATTTAAAGCTGACAAGTTCAATCACCTTGGCAGAATTAACTCGTAAAGAAAAGGTGGACAAAAGAAAAATATAAAGAACCATACAACCAAAGGAGATATCATTTCTCTCCACACCTTGCATAATTTCAAGTGAACCAAAAACATAAAACTTGTGTGCTTATCATACAAAATAAGGCAAATTAGAGACAACTCAAAGTAAAAAAGGAATAACAACCCATGGAACCTAGTGCCTCTCTGGGACTACATTCAGAGACTTGAACTCCAACTGTTTGTTGAGGTGAGTCACCTTGGCTGCCCTCTTTTAGCATTATGGGGAAACACTGCATGTTTCTTCTTAGGGTGCCAGCCTCTTCCTCCCTTCACCCAGCCCTCAATTACAGTATTCCATGTTTAATGACCCTTCACTTTCACAACATTATAAATAAAAGTTTACAATCCCCTTACAGCTCCCATCTTTCCACAGTGGTATGCACAAACATATTTTTTAACCATTATGCTTTTTAGCGTTTAGTGCCAACTTGGTGATGCCTTTTGACACTGGCAATATCCTCCAAGCCAAGCAGACATTTACAGTGAATGAATTGGGAGTGGAATTACAGTGGTCATAGCAAAGTTAAAAAAAAATTGAAGCATTGCTATCACATTTTTAAAAAGGTGACAGAGAAACAAAAGGCATAGACAAGATTTTCTGTTTGACATTTGCTTGTCTAATATAGTGAGTATACTGTATCTAGAAGAAAATAAGTATATATAGGATTTGGAACCTTTTTATATAGGGTAGAAATTGTACTCATAATTTCAGTTCTCTTTTTAATTTTGCATGCTCAAAACGTTTCAAGAAAATATTTTTCCCTTACTAAAAAATAACATCAACTAATTGAAATTAAAACTAGGGGGGGTTGGTAGACATTTTAAAAATGCAAGAAAACATAAATAAGAAGTTTAATATTTTACAAGAGGGCAGCACAATGGTGCAGGTTAGGGTGATAAATTGGCCCTAGTGTGTGTGTGTGTGTGTGTGTGTGTGTGTGTGTGTGTGTGTGTGTGTGTGTGTGTGTGTGTGTGTGTGTGTACGCACACGTGTGTTTGTTTGTGTTTTCCCTGCAATAGACTGGCACCCTGTCCAGAATTTGTTCCTACCTTGTGCCTTATACTAAATGAAACAGCCTTCAACCACAACCCCAATCTGGATTTAGTTAGAAAACGACATGGCATATTTTTACATGGGAAATATAACATAAGAATTTTGAAAATAATTTTGTTTTTGATAGGCATAGGTGACAGGCACAACCAAATGTCTTATACTTTCTTGGTATATTATATATTATATATATAATATTAATATTATATATTATATATATATATATATTAACAACTGTATACAAACTTTAAATAGTCAAATGTGTTGTTGTGTTGAATTACAATATCTGCATTTACTACAATCTGTCAGGCATGAAAAAACATTTTTTCTGTTTTCTTTGATTTTAAATTAAATTCCCGGTAGTTAAAGGTTTAAAACTTTGAAATCTGATCAAGCAGGGAAACCTGGCCCTAGCCTTGTAGGCACAGAGGCTGGAGTATCTATTACAGGAAATGCAGAAGGATGGGGAAAGTGTTTTGCTAAGTTTAAATGATGAATGCTTAACTGATTGTTGTTGGTTGGCCTTCCATATGAAACTTCTTACCATATCCAGAAAATTTGTATGGAAAATAAAGGACTAAAGAATTTATTAACCATCCTCTTATATATTTCCTGTATGTATGTTTTCCACTATGGAAAGAGGGAAAGTGCAAGCAAGGAAGCCCTAGATGTGATAAGTATAATTTTGGCTTTTTTTTGGTTTATAACTTAACATTTAGCATAATTTTGTCTCATTTTTAATAAGCATGGTAGCACAATTTCTAGCACTACAGTAAATCCTATATATTATATTCTAAAATATATATTAATTTAGCATATTCTCTCAGTGTCTGTCTTGCTCTTCTACAGATAGCTCATGTGCACATCAATTTAACTTGTGACTTTAAATTGTCCTGGTACAGTTTAGTGTTGGTGTGTGCATCAGAGTGCATTATGATGAACTGGAGCCAGATACTGTACGTTGTTAATTCCGATTTTGCATCTGCTGTTTTCAGGAGGAATAAAGGAATAAGCAACTTCAGAATATTGGTGGATGGATTTTTAAAGAGACAGATCATGAAATGATTTAAGTACAGTAACATTGAAAAGTTACCTCCAGAGTATATTTTCATTCTATTATAACACACATATCTATGTGGCATCTGCAGGTTCTTTTCAGGTCTGCAAAATTATTTTCCAGGTACTCTGTTTTCATTATACATCCAAAATAAGCATATGTTACAACTGATTTATACATTGCATAAACGAGAATCTGTATTTGATCATTCAGAAAAAAATACATAATATTTACATTAAAATGGATGGTTGCATTCCTCCACTCCAAATTTTAGTGTCTGCATTGATTGCATGTCTTTATAGGATTTCTATCACATGAGCCGAGATACAGTAGCCTGCTCTGACTGACTTAAAACTCCCAAAGTATCATGAAATTTACAGCAGACATTACATTTCCTATTAGAAAATGTGGCTGTGTTAATGAAAGAATTAAAGGAGTTATAATTAAAATGAAGCAATAAAAGATCAACCAAATAAAACAAAAGAACACCTCTGTGATCCAATACAAAGGATACAAATGTATCTCCATCTAAGAATGCCACCAGCAAACTTCCTTTCACCTTCTTTCTTCTCTATTACTCTGGCCTCTCTATATCCCTGTCCATTGATGCTTTTTGCCAAAAATCACCTTCTAAAACTATATCCTCATTTAGCCTGACTAGGTAGTGGCCATTAAACAACACAATGGGATTACCTCCAAGACTAAGAGATGATTCTACAAAATACCAATTCCACAAAGTTAACTTTTACTCTGGTAGCCGACAGAACCATTGCATCTATTCTCTTATTTAAATGAACAGCCTAGCAAGGAAGTCAAGCATTTACAATAATTCCACTTTGATCGCCAAATTCGAGATGATAATCTCCATTGGCTCATTTCTCATTTTGGAGCACTTTAAATAACTTCTTCAACTTCTTCTGGTAGTTCAGGTATGCGGAGCTCTCAAACCACCAGTATAGGATCCTTTCTCTATAAACAGCCTCATTTAAGACGTTCCTTTACTATTTAAGTATCTCTTTAAATCCATATATGACCTTCACTATCTTTATTACCTTTTATTTTGAGAAAAATAATTGATTAGCTAATATTAGTATATATTCATAATGGTTTTATTTCTATGGCACAGCAAACTGCCCTAAATTACTTTTAAAAGATATTTACAAATATGCATTTATTTGAATATTATTTTAAAATGTAAACCCTTTAAGATTTTAACTGTTAGAACAAAGTAAATCGGAACAATTAAACAAGAAAACATTCCAACTCATGTTTAAAGAATAAGAGAGTGTTTAGTGTTACATCTGCACTGTTCCAGAAAACTGGGACTACCAAGGTCATTGTGTCATCTTCATGTCTGTGTGGGGTTTATTTGTCACACCTATATACTGCAACCCAGTACAGCAACATCATACTAATGAGGGTGGCAAGCTAAAATAAAATATATAAACCCTAAATATATAGGTTAGGATTAGGGTAGGGGATATTAGCCCGAAGGCCATATCAGAAATTATATAGGTACACTGACTCTGTTTATAAAATTTTTATTTTAAAGGCCATACCCATCCTACTAATTGTTACAGTTCAAAAAGTCTATCTACAGGTCCTATACATATCCTCAATTATAAATTTAAATATATCTAATTCTTATAAATATAAAATTTTATATTTTTGATTCCTAATGCGGGGTTGAATTTCAATACCCCTCACTGGTCAAAATTAAAATATTTCAAATTATAATTAATATAGATATTAAAAATTCTTTTTATCTAGATATTAAAAGAACACTAACAGCAGACAAGAACTAAAATGATATTGCTATACTATTAAAAACCATCCCAACACAATAACATTTTTTTCAAAAAATTGGGATCCAGTATAATCAATACTGTCCCCATTCCATATAATACCTGGTGGCCATCTCGTACGATCCCTGTCCTACAACAAAATACATTAAACACTAATAACACACTACAACCCATACAACAAAATACAAGAATACAGGTTAAAATAAGCACAAAAACAAAAGTCAAACAAAAGTATATATATATATATGTGTGTGTGTTGTGTACTTTTTTTAATGTTTGACAGATGCTGTATCACATACATATGAGTTGCGTCGCACAAATAAGAGGACGGTCTAAGAATGAAATATATTATATATATATATATATATATATATAATACACATGGGTGGGCAAAAGTAGGTTTACAGTTACATCCCTCAGCATAGTTTCTTTACCATTTGTGACAGTATATTGCAATTGTATTGTCGCAAAGTGGAATATCATATAATTTAAAATAACACTATGTGCTGCAAATTACCCTAAAAGAATAAAACTATACTTTTCCAGAAAACACTGCATGTCCAATTAATTTCTTTAAAAAAAAAGTTGTTATACTAATGAATGCAATGCAGCCTTGTTTTTCTTCTACTGAACACCTAATGCCAAATAGAAATGGATTAGCTTAGTTTTCTAATAGCCAACCAAAGTTAAAAACTATAAAAAATTAAAAGATGTGTTTTTTTTTCTGTTTCTCCTTTAATAATTCAAAAATAATAATCATTTTTATTTTATTCCTGGGTGACAAAGTTCCCATTTGTTCTTAATGTTGGATTTCCCCCAATTCTCTTATCATATTTCAAAATGACTAATTGTGGCTGTAGACATGTGTTTAAGCAGTCCCTATAATGAACTAGCACCTTATCCAGCACTTGTTTATGCCTATTGTCTCATACAATTCTGAATCAGATTAAGTAGGATTTAACTATAAGTGCACATACAATATGTATTTATTGTCATATCATATTTACTTATTCTAACTGCTGACTAAGACAGTTATAGGCCATATGAACAGATAAAAAATTTCATGGCTACTAATTTTATATTTGGAATTGTGTGGTACTAGCATTACTATTGCTATATAAAAATTCTTTGTGTTAAAACAGTTTGTTGTAGCTGATTTAAGAGAACTCTGACTTACCTTTAATTCCTTAATGTTGTTATGGCCTAGATTCAGTTTTCGCACATCCAGTGGTATCCCCAGTGGTACCGCAGAAACACTGTAGCACTGAACTGATTTTGTACTGTCACAAACACATCTCTTTGGACACAGGGCTTCATTACGAGATCTCTGTGAGAATAACAACAAGATGCTCACAAAACCCACAAAATATTGCATCCTCAAGTCAAAGGCAGAACATCTGCAAGCCTCCACACTTTCTGTGTACTGTGAGCTTCAAGAAACAGCAAACCTTATATTGAACCATGTTCTTGTGGGAAATCCTGCCTCTTTGGAACAATACTAGAGATTTTATCTTTGTGCAGAAAAAAAAAAACAGTTAACACAAACAAAGATTGTCTCTGGCTCTAGAGTCCTGCCCTTATGTTTGCAGACTTGCAAGACTTACTGATAAAAAATTTATTGCCTATTCTGTTTTAAACATGTGTAATTTCCTTCACTTCACTCAATTCTTCTGGCTGAAATTGACACTAAATAGTGAGACTTATCACCCAAAAGGCAATGGTAAGTCTTTACACAACAACCCCATAATGTGCCTTTTAAATTGGCCTTGTTTCCTAAACTGATATGGTATATTTCAGTCTAAATTGACATTTCATTGCAGGCAGCTTTATTTTTAGTATCAAGAATGCCCTTATTCTGAAGTATGGAAGGAATCTGTTTTTCTTTCGTTTTCTGCAAAAAAATAATTGAACTGTGTGAGCTAACTCTAAATAACTTCCAATCAGCCATGATATGCCTGCATTGTTGAATAAATGCATAGAACACAGTTTATTTACAGCTACTAAATGGGTGAGAAATTTTAATGATTCTGCACTTTATCTGTTTATGCAATAATGGTTACTTGGCCTCTATCTATTTTCTGAATCTGCTTATTGCAGTTTACAGTCACAGGGAGCATTGAATATAAGGCAGAAAACAAATCTTGATGTAAGTCAGTCATAAAGAACGTTGACCCACATATCTACACTAGGACAATTTAAAGTCATCAAACAACCTAAAATGCGTGTCTTTTCAAAGTGAAGGAAAGACAAAGAAATCCAAACTGTTGTGGGTAGAATATGTACATTCTGCAAACACCATTGCTATTGGGATCAGTCTCTGGTGCTTGTATTAACAGAGATTGTATTAAGTGTCATCTTAAATTAGATTCTATTATAGCCTGTGTTAGATGAGATTAATGAAGATACATAGAAGATCTGATTTAACAGCTATTGATTAGCAAAATAAATATTACATTCACAGTTCAGCAAAGTGACAATATCTTTGAATATCATTAAATATCTAATAACTAACCAAACTTCTTTAATTTTGCCACAATCAATCATTCTGAATGTAATTTTATTAATATTTTTTATAGGGCTGATAAATATATATTTTGAAACAACATGACTACTAAGAAAAGAAAAGCAACTTGCAGCAAATTACATACCTGTTTATACATAGTGTGTATATCTCTGTACCACATTATGCTAAACATTAAAAATGATGGCTTTCTATTTTTATGAGATCATGAATTACATATTTTTTTCCAATTATTCTCAATGGATAATCTATTCATTTAGTAATTTCCTGAATCAATATTCTCATTTACATTGTTGTGGGAAAACAGAGACTTTCCTAAAACATCTGATGAAAGAAATGACCCAGAAATGCTAATAATAATTTTAATAATAATAATCAAATAAACAATATTAGAGAAACAAATAGTTTAGCCCCTTGATAGCTACAGCATGGATAGAGACTATATAATCTTTTAATAGATTATAAATCCTTTGGCAACACAAAAAAGTATTGTTATAGTCATACAGCTACAGTGGGATGCAAAAGTTTGGGCAACCTTGTTAATAGTCATTATTTTCCTGTATAAATCGTTGGTTGTTAAAATGTCAGTTAAATATATCATATAGGAGACACATGTAGTGATATTTGAGAAGTGAAATGAATATTGGATTTACAGAAAGTGTGCAATAATTGTTCAAACAAAATCAGGCAGGTGCATAAATTTGGGCACCACAAAAAAGAAATGAAATCAATATTTAGTAGATCCGCCTTTTGCAGAAATTACAGCCTCTAAACGCTTCCTGTAGGTTCCAATGAGAGTCTGGATTGTGGTTGAAGGTATTTTGGACCATTCCTCTTTACAAAACATCTCTAGTTCATTCAGGTTTGATGGCTTCCGAGCATGGACAGCTCTCTTTAACTCACACCACAGATTTTCAATTATATTCAGGTCTGGGGACTGAGATGGCCATTCCAGAACGTTGTACTTGTTCCTCTGCATGAATGCCTTAGTGGATTTTGAGCAGTGTTTCGGTCGTTGTCTTGTTGAAAGATCCAGCCCGCGCAGCTTCAGCTTTGTCACTGATTCCTGGACATTGGTCTCCAGAATCTGCTGATACTGAGTGGAATCCATGCGTCCCTCAACTTTGACAAGATTCCCAGTCCCTGCACTGGCCACACAGCCCCACAGCATGATGGAACCACCACCATATTTTACTGTAGGTAGCAGGTGTTTTTCTTGGAATGCTGTGTTCTTTTTCCTCCATGCATAACGCCCTTGTTATGCCCAAATAACTCAATTTTAGTTTCATCAGTCCACAGCACCTTATTCCAAAATGAAGCTGGCTTGTCCAAATGTGCTTGAGCATACCTCAAGCGGCTCTGTTTGTGCTGTGGGCGGAGAAAAGGCTTCCTCTGCATCACTCTCACATACAGCATCTCCTTGTGTAAAGTGCCAATGGTTGAACGATGCACAGTGACTCCATCTGCTGCAAGATGATGTTGTAGGTCTTTGGTGCTGGTCTGTGGGTTGACTCTGACTGTTCTCACCATTCGTCGCTTCTGTCTATCCGAAATCTTTCTTGGTCTGCCACTTCGAGCCTTAACTTGAACTGAGCCTGTGGTCTTCCATTTCCTCAATATGTTCCTAACTGTGAAACAGACAGCTTAAATCTCTGGGACAGCTTTCTGTATCCTTCCCCTAAACCATGATGGTGAACAATCTTTGTCTTCAGGTCATTTGAGAGTTGTTTTGTGACCCCCATGTTGCTACTCTTCAGAGAAAATTAAAGGAGGAGGGAAACTTACAATTGACCCCCTTAAATACTCTTTCTCATTATAGGATTCACCTGTGTATGTAGGTCAGGGGTCACTGAGCTTACCAAGCCAATTTGAGTTCCAATAATTAGTTCTAAATGTTTTGGAATCAATAAAATGACAACGGTGCCCAAATTTATGCACCTGCCTGATTTTGTTTGAACAATTATTGCACACTTTCTGTAAATCCAATAAACTTCATTTCACTTCTCAAATATCACTGTGTGTGTCTCCTATATGATATATTTAACTGACATTTTTTATCGTAACAACCAACGATTTAAACAGGAAAATAATGACTATTAACAAGGTTGCCCAAACTTTTGCATCCCACTGTAATTCAATTTGAATAAAATACATGGGAGGTAGCTTTTTGAATACTAATAAGAACATTGAGAATAATGCAAATGTACAGTATGTAACAGTGAATTATTGTACTGTGTTTATATTGCCTAAAATCTATGAATAACTAAAATCTTTGGTTGCAAGCAAGGCAGTGCAATTACTTTTTCATATAGTTCCAGTTGGATAACTTTGTTTATTAGGTAACTTAAATAGGTTTAAGCAAACATGTTATGTGTTCACTCAGGTTCCTTTTATCTAATATGAGATTTTGGTTAAATACCTAAAAATAAAGAAAATTAATCCAGCAGTAGTGCATTGTAACTCACTGCTGGCAGGTGCCCCTTCTAATCTTATATCACAGCTCCAGCTTATTCAAAACTTGGCTGCAAGAGTCCTTACTCGAACCAGCAGCAGTGAGCACATCACACCCATTCTGTTCCGTCTTCACTGGCTTCCTGTGTCTTACAGAATCGAATATAAAATCCTACTAATAACCTACAAAGCCTAAAATGACCTCGCGCCAAACTACATCAGTGTCCTTCTCTATCACTATGTGCCTGTCCGCTCACTAAGGTCCTCTGATTCTGGCAATCTTGTTGTACCCCACACTAATCTACACTCCATGGGTTACAGGACCTTCAGCTGTATAGCACCCAGACTCTGGAATGACCTACCAAAATTAATTAAATCAGCTGACTCCATGAATTCTTTTAAAAAACAACTCAAAACTCATCTGTTCAGGAAGGCTTTTAGCTCTACCTGACTTTATTACCCTTCTCTCAGTTTACCTCTATGTCAAGATGCTCATGTAACCTGTATGTGTGTGCTAGACCATCAATTATGTTGTCTGTTAGGCTTTCTCTGAATTTACTATCTTAATCTTCTTTATTTATTTATTTGGTTTGTACTATGCTATATACTTTATACCCTGCTGTTCTTTCTTATACTCTGTAAGTGCCTTGAGCATGGGAAAGGCGCTATATAAATAAAATGTATTATTATTATTATTATTATTATCATTATCTTGACAGCCCAAAGCACCCAAAACCTTCTTTTCATGTCCTTGATATTCTGATGGAACCTTTCACCTTTCTCTTTATTTACAACTTCATGATTTTCAGTGAAAAATTCCAAACAAGAATTTAGAATGAGAACTTTGAGACACATTCATACACAGTGTTGCAACATATAAGGGCACTGCAAATACACAATCACAGGACAAGTGCAAGACAGGTAAAGAACTATAATACACTATAAATAGATATACAGTGCATCCGGAAAGTATTCACAGTGCATCACTTTTCCACATTTTGTTATGTTACAGCCTTATTCCAAAATTGATTAAATTCATTTTTTTCCTCAGAATTCACACAACACCCCATAATGACAACGTGAAAAAAATTTACTTGAGGTTTTTGCAAATTTATTAAAAATAAAAAAAACGAGAAATCACATGTACATAAGTATTCACAGCCTTTGCTCAATTGAAATTGAATTGGTGCATCCTGTTTCCCCTGATCATCCTTGAGATGTGTCTGCAGCTTAATTGGAGTCCACCTGTGGTAAATTCAGTTGATTGGACATGATTTGGAAAGGCACACACCTGTCTATAAAAGGTCCCACAGTTGACAGTTCATGTCAGAGCACAAACCAAGCATGAAGTCAAAGGAATTTCCTGTAGACCTCCGAGAAAGGATTGTCTTGAGGCACAAATCTGGGGAAGGTTACAGAAAAATTTCTGCTGCTTTGAAGGTCCCAATGTGCACAGTGGCCTCCATCTCTTCCTAGAGCTGGCCGGCCATCTAAACTGAGTGATTGGGGGAGAAGGGCCTTAGTCAGGGAGGTGACCAAGAACCCGATAGTCACTCTGTCAGAGCTCCAGAGGTCCTCTGTGGAGAGAGGAGAACCTTCCAGAAGGACAACCATCTCTGCAGCAATCCACCAATCAGGCCTGTAAGGTAGAGTGGCCAGATGGAAGCCACTCCTTAGTAAAAGGCACATGGCAGCCTGCCTTGAGTTCGCCAAAAGGCACCTGAAGGACTCCCAGACCTTGAGAAACAAAATTCTCTGGTCTAATGAGACAAAGATTTAACTGTTTGGTGTGAATACCAGGCGTCATGTTTGGATGAAACCAGGCACCGCTCAGCACCAGGCCAATACCATTCCTACAGTGAAGCATGGTGAAGGCAGCATCATGCTGTGGGGGTGTTTTTCAATGGCAGGAACTGGGAGACTAGTCAGGATAAAGGGAAAGATGACTGCAGCAATGTACAGAGACATCCTGGATGAAAACCTGCTCCAGAGCGCTCTTGACCTCAGACTGGGGCGACGGTTCATCTTTCAGCAAGACAACGACCCTAAGCACACAGCCAAGATATCAAAGGAGTAGCTTCAGGACAACTCTGTGAATGTCCTCGAGTGGCCCAGCCAGAGCCCAGACTTGAATCTGATTGAACATCTCTGGAGAGATCTTAAAATGTCTGTGCACCGACGCTTCCCATCCAACCTGATGGTGCTTGAGAGGTGATGTAAAGAGGAATGGGCGAAACTGGCCAAGGATAGGTATGCCAAGCTTGTAGCATCATATTCAAAAAGAATTCAGGCTGTAATTGCTGCCAAAGGTGCATCGACAAAGTATTGAGCAAAGGCTGTGAATACTTATGTACATGTGATTTCTCAGTTTTTTTATTTTTAATAAATTTGCAAAAACCTCAAGTAAACTTTTTCCACATTGTCATTATGGGGTGTTGTGTGTAGAATTCTGAGAAAAAAAATGAATTTAATCCATTTTGGAATAAGGCTGTAACATAACAAAATGTGGAAAAAGTATGCACTGTGAATACTTTCTGGATGCACTGTATAATAAATAATAATACACTGTAAATAAGTTGTTAGAAGCAGATCTGAAGGCAGCAGGGCAGCAGATAGTTCAAAGTCCGGGCAGCCAAGTTAGTAGCTGGTGTAGAACCTGGCAGAACTGGTTTGGCTAGTACAGTAACTTCTGCCAGATGGAAGTTGGACAAAGAGACCGTGGGAGGGGTGGGAGTAGCCCTTTGCAATGCTATTGACCAGTGAATATAACATTTTATAAAGATGTCTTTAATGGAGGGCAGAAAGGTCCCAATGATCTTTTCTACTGTGTGCACTAGCCATTGTAGGACCATATTATCAGAAACACTACTGTTCTCAACCCAGACATTCAGAACACTCTTGATGGTGCCCTTGTAGAATGTGGAGAGAATTGGGTAGAAAGAAGTTTGTCTTCTTTAGCTGCTGAAGGAAGTAGAGATGCTACTGCAACTTCTTGGCTATGAAGGTGGTGTTAAATAACCATGTAAGGTCAGCAGCCTAGTACACATCAAGGAATTTAGTGCACTTGACCAATTCCACTGGAGAGCATTTGATGTGCAATAGAGAGTGGACATCATGGGCATCCTGAGGTCAACAATCATTTATTTTGTTTTGTCCACATTAAGCAACAGATTGTTGCACTTCATCAGTCTGCCAATCATCATTTCTCCAAAATGTATGCTGAACCATCCCCATTGCTGATGAGACCAACCAAGTTGTGTCCATCTGCAGCTTAATGATGGTGTTAGAGTTGTACACAGCTGTAAATTTCTGTCAGAAGAATAAACAGAAGTCGGTGGAGTACATAGTCCTGGGGGGCACCAGTGCTCAGTGTGTCCAGGATTCACCCAGTGTTTCTGACATGGACTGTCTGGGGTCTTTCTTATCAGGAAGCCCAGGATCCAGTTGCATATTGGAGTGTTGCGGCCTAAAAGATCCAACTTCCCTATGAGCTTATGAGGAATGATGGTATTGAAAGCAGAACTGAAGTAAATGAAAAGCATTCCAGCATAAAGTGTCTCCTTTATCCAGCTCCTTAAATTTAAGTAATCATTTTTTCACAGTTTCTTTGTAATGTAGATCATTGTTGTTACCTAAACTACTTCTTTGAATGATACCCAGCTTATTCTGAACCAGAAATTTGTTTTCAAATAGTAGGTCCAGCAAAAATATCTTCTTTCAATCTAGCCTCAGACAAACCTGGAAAGTTTTGACACAAATACATGGAATATGCTCCATCTTATGATAGGGCTTTGACAAATTGCTTCACTTATGCCAAATAAAGGACATACCAGTGATTTCAAAGACTTCAGATGAGTTGTTCATACTTCATACATTATGGTGACCTTTGGGAGACTTATACTAAAACAGCTATGATCCCTGGTTTCAGAACATCTGGATTCTCTACAGTTTGTCTATCAGACACATATATGTGTGGAAATGCTCTCATCTATATGCTCCATAGAGCCTACTCCCACTAGGACAAAGACTGCACCGAACTGTGAATTTCCCCTTGGGATGAATAAAGTATCTATCTATCTACAGTCATGATAATGTTCTTTGACTTTTACAGTGCTTTTAACACCATTCTGCTGCAGCGACTGAGTAAGAAGCTCAAGGCTTTAAATCTTGATGCCCCTACATTCTCCTGGATCATGGACTACCTGACCAACACAGAGCAGTTTTCGAGGCTAAGGGACTATGTGTCAGAAACAGTGATGTATTATACTGAAGCACCTAAGGGAACTGTCATGTCTCCCTTTCTGTTCACTCTCTACACAACAGATTTCCAGGACAATACCAGCACTTGCCATCTACAGAAGTTTTCAGATGACTCATCCATCATAGATTGCATTAATAATGGAGGTCAGTCAGAGTACAGGAAGGTTGTGGAGCACTATGTCTTGTGGTGTAAGGAAAACAACTTGCAACTCAACATCAGCAGACAAAAGAGCTGGTGGTAGACTTCAGGTGGTCCAACAGGGGGAGGATGTGGAAGTGGTGCAAATTGAACTGGTATGACAACACAGTGGAACAGTACAAGAAGGGCTAGATCAGACTGTACTTGCTAAGGAGACTCAGGTTTTTTGATGTGTGAGCAACCTGCTGGAAATGTTCTACCAGTCCATAGTAGCCAGTGTGGTGTTCTACACTGCAGTCTCCTGGGAAAACAACCTGAGCTCAAAAGAAGCACAATTCCTTAACAAACTTATCAGGAAAGCCTGGTCCATCACTGGGTGAATCCTGGAAACACTTGAAGCAGTTGTAGGAAAGAAGATGGTGGCAAAATTGGATGCCATCATGAAAAATTCCCTCCATTCCCTCCAGGCGGCACTATCTTAGAGCACTTTTAGCCACAGGCACATTCCACCATGATGTGCTAAGAAGCTCCTGTGGGATTTGTTTTCTGTCCACTGCTTTCAAGCAATTCAATGTTTCTTCCCATAGCACTCGTTAAGTTCATTTTGAAATACCATTTTGAAATCTCTGCACAATATACATTTATTTACTTACTTATGTTTTTATTTTTATTTATTTATTGTCTGTTTGATTCCCCTTGGGATTAATAATGATTAATAACATTTATCTAATCTAATCTTTTAATCTAAACCAAGTTTAATATAAAGTGGTGGAAGTAGCATTTTATTTGGATTGACCAAGCTAGGGCTAATGATATTATTGGCACCAGGCTGTATCTTTTTTCTAACTGTCCATTCCCATTCACAGAGAAAACATGGAAATTTTGTATGCCCTGTCTACTGACCCAGTAAGATACACAGAAATGTCAAGTCCCCACATAAACACCACTGTAGTTAATTCTCTGGAAAAGATTTTCAAAGTTCTCACAGGTTTCTTTCAGGTATTAATGCATGTTTATTAACATTATGAAGAAGTACTTCTTTTAGGATTCTTTTAGATGAGTCTACAAATAATCTATATTTCTTTACTAAGCCATTTACCTCGGTGCAGTAATCCAAGGATCTGTCTTTCTTGAAATATGATGTAAATTACTCTTCTCTATTATGGTACCAAGAAAAAGTTGCATCTGGATGTAATGATTTTTTATCTTTTAGCTGGGTCCACAAGACACTGTAGCATCTTTGGAAAGGCCTAGATCTCTTACTAAATCACTAAGTTAATCCTAAGAAATGGCTGTGGCTCATTGCTTGAACAGACAGGGACAAATTCTTCGTTGTCCACTGAAGTACTTCGTCCCTCTGAGTAAGTTTGTACAGAATCAGGACTGTCAGGTGGAATAGGGATTGGTATATCAGGTCCATGTGATACAGGTTTTATTGCTAACTAGGCTCACCCGCCTTTTAAGGCGACTGACTTTTAAGTTGACCACTTCTTAAGGCAATTCAATATGTAGATCAATTTGATATTTTATACAGTATAAACTCATTAATTTGGTTATATTGCATTTGAGCGGTATTACTTTAATACTCGTAGTTTCTGTTATTTTTGTGATGAAATTTAAACTTTTTTTCTATATTGAGGTCACCCTTTTGAACCCCCCTGATATTTACTACGTGGTGAGGCATTTGTACTCCATCAACATTAATTATTTCCAGAGACATAATTTTGTCTATTTTTCCAGCGCATTGCGCACAAAAGCAAGGGAACGATGGGAGCACCAGAACTCTGCTCACATCATGTCGCTTTAAGCTGCAAGTAGTAAGTCTGTGATGAGCGGAATACCGCTACGCTTTCCACTCAAGGGACGGAAGGACAATCCCGACCGCTTTCATATAGTAAGAAAGAAGAAGAAGATATTGCACAGTCTGGAGTAGAAAATCATCTTTTACCTGGAAAAGCGAAACTACAAATCCCATGGATGGGGCGTGTGTGAAACTCCGCGCCTGCATAGCACTCACGGGATGGAAGGACAATCTTTTTTCTTTTTGATTCTTTTTGTTAAATCTTTGAATTTTACATGAACACAAATAACAATTGTCACTATGCTTTTGGGAATCTCTTAATATCATTGGAAGACTCTAACAGCTTCAGATGCTGCTAAATGCTGCTATGTATTATCACCCTTTTCAATACCACCTAATTTCTGACCTAATTATCAAATAATAAGGTCAGAAAAAGGTTTTGCTTTAAACGTATACTTTAATATTAGAGAATATTAAACTCAAACACATTTTCATTAAAATAAAATACTGATATTTAATTAATTACTTTTCAAAAACAATAAAAAAGCTATAACTGACAGCTAAAAAATGTGTGTTGTGAAATGTTAAGTGATGGGGAAATTATTTTTAATTTTTAAATTCATGTCCAAAGATATATAAAAATCATATAAAATAATCAAAACAGTTTTATTTAAAGTATTTCTGTTGGTTTTTACAGTACAGCAAGGTACAGAATTGATTTGGGAACTGTAGAAAAATTATGAAAGAGAAAAATCAGATCCCCTACTAAAACAGCAGTAGGAGACAGCAGTCAAGCTACCTAGGGGTGGGGTTGCAAAGAAAAGGAAAGAAGCCTTTAGGAACTTGTTTGAAAAAATAAACAAAAAGGAGGTCAGTTCACGGAACATTTTATTTCAGCTGTAAAATAAAAGAGATAAGGAGGCAAAAGTTGTGGTAATACCACCATATATGATTGGTGCATCTTGGCAACAGTATTTAAAGTTCTGTTCAATAGCACTAGTGTAATAATATAAATGTAAAAGGTGAAGATCAAGATGAACAGACTAACGTCACAGCAGAGATAAATCAAAAGAGGAAATATGCTAGGAACTGCAACTGAACAAAGAAAATAAATTACCTGTAATGGAACAGTTGATCATAGATATAATAAAGGCCTTTGGTGAAAGGGGACAAAGTCGGCTACACTGAGATTTCAGTGTGATATACAGTATAAGCAGAACAAAATCTCAAAGCAGTGGAAAGATGAAATAAAAGTGTTAGTAAAAATAATTGATAGAACATTAAAAAGGAGATTAGCAGAACAATTTGGAGAAAAACAATTTGACTTCAGTTCAAATACAAGTAGAATTGAAGCCATATTCACACAGACACTTCAATAACAATTAGAATTTGAAAAAGTGTAAGCTTTTTTTGTGGAACTAAAGAAGCCACATAAAATGGATCTACATACATTGTTTATTAAATTATGGTCATATGAAATAAAAGAGGGCGGCACGGAGGCAGTGTGGGTAGCGCTGCTGCCTCGCAGTTAGAAGACCCGGTTTCACTTCCCAGGTTCTCCCTGCGTGGAGTTTGCATGTTCTCCCCATGTCTGTGTGGGTTGGTTACCCAATATGTGCTAAGCCTGCATTTCTGTATATGATGGTAACACTTGCAAATGGCCCAAGTGTTAGGCAAATAAATGCAAATGATGAAGAATGATTTCATTATGACAAATCACCAAATGTAAAAGAAGTGATAAGAAAAGGCCTGGATATAAAATGTTGATAGGAGGAGGTGTTAACAAAGAACAGAATTACTTAGTATGGACATGTGAACAGATGGTGACTCAAAAACTGTTAGTTGGATAGTTGCAAATCAGAAGAAGGGGAAAAGACTGCATGGGTGACCATTTATACATTGGAACAACACTAAATATTATTTGCCTTCAAAAAAGCTTCCTATATCAAGCTCAAGTCAGGTTAGAGGAATCATGCACCACTAGTCACGAAAGAAGAACAGAACAACTTGTTCAGATAAATGAAGAACTAAAATAAATCCTTCACATTTTACACATCACACCCTAAATCCACCAGTCTCTTATTGCCCACCCTGCAACTCCGACACTCCCAGCCATTATAACTTAAATGTGACAGTAGCCTGATGTTCCCCTACCTCTAATGAACTCCTTTTCAATCAGGTTTGCTGGTTTCTGGAGAATCCCACCCATTTCCTGGTGCAACTCTTCAATTTTGCTACAGTGTCCATTAGTTAGACAGGTAGCACAACTGTTCAGTGAAAGGTAGTAAGTATTTTTCCTCAATTTTTAAGGCCACAGTTAATGTAAATGTATTAATCAATGAATGTTGCAGTGGTAGCATTACTGCCTCTTACTAAGAAGTGTGGGGTGAAGTACTGGGTAGTTCCTGCGTGGTTTGTACAAGGGTCTGTGTGGGTTTTTTTTTCCAGTTTACTGACACAATACAAAGACATGCAGGTTAAATGAACTGGTGTTGCTAAATTGTCCCGTGATGTGTGTATGTGTGTTCATGCTGCGATGGCCTGGCACTTAGTACAGCAGTTGCCGGCATCCATTCTTTGTTAGGATAGGCTCCTGCTTCCCTCAGCTTTGGATAAGTGGATTCAGAGGATGCTATAATCCAGGGCCACAATAGATGCAGGTTTTTGTCTTAAACAAGTTTCTAATTAAAACCCATTTATATATTATTAAAGCAATATATTTTTGGGTGCTTAGTTTCAGTTGAACTTGTTTGTTACGATTCAGAACCCTTTAATTGCATACTTTAGTTCTAACGCTGCATTATGGTTTTAATTGTTGCCTGTTTTCTTAACTAACAATCAGCTAATAATGAGGTGCAAATGACAAAGCAACCACCAGCTCTCCAGCTAACGTGATTCAATTTAAACCTCTGTATATGCATCCTGACGTATCAGTATTAATACAATGTTATTGTACAGAAAATTGGTTTACACTTATGGTGTTTTAAAATTGTGCTTTATAAATAAATTTTGATTTGATTTGATTCTGAAATAAATGACAGATAAGGGAAAGACCAATAGTAAAAATCGTTCTGGACCACAAAACATTTGGATAGTGTTCCTTGAAAATGAAAAATGGTGGCAATGCTTTACCTAATTATCAATTTTATTACTGTACAGCAAACATACAAACTATAAAAACCTGGACATGGACATAATTAGATGAACACAGGCTTGGTCCACAATAGAAATAACATCCTGCAGTACTTCTTTATATTCCTTGCTTTGTGCCCCAATAAATGCAAGTTATCACCAAAATACTAACAACCCAATTGTGCTTCACTCAATCAGAATATGGAACCAATGCACTAAGTATTTTAAGATAGAGAAGCTTCTATCTGTGGCACCTCTGCACGAGAACCACCTTTTTCCACCCTCGCAAACATTTGCAGTTTTTAATATCTGGAAAACATTTGGGGTTAAATCACTTAGAGATCTGTAGATAGACAACATCTTTGCATCCTACAAACAATTACATTGTAAATTTAATTTTTCAGAAACACATTTCTTTCACTACCTTCAAATTAGAAACTTTGTAAAACAGAACTTGTCCAATTTTCCTCACCTCCCACTATGCTGGAAAAAATATTGGTCAGTTTCAAGGACTCGGTTTCAATACAGCATTTCTGCAATATATAAAACCATTTTAGAGTCCTTCCCTTTCAAAGATCAAAGAGGACATTGAGAAAAGGATCTTTTACTCAATGTCTCAGAAGAGGAGTGGAAGGTTATCAATGCAGAGAATTCACTTGAGCTCCATATGTGCAAAGCATACAATTATTCAACTCAAAATTATATATTGCGCACAGCCGTCTCGCTTAAAATTGTCCAAAATGTTTCCAGGGCAAGATCCAACCTGTGAACGCTGCAATCAAGTTCCAGCCTCACTGGGTCACATGTTTTGGGCCTACACCAAATTAACATCATTCTGGATCAAAATTTTTAAATGCCTTTCAGGCTGCCTTGGTGTCACAATCCCTCCTAACCCATTAACAGCTGTGCTTGGTGTACTCCTAGATGGGCTTAAAGTGCAGAAGGACAAACAAACTGTAATTGCCTACACTATTGGCATGTAGACTTATCTTACTCAACTGGAAGAATCCTAACTCTCCTCATTTAAGTCAGTTATATACTATTTGAAATTGGAAATAATCAAATTCTCACTTAGAGGATCTGTGCAGAACTTTTTCAAAACCTGGCAGGATTTAATCAATAACATTTCAGAATAAGCTTTAAAGCCCCGAGGAAGCAGATGCTCTCCCCATTTCTTTTTCTTCTCCATTTATTTTTATTCACTTATTAATTCATCTATCTACTTATTTTTACTAGCTTTAAGTTTTACTCTTTTGGCCATGCTCTCTTTTTCAGGGGTGGGGGTTGATTTGTTTTTGATCCTATTTTTGTAAAAATTGATCAATTTATATGGAATGTTGTGTGATTACAATAAAATCAATAAAACTGAAAAAAAGAAAATGAAAAATCTACAATGTAATAAGGATTTGTCTTGGAAGAATGAAAGCACTAATAAGCAATATAAATAGCAAGTTTCATTATCTGCAATGCATGGCTTCAAATTATGAACCTGGCTGGACTGAAAACGGGCAGGCACTGTGGACCTCCAGGACCAGAGCTTAGTGCCCCTGCTACAAACTGTCCTGGCCAAATGCAATTCTCACTTGCCTGTAGCCAATTCTTAAAATATACAAAGAAAAACTCTGCAAAGTTTCAGTTGAAGGTTACTTCACATTTCAACTTTAGCTTGACATTTCAACTTGTATGTTTTGGCTACGATATTTTCCTCTTTTACAGGCCCGAAAGATGCTCCATCTGGAAACCAGTTCCTCGGTAGTCAGTACAAGCGATTGAAACTGCAGTGCATGTGGCTGAGGTGTATGCCTGAGTATACAAACAACAACATGACGATCTGAACAAATCAGTATCACATGTCACACATATCACTGTTGCAAAATATTTAAAAAGCAGAAATGTGATTTCTGTCCCTTTTATAAAGAGAATAAATAAAATGCTCCAACTTTCAAATCAGTTAACTAAGTCACACCCGAATGTCATGCTATGCATACAGTTTTTGACTACTTAAAATTAGAAAGAGCTTGTATTGCCATAATTAAAATACACAGACAGACTTAAAAACTTGTTTTTTTCTGTCATGTAAATATTGTTAAAGATATTTATGTTCATTCTTGTGATAATGACTGAATTATACATTCTAGAGCTGTGCATTTGGAGTTGTGCTCTGAACTGGACCCTACATTACAGAGAATGGAGAAATCACAAAATCTCTGTTACCTTTCAGGTTTATAGAATGGATGGACAGAAAGACATCAGAATGTAAGCGATAAATCATTGAAATATGTAATGAAACAGGATTGTTTGTTCATTTCATTGTCCTGCTGCCTGGACTCAGTAAAATGCTAACACCAATAAAGTCTGCATAGTAGTATTTATGGAGGACTGAAACTTTCTTTAACTTTAAGCCTATTTCCATTCCAAGTACACGTTTTATAAATCCCAACTTTTGTGTAGGAAATGGCTTACACACATGTCTGAGCATAAGCAAGTTTTATACATGATACCAATTAATTATTTGAATACATGTAAAATTCTGGAATGACTAGTCAATCTCCTGATTTAAATCAAAATATGCTTTTCTTTTACTGGAAAAGCAACACAGCCTTAAACAAACATGGGCTAAAAACAGTTACAGCAGCTGTTTGGCATAGTATCTGTAAAGAAGAAGCATAGACTTTGAAGATGGTGGTAGTTAACATATTTGATGCAGTCAAAGGATCTGCAACCAAATAAAAAGTTTTATACTACTAGATTTTACTTGACAATGCTTGATCATAGAATGTGTACTCACCTGAGATGAAAAATTGAACATTATTTTAAAATAATTATGATAGATAGATAGATAGATAGATAGATAGATAGATAGATAGATAGATAGATAGATAGATAGATAGGACTCTAATTTTTAATCTTTTCTCCTACTGCTATGAGTCCAAGATTAATCTTACAAATTAGCTGCCATTGTAATCAGTTTATTCTGGCACACTTAGAACAACTTCATCTTGTGTTACTTGTTCAACAGATATACAAAATAGGACAGTACACTATTAACCATAAACTGGTAGAACTTTCCCAGGAGCTTGTCTCACGCCCTAAAAGACATATTCTTCCTCAAATTAAGAATATGCTATGAGTTTTTTATAACAATATGTCTATTTTATTCACCTAATCTAAAGCACTAAACAGACAGACCCACACGTACCTAAATAAATCAAATGCTTGTGGAAATAAAAGGTGACACTCAGCACTTTTGCAACATGCTATATTCATGCTCTTAATCTCAAATTCATATTGCATTTGTTTATCACAGAAATATAAATTTTAATATGATCACCTTAAAACAATTATGGGAAAATTAGGACAGATAGCATTACCACTTAAAGCATAGCAGCATAGACTAACCAGCTATAACATTAAAACTACTTGCCTAATATTGTGCAGGTTCCCAAAAAAGCTTATATCAGTCAAGGCACGGACTTCACAAGACCTCTGAAGGTGTTCCGCAGTATCTGTCACCAAGATGTTAGCAACAGATCCTTTAAGTCCTGTAATTTGCAAAGCGGGAGCCTCCATGGATTGAAATAGTTTTCTCAACACATCCCACATGTGTTTAATTAGATTGAAATCTGGAGAATTTGAGGGACAAATCAACACCTTGAACTCTTTGTCATTTTCCACAAACCATTCTTGAACAATTTTTGCAGTGTGGCAGGGTACTTTATCCTGTTGAAAGAGGTCACTGCCATGAAGGAATACCATTATTATAAAGGGGTGTACGTGGTTTGCAACAATTGTTAGGTAAGTGGTACATGTCAAAGTAACATCTGCATGAATGTCTGGAGCCAAGGGGTCAGCATGGGCAATTTGATTGACCTGCGGCTACACAGCCCATATGCAGCAAGCTACGATGCACTGGGTATTCTGACACGTTTCTCTCATGGCCAGCATTTTTCAGCAGTTTGTGCCACAGTAGCTTCTCTCTGGGATTGGTTCAGATGAGCTAGCCTTGTCTCCCCATACACATCAATGACCCTTGGGTGCCTATAACCCTGTGGCTAGTTCATCAGTTGTCTTTCTTTGTTTTTTTCTGTCAACTTTTGATAGGCACTAATCACTGCATATAGGTTACACCCCACAAAAACCACTGTTTTGGAGATTTTCTGACCCAGTCACACTTGCCAGTCTTTAGTGTTTCAACACATCAGCTTCAACAACTAACTGTTCAGTTGCTATCTGACATATCCTACCCCTTGAGAGATGCTATCTGATTTATTATTATTATTCACTTCATCTGTCAATTGTTTTAATGTTGTGGCTGACCAGTGTATTTGACTTCACTGGGCATGGGTCTAAAATAACTTTTAGTATGTTAAAAATTAAATTGAAAAGGAACTTTTGCTAGGTGATGAAGAATGTTAATGGCTGCTGAGAAAATATTAGGCTTCTCTTTTAATGTATTAAATTACATTAACCATGATATACAGTACAGTATGACTGATTTTGTCTAAACAGCTACTGATCAGCAAAATAAATATTTAACTTGATGTTCCACAAATATGATTTTGAATATCATTATACATTAACTTATAGTTAAGTTCACTTACATTTATTCAACAAAGCACGAAACCGCAATTTTAATTGGTTATTTACTTTTATGCACATGAAACATTCTTAGAATTAAATGCAAAAACCAATGTTTTATTCGGTTATTGTTGTGCATAATTAAACATTATTTAATAATTAATTATACATTTTAAGAAAGCAAATAAGATACCTGAAAAGTATTGTACATGCCATTTTAAAGAGACATATGTAAACTATTTATAGATAATATAAAACTTTAAATTTATACGCTACTTCGAACCTTGGAAAACGAATCTGTTTTACAGCACTATCTTGTCATATACTGTATATTGAAACTGATTAAAAGTCCTGGAATCGTTGTGCGCATGCTTGTCTTTAAAAGCCGAACCTTTTCGCGTAAATGTAAAGTCTCAAAGTGCCGTACAAAAAGCCATTTAGGACAAACTAGATCATTCGCATTCTGTCTTGGGGCACATCAAGGTTTACGAGTTAAAATAAAAACGACGTTAGTCACATAAATATCAATACAAGATCATTATGTCTTCTATTACTTTTTATTCTCGGATCTGTAAATCCAGCCTGCGAAAATAAAACAAATAAAAGGACAAAAGCAAGAGAGCTACTCGCTGATCTCGACGTTGATTTGCTTTTCCTTCCAGTACTTGTTCAGCTGTGTGGCAGGCAGCGCTAATCGATATTGAGCTTGTGATGTAAGATTTCCTGTTGGTCTCCAGAGCCGTGCAAGAACGGTTGAAGAAACTGGATAGATTGTGGGTGTTTAGCTGTAACAAGGCGGGCGTTGACGTCTGTGTGGTTTTAAACTAAGACAACTTATTATTATTTTTTTTAGCATTAGCTACTTTTATTTTGATACGTACTTTATATTAGCGGATATCACGTAGTTGTTTATTTTTGCTAGTTATTCATTACAGTTACAGTCACGGGGATCCAGTCCCGTGGTGTGTTGGCTTCCAGTAAAATACAGTCACCGCGGAATTGAGTAAACCCAGGGGTAGAGATGTCTGCCACGGTTGCCGGCAGCGGCGGCGGTTCTACCGGCTCTGCCCACCAGGGCCCAGCACTTACAGGGCCCGGTTCCGGAATGTCAATGTTTCGCTGGCTTGAAGTACTGGAGAAAGAATTCGATAAGGCCTTCGTAGACGTGGACCTCCTTTTGGGTGAGATCGACCCCGATCAAGCAGACATTACCTATGAGGGCCGCCAGAAAATGACTAGCTTAAGTTCCTGCTTCGCTCAGCTTTGTCATAAAGCACAGACTGTCTTCCAGCTCAACCACAAACTGGAGGTGAGTTCTGATCCCCAGTTCTGGGTGTGTTGAAGCAAAAGTATATTCATTAGTAATAAGTCGGTTTTCTGCATCTTAACATTTACTGAAAATCCAGCTACCACTTTTACTAATACTACGTTGGGATCATTAAACTTGACTTTTCACTGTGTGTACTGAATGTAGCATTTGTCTGGGCTCTTCTATTCTGAATTATTGTAGCGTACCATTAACAAATGGAAAGTGAACAGAACTGTTCTGCAAGACGAAATTATTTCCTAATACCTGATAAAAAATACAGTGTAGTTCTTTTCTACATTTTGGCTTTAAATAGTGGATCGAATATCTATGTTTAGTTGTACAATCATTTAAACCAAGGATATTTTATTTATTTTTAAAGGGGTTTAGTTTTAAAACCATCCAATATTGATCATTAGTGTTCTTCAGAGTTTCTACGAATTTGGATCTTAAAGAGGCATAAGTTCTTAGTCTGCCCCTGTATCCAGGATAAGAACATATATATTTTACAGTGGTTATATTTGCTGTGTTGCTGTGTGTTTGAAATGTTTTAATGCCCTTCCCCCTGCATAAACAAAAAGTAAGTTAGAAAATCATAATTTGTTATTTGGCAGAGAAAAAAATAAAACTGTTATTCTTGAAATACAATTGTAACACAGTATTCTAGTACTAGAAAGTATTTCAAATGAAATTGTACTTGTCACGTACAAATTATACACACAGTGCAACAGTGTGGTAAATGCTTATTTTTTTAAGTGCTTCTGTAGATGAAATTTTAAAGAGGCAGGCACGCTATGATTATGTATTACGGTATGTGCTGTAACTTGTGGAAGATCACAGGGCTGATTTTATCGTAACAAAGGAAAATGAAAATTTTGCTTTGGCTTATTGGTCTGCATGGTGGCTAGTAAGGAGACCATGGTTTGCATCCCAGGATTTTCTCCTGGTGCCCTGGTTTTCACCCACTGTCTGAAGACATTTAAGTTAGGTGAAGTGGAGTCACTAAACTGGCCCAAGTGTATGTTTGGGGTGAGTGTGTGTGTTTGCAATATGATGGACTGCACTGGCACCATGTCTAGGGTTTGTTCCTCTCTTGTGCCTTGTGCTAGCTGGGATAGGCTCCAGCTCACCCCCAACAACCCAACCTTGGTTTGGATTAAATGGGTTTAAAAAAATGACAGGACATTGGGTTATTCTCTTATGAAAAATTACATTCTTGCACATCCAAGCAGCTCCTGCTTAATGTTTGTATATGTGTTTGTTGATCCTTAATTTTTAAGTAGTCAGATTTTTTTTTTTCCTGGTAGTTCCGCCTCTTCCATTGAGGTGTGCAGTAGATATCCTGCATTGTGATGTATCATGTAATAATTGGTGAAAGAGCTGCAGTTTGTTTGAGTGGAACTACTTCCTTGTCAGTTTTCTCGGATACCTTTGGAGCCCGAATAATGAATAGCTTGATCAACCAAAGCTGTTAACAGCTGCTGATTACAATTTAAGCTAGTCATCCAGTCTGCTGGGAAATTGCATGTTAGGGAGGTAATTGTGTTTGCAATACAATATGTATAATTTGAAGGGCACTTGTTGGATTAAAAACTGTTTGAAGAGGCTGCATATGCTTCCCGTTACTTATTCCATGTGCATGGAGAAAGCAGAATCGTAGTTAGTAAGTGAGGGGCAAAGGGTATATTTGCACTTGGCTGCTTTGTCAGATTACATTGACATTGCCACTTTGTTACCATTTTATGCATCTACCATCTTTAGTTCATTGTTTTTATTAAATTGAGTTCACAGCTGGCTAGCATCTTGGAAAGAATGGCCAAATATGTACACTGCAGAGTTTTTAGTTCTCCACATGTTATAATGTCTGGCTGCAGACTTTTTCTAGAAATGATTTGGAAAGTGCCTATAAACAACATTTAGCTACATTCACTTTGAACATAAAGCTAAAATTTAGGGGTATGTTATTTTGGCTTCTCAGGTTCCTAGTGTACAGAATATATGATAGGATTTTGGCAAAGTGGAAGAAACAGGTTCTTGGGAAAGGAGGATGGATAAGGCCAAGACAAGTATGAAAGTGGCAGTTTGAAAAGTAGAATAGGTAAGAGAAGGTGCCAAATTACAATATTCCTTCAGAATTATCTTGTGCAACTATGATAAATTCCATTTTAGCTACTGTGTTTAAGTAATTATTTAATAATCAGCTTTTGTTCATAATCACAATTTTTAAACTTTATGTTAATCTGTCACTTTTTGAAGAGGATGATTTGGAACTTACAAATTGGACCTCTGTGTATGTGACAGTGTGATTGGGCTCTGCAATGAGGTGTTGCCAAATTCAGAGCTGTTCCCTGGCTTATAACCAGTACTGCTGGGTTAGGCAACACATTTAGCAGATTTGAGAATGTCATTATAAAGACCTTAACTTAAATAGGTCAAATAGGTCACTAGGAGTTCTTAAATATTGGATTATGGCAAGAAACAGTCTTTTTTTTTTCTGTTAAATGTCTATTTTTTCAAAGCCTTAGCCTTGCCCAAGTGTTGAATCTTTTCCATTTCACCTTCATATTGCAATGTTTTTCCCCAAATTTTTAACCATCTTTGTTCTAAACTTTACATGATGAACGAGATATAAATGTTTTACACAAATCAAGCCTAAAGTAAGGCTTTCATACTTAAGGGCTCAAATACTTACACAAATTGTTAGTTTTCTGTTTTCTTTTAAGATCAAAATATACACTGCACCAAATGCCAAAATAAAGTGTATTAATCCCCAAGTGGAAATTGTCATTTGTTTAGGCATTGACGTTTTTTAGCCTTACCAGCTTGAGTTTTTTGTGTAAAATTCCAAATGCAATTTTATAAAGGGTAGAATCTTGTATAATAATGTCACCTCTACATTTTACTTGTGATATTAATTAACTTTCCTTGGTCTTGGAAAGATAATGATTTCAGCTGTATCTCTGTACCCCAAAGTGAGTTTTGTGGATTTGTTTAGGTTGTCAAGTAGTAGGTTTGAAAAGACTATCTGTAATTTTTTTTATTTTTCAAGTGTAAAGTAATAGATCAGAGTTCAGCAGAGATTAGGTATGTTAATGAATCTTGTCAAGTTACTTGCTAATCAGCTAATTATTTTGCTAATGCCTTGAGGGGAGGGTAAATCTGCATTCCACTGCTAAAAACATAACACAAATAATTCAGACAAGCTTGTCTGGTCTAACAGGTCAGTTGGTTGCTCATTCATAGCATTCAAGTAATAGCTTTCTCTAGTGTTTCACATCATGACAAGCCAGTCAGATCTAGCAAGACATTGTACAGCCGCTGCTACATTGTTTAGTGAGAACTGTAATAGTATTTGACATTACTTTTTTATTTTAGCACACCTAGCCAACAGGTTTACTTTGTTTTAGCATACCAAAGTTCAAGTAATGCCAGAAACTGTTGCAGTTTTATTGTTTACGTCCTACTTTTATAAATGTCAGTATGTTCAGTTATGTTTTGATGTGCAAACAGCTCTCGGAAGCTTGTCTTTTGCATTGCCACAGTACTAATTTGCAGATGCCAAAGCACCTGTTCATAAGAGGAATAATTTTATATCTGGTGCTGATAATATCAGAAATGGGCTTTGTGTGTATGCTTTGCTGCTAGGAAACCTGCTGATAGAGACGACAAATGTTCTGTGTTTTTCTCCCATATTATTTTTTCTATTATAAATTTGTAGTTTATTTTCAGTTTAGTAAGCATTTGATGCACAGCACTCAAAGAATAACAATACATTTTTGTGACTGTAATCAAATTTTTAATTTGATCAGATGCTAGAAGATAAAATTATTACACCTGATTTTAAAACCAAAAAAGGAAACCAAGTAAATATATCAGGTTAGTACAGAGAACTTTCATCTGTTAGCTCTTAATCCAAGACCATGCTATTTGCCATTTGATGCACGCTAAATAAGGTTTATTTGCTGTTTGCATTGTTTTTTCTGATCCTCGGACTTCCTCTATTATGGTTTGAACATTATCTGGCTAGAGTATCCAAATACATCAAAGTTAATTATAGGTGACAACAATCTCTGCAGCCTTGGTAACCATTTATGTGCATTCTTAGCAGTATGTCACATGGTCTGTCCATAAATGCCTGTTTCACTTACTGCAAAGTAATACAGTATCTATGGCACCTGTCTTTCAAAGGGATTTTAAAGTTTTCAGAGTTTGGATCATAAAATAAACCAGTTTATACCAATCTGTGGTTAGATGCTGAAGAAGGTAGAACCTGAAAAAGGGGAAGTTAGAAACTGTCTGAAGATACTAAGATCCTTCAGGGTTGGATGTACTGTAAGAAACTGGTCTGTCAAAGCAATTCAGGCATATCTAAACTGTTTTAATTGTACAGACTCGGGTATTTTGGCTGATAAAACAGAGAATGTCAATGATTCAATGATAGGTATTTCTGGACACTCAGTGATAGCTATTTCTGGACGCAGCTCTTCTGTAAGCTGTTGTGTAAAAATGTTTGCTGCTTTTTAGATATCCTCTATTTTTGTATATTTGTTCCAATTAATTGCTTCAGCTCTGAAAGACAAAATGTAATATTAGATAAATGGAACCAGAGTAAACATAGACATATAGTTAAGTAATAAAGTAACTTAACACCTGTGTTCTTGTGTGAAAGGGTAATTGACCACTTAAATTGTGCACTCAAACTTCGACCAAAGTTAATTGATAATTGGGCTTAACTTACTGAAAACAGCCAGCTGTGTTGAATATAAACCTCCCCATATTAATCAAAGAAAATTCCAGAACAGGTGAAGTAAAGCATTGTTGAAATTTCCCACTCAGGAAAGAGTTTTCAGGCTATTTCTAAGGTTGAGGGCATCCACTCCACTGCAGTGACAGCTGTTTTCTTCAGATGGAGAACTGTTGGAATGATGATGAATCTTCATAGGAGAAGCTGGCCTGCCAAAAGTACTCCAAGGGCACAGCAGTGACTCATTCAGGAAGTCAAAAGTGGAACTCGGGAAAAACATCCGAAGAACTGCAGTGGCCCTAGTGCCAGTTTAGGTAAGTGTTAATGGTAGGTGGTAAGGAAGTGAGGAAGTAAAAATAGGAGTCATGGGAGATTAGCAAGACAGGAACCTCTGCTATCCAAGAGACATATCAGTGCTTATTGTGCATTTATAGATAACACCTGGATGATCTCCAAGCCTTTTGCAATAATGTCCTATGTACAGATTAGTCAAATGTAGAGTTCTTTAGACAATACAGGTCCCACCATTTCTAGAATATAACTGATGGAGTGGTCAAGAGTAAGAACACCATAGCCCTTATAAAACATAGGGGTTGCTAGTGTGATGGAGATGATTTTGCTGCCTCAGGATCTAGAAGTCCTGTCTTCACTGTTGGAACCATGAATTCCATACTTTAACATAATATTCTTAAGGATAACATAATATTCTTAAGGAGAATACTCACTCAGGAGTTCATGACTTTAAGCATAATTGGTTTATGGAGCAGGACATTGACAGTCTACAGCTGAATGGTTCCAAAGAAATAATCATCTTTTCATGAGCGTGTTTGAAAGGTCTTATCAAAGTCTCTTGTTGAACCTAATTTAGATGCTGTGGTAGTATGTGAAACAAGGTGTTTATGCTTGCAAACCTGCCAATGTATCTTAATGAAACCAGGGGTCTCTCCCAGAAAGAAAGATTAGATAATTCTGGATCCCAGAACAAATTCTGGCTTGCTAAGGTACGAATTTGTACCAGTGGTTTAGCCAGATCCAGAACACCAGTTTTCATTTGGCTTGCACTCCTGCATAGGTTCATCCAGATTAATGCACATTCATGGCAAAATATACAAGCTGTTTTAAGTCGAGCATTGAACAGTTGATCAGGCATGGACTACAAGTCTGTGAAACTGAAGGAACAACCTTTTTACGCTTGTGCAGGTGGAAGTGCATGAAGTTAATTGACAGATCCTCCAAAACAGGGGCAGTACAACAACAGGAGCTGCCATGGAAAGAGAGATGAAGTGGAGGAATATTAATGAAAGAATAAATGTGTAATACTGTTAATCAGTGGAATCCATGTAACATTTGTGTGATTAATTGTTGCATTGTGGAAAATGTACTGAAACATTATATGCCCTCAAGTAAGCATTGTATTCCATTTTTGTGATATCAGTGATAAGACTCTTGAAATTAAGTGTTCAGCATATATAGAGTTCTTCTAGTTGTTACTGTAAGATTTCAAACATTCTCCTCCCTGTAATTAACCCTGTATTGTCTGGTAATAACATGCCATAAGTAACCAAAGGTTAATTACTGTCATGTAAAAATCTACAACAGAAGACTTATGGTACGCAGTCTTTGAAAGCTTATCCTGTTTAAATGTGAGACCCTAGGTACTTGGCCTTAGCATTTCTACAGTAAAAATGTGTATCATCTTATATTATTTTAGGAAAGCATAACAGGACACATTGATATTTGCACTGAGTATTTGATGCACATTGTGGTAGAAATTGTTCCCTTTAAATATACAGTATATCAATTAATAATCAACCTGAAGAATCAAGCACGAGGAAGCTTGTCCATTGTGTCTTTTAGAATTTCCCCTTGGGATTAATAAAGTATCTGTCTATCTATATAATTTCTCTCAGCAGCCAGTAAATCTATTTATATCATTTCTCACAGCAGCCAGTGATGGAATGGCCATAAAGTAAAGACATAGGACTATATTTATAGATAACTGAATTTACATAGCATTTAATTAAAACTTCTCTGATTGATTCACTAGCTTGCATTCACTCTGATTGGCTGAAATACATTAGGTGTTTTAGCAGAGGGCATTAACCAGCTTAAATACCCCATTTTTATTACACCCCTGATGTCTGTCAAGTCTTACTGGGTACATGATAGTCAGCCAACTTCTTCAACAATCACCCAGAACCTTCTTATTCTTTGTTGTTCACTTGACCTTTATCTGGTTTTCTGATGTTTATTAACCCTTTTATACTATTTCTAATGTATGTGTTACATTTTGATGTGGAAAGCATGCCAAAACCCCTTATGAGCAATACTTTTATTACCTCTAAATGACTGTGTGACCCCTAAATCTAATTTTTCTTCCACAACATAGTTTCCCTTCATGGATAAAAGCCATCAGCCAAACTAAGTACATTACAGAAGCAATATTGTTGCCTTATTCCATTGCAAAACCTCCAAATTGAAGTTGTGTTAATAAGCATATCAGGTATAGGTACCCACTGAAGAGAAGAGTGTTCAAACGCATTTCTTTAATAGGCAAGGGACTCCCCAGAGGGCATGAATGTGGACAGCTTGTTCTGCCATTATCATTTTTTTTCACACTTTGCCAGTATGTGTGGCATCTCCAATATTGTGAAGAATTATGACCTATACAAAAAAAGAGGGTAAGAAGAGGTTTCTTATATATTAAAGTCTCAGATTTAAAATGGTATCATCCGTGCAGATTCTTATCTGGATGTGCCTGAATGTCTGATCACAGTGTGATTTACATTATTCTGGGCAGAATTTGAAGAGGAGCTGAGCTTTTGTGTTGATTGTTTGTCCAGGAGGGGCATAACATTTCAACTTTTTGTCGGATTTTTCTGCTTCTTAAGCTATGAGGCTGGGTTCAGCATTTCTGACAAGACATTTATAGACTTTTGTCTTATGATTGGATGCTTTTCTCCATAATTATTGTGACCACAAAACCTGCTATTTGCAGGTAAATTTCAGAGCTTTGTTAGCCCCATTAACTGATCTGGATTTTGCTGAATCTTTCTTTTTGGACCTGGAAAATCTTGATCCAGTTTCAAAATGTAGAATTAGTGTTGTCTTTAATGGATTACACTTGGTTTTGTCTGGTAGACAATGAAGTAGCCACTGATGATAGGAAAGGCATCCTTTGAGAATTTAAAGATGGGAGCATACTTTTGAAGGTCAGCAAGGGCCAATCTGATATTGGCCTCCATTGAGAGAAACTGGAAGATCTTGGTAATCTATATTAAAGACAGTTCATTCTTCTCCTGCTAATTATTGAAGATGGCATACAATACAGGTATTACTTGGGACTGCTGTAATATGCTTATTTTATGTGATAAACGGGTTTGCACTATGTTTATGTTTATCATGCATCTATAGAATTTTTATAATATGTATTTACAATAATATCTGAATAACCTTCTGCTGAAGTTTGTTGTCGTTCCTGTATAAGTGGAGATAACAAGTGAGCATTAGAAATTGAGGGATTATTTTTGGTCTTGGCGTGGAAACAAATTTTGGAAAACATAATATTTCATATGATGCACATCACGACAAAGCCTGTGTTATTTTGTTGATCTTTTCATATTTAATTGTACACACCTTCTGAAAGCCAACAATCATTTTTGTTTTCTTGGTAGTTCTGTCATTGTGGTGGTTTGATACACTAAATTTTTGATGAAAGCGTATATTCTACTTTTGAATGTAAAAGTTAAATGAACAGCATCTCTCGATGTAAGTTTGTTCAGACTTTTTAGTGCTACAGGGCTCAGTTACATTTCCCAGTACAAATTGAAATTAGTTATGCAATGGGTAAAATTATTTGCTTTAATCTTAGTAAGATAATTTGGCTGCAGTTAATTGTTAACATCCTAAATTGTTAATTATGAATACACATGGCAAAAATGAATACACTCTGATGATGATCTATATACAGAATAGGTCTCAGGTAGATAGGAAACAACTCTGAAATCGGAACAAGCTAATGACTTATTGGTGCTTAATCGTCATTTTGCATGAAGTAAAACTTACTTTAGATTGTGATACAAGCCAATATGTCTCATAGCCTGTATTCATAAAATTGCTAAATCCAAGATATCCAACCAAGCATTGTGCAGCATTCCTCCAGTGAAATAGTGGTCTGCAGAGTATGGAAGGGAAAAAAGTAGTTACTGTCACTGAATATCTTGCACATACTTTAGTCAAGACAAATAAGGTAAAAAGGACTAAGGTCTCATTCTTAGAAAACAGTGAAAGTGTGTTTCTGACATTAACTTGTAGGAGAAAACATAGGCATATCACAGGGTAACCGGATATGACATTCTATGGTATGATATGGAGAGTGTTGTCTTTATTGCACCTTTGCATGTTGGCTCACTGTATGAATTTAGCTGTCATTTTTTCCAGCAGAGTAAAAGGACACCATGCTGAATATGACCCAACACTAATCTATGGAGTTGCAATCCTACTTTTTTCTTTATTTATTTATTTTTTTTTTTATGAAATTGCATCTCAATAATTCTTCATTTAAATTTTAAAACATAAAATATACTAAACAAAATGAATTTAGGTGAATACTGGCTAATTTATTTTTGACTTTAATAACCTGTAAAAAAACTGGCTGATGGGGTCAGTTTTTGTGCAGTGGCCATGTATTACTCCTTCCTGCTCTAGTAAAATAAGGTGCTTCTTCTAATTTGTGAAGTGATAAGGGTGCTGACCCCTTTCTGCATTCTGTTTTCTCATTATTGTTTAACTTATGTCATGTACTTTACCAAAAGACTAAAAGTTTCTTGTTTTTAAAAATCTTTTCCCTATTTTGCTGTGAATAACATATATTGCATTTGGAAAGTATTTAGTCCCCTTCACATTTTCACATTTTTTTATGTTGCATCCTTATTCTAAAAATCTTAATACAACCCTTAATACAATAGAAAGACAAAGCAAGAACAGGGATCAATAAGTTTCAAATAAAAAAAAAAAACAAAACTTTTTTTTCTATCTGCTTTTCTAAGCTTTACTGTAATGTACTGTAGTTGTAGTGCTCCATTATGTAAAATACTACGGTACTTCAAGCAAGATTGCCATTTTGCTGCATAAACTTCCTGTAAACAGGGAGCTGACAGACTTAAGAGGAGCATGAAAACAGGAATGTTAGCTTTTACAGGGATGGGTGAATGGAAAGTGGAATGTAAACTGAGAAAAGGATATTTGAGGAGTTATCCAGTGCTTGGAGAGGGAGGGGAAAGTAGATGTATATGTTGCCTAGCTGTACTTGCAGTGGGGAAAAAAAAGGTGTGTCTTTGGCAGGAATATAGAGAGTAGCTCATTTTATGAGTTCAGACCATTTCATTTTGTCCTTTAATTAAAAAAAAAAAAAAAACACTCCTTGTCTGAATGTGAACTGTAAGCAAGCTTGTGTTTAGTACAGCAGCTCTTATTTTTAAGTAGAAAAATAATGGGTAAAGAATTTGCTATCATTGCTTAGTAAACTATACGCTTGTTTGGTTTAAAGACACATTTGTGCTCTTGTAAATTCCTAGGCATATATCTTCTTGGTAAACCTCTTATAAACATTTTAGTAGAATTGTGGTTTGTAATTATGATATTTTAATTTTTGCCATTTTTATATGAATAATATTTTGTGTACATATTTTATTTGTTAAATATGTATTTTAAGGGGATTTTATGTTTGTATTTATGGTCACTGAACAGTAAGCTTACAGAATTTCATTTTGTGAATAAAAATTGAACAGATAGCATCTATTATCTGCAGTTTTGTTACAACCCCAATTCCAATGAAGTTGGGATGTTGTGTAAAACGTAAATGAAAACAGAATACAATGATTTGCAAATCCTTTTCAACCTATATTCAATTGAATACAGTACAAAGACAAGATATCGAATGTTCAAACTGATACTTTATTGTTGTTTTGCAAGTCTTCACTCATTTTGAATTTGATGCCTGCAACACGTTCCAAAAAAGCTGGGACAGGAGCATGTTTACCACTGTGTTATATCACCTTTCCTTTTAACAACACCAAATAAGCGTTTGGGAACTGAGGACACTAATTGTTTTAAAGTGGAGATCTTATTTGATAAAATATTTATTACAAAGATGCATATGCACAGATACACCCTGTACATTTAGATAGTCAAAAATTTCCTTCTTTTATTTAGGTAAAGTCACTGTTATTGTAGAGTTCACTGTGTACCTTTACACCTTAGAATCCAATACCTCATTTGCTATCTACAAAAAAGTCAGTTTTAATAATTTATTGGCATCTGACGCCAACTAAATGTAAATTTATTAAATAGAAAAGGTCAACAACTGAAGTTTAGGGTTTAGCATGCATGGTGTTTTTTTTTTTGCTATTTCTTTGTAAGGGGATCACCGTACTCCTTGTCCTAATTAATAGAAATATGTTTGGTGTTTGGTCTCGTCCGATGCGAGAGATGGACGTCTGAAGTGGAGCTCTGCTAGCAGTGGTGCTATTTTTCATATTATTTGCTTATTATTCGGAGATATCCTGTATTTATTCAACCCGAGAGGGACTGCTACAGTATATGTAAGCACATATAAACATGGCCAACAAGAAGGGGGGTTCGAAAAAATCGAAAACTAAAGCTACATCCAAGCTGCGATCAGCAAGCCCCAGTTCAAGATACGGCCTATCAGAGACAGACCTGGATCAGATGGGCGAAAGCACAGACTCCTCGGGACCACGGTCCGCTACATCGTTGCCGGCTGAGAGCGAAAAGGGGAGCGACTATGCGTTCGTGAGTGCAGATGTGGATAGCTCGCCGATTGGAGAAGATTACCTGAAACTGGAAAGGGCCGGGAAGTCCGCGGCTTCAATTACGCAATTACGCGAGCCTGGAGCAGCGGGGACACCGGCTTCAGCAAAGTCTGCTGCTTCATCTACGGTACAAGAAGACACAATTGAACTATCTGAACTGAAGGTGTTGCTCGCTGAGCTCACGCAAGATATAAAGAAAAGCGAGAAGGCTAATGAGAAAACAACGACAAAGGCACTTGAGAGACTGAAACAAGAATTGAAACAGGAGATGAAACAGGCCAATGAATGGCTGCGACAGGAATTCCAACAGGCAAATGAAAGGCTGCGTCAAGAGGTGCAACTTGAACTTCGACAGGTGCTGGGTAAAATTGAAGAGTGCATTCAGGAAAACTCGGTTAAACTGAGCACACTTGCTGATCAATTGGAGCATCTTAAGGAGACATTCACGAATCGGATTGAAATGGCCGAACATTTAGCTGCCAGTGCCGAGGAAAGAGCTGTAAATGTCAGTTCCGAATGCAAAAAACTCTGAGAAAAACTTGGAGACAGACTGGCTGCTTTAGAAATGGGAGTAGAAGGTATAATGTCAGAATTGAAGGTCTGCCGGAGAATCGAGAAAGTTCAAACCCTCTGAAATTCGCAGCTGAACTTTTTTCTAAAATAATCGGGGGCAACTTTAAAGCAGAATATGAGATAGCAGACTGGACTGGTCAAGTGTTCCATTCTAGTTTTACGAAGAAAACTAGAGGGGTGGGAATTCTCATACATAGAACAGTACCATTTGTAGCATCAGATGTAGTATTGGAACCTGAAGGGAGATATGTAATGGTCATGGGAGACTTATCTAACTGTAAAATGATTTTGATAAATGTTTATGCACCTAATGTTGATAATAAGGAATTTATACAAAATTTATTTGCATCCATTCCCAATCTGAACACTCATAAAGTTATAATGGCTGGGGACTTTAATTGTGTTTTAAATCCACTTTTAGATAGGACTTCCTCCACAGGGGAACGGCAACTAACACCGCAAAGATAATTACAAAGTTTATAACTGATCACAACCTATCAGATCCCTGGAGGTTTTTAAACCCAAATTCAAGAACATATTCTTTCTACTCACCAGTACATCATTGCTACTCAAGGATTGATTACTTCTTTATAGACAATAACTTCTTGCCTAAGATTAAATCTTGTAAATACGATGCTATTGTTATTTCGGACCATGCACCTATGATCTTGGAGCTGAAATTACTAAGCCCCATACACTCACCCCGCAGATGGCGCCTCAACCCGCTTCTATTAGCTGACGAGAATTGTACTGAATTTATATCCAAACAAATCAAATTCTTTCTAGAGACAAATACATCCCCCTGAGATCTCTGCAGGAATACTCTGGGAAACTCTTAAGGCCTTCTTAAGAGGACAGATTATCTCATATCTTTCCCACAGAAATAAATCCGCAAGAAAGTAGCAGAGATAAAAAGCTAAATTACTAAAATAGATGAAGAACATGCCAGACTACCAAGCGAGACTCTACATAGGAGGAGGCAGGCTCTACATTCAGAATTAAACCTCTTGACAACTAAAGAAACTGAACAACTAATTTACAAATCCAGACATCATTATTATGAACATGGAGAGAAAGCTAATAAGCTTTTAGCTCAACAAATTCACAAGCAAGAAGTGCAACGCAATCTCGTAATCACTAACCTAACGGAGATAAAATCATCGAACACAAAAATATAATGCACACTTTCAGAGACTACTATAAATCCCTATATACTACTGAGTTTAAAGAAGACAATATACAATCTAATGCATTTCTGGATACATTACAGATACCACAAATTGACGCTTTTAGTGTGGAGGAACTTGATAAACCTCTGGCATTATCAGAATTACTAGATGCTATAAAGTCACTCCAAGGTGGAAAAGCAGCAGGCCCTGATGGCTACCCTGCAGAGTTTTACAAGAAATTCTCCGCTCAGCTAGCTCCCTCCTATTAGCAACATTTACAGAAGCCAGAGATAACCAATCTCTTCCACAAACCTTTCGCCAAGCACTAATCACTGTCTTTCCAAAACAAAATAAGGACTTATTACAATGTGCATCATACAGACCAATTTCACTTCTGAATAACGACGTTAAAATACTCTCTAAAATCATAGCTAGAAGGATGGAGAAAGTGCTCCCTCGTAATATCACAAGACCAAACTGGATTTATTAGGGGCCGACACTTATCTTCAAATCTTCGACGCCTGTTTAATGTAATATACTCACCAACTAAATCAAACACCCCAGAAATATTATTATCATTGGATGCAGAAAAGCATTCGACATGATTGAATGGAAATACCTTTTACTATTTTGGAGAAGTTTGGGTTTGGCCCAACATTTGTGCATGGATTAAATTACTGTATACTAACCCAGAAGCTTCAGTTTGCATCAATAACATTTGCTCAGACTACTTTAAACTAGAACGTGGCACAAGACAAGGATGCCCTTGTCACCGCTGTTGTTTGCATTGCCATTGAACCACTGGCAATACATTGTCGAAATACTGATCAGATAAAGGGGATTAGCAGAGAAGGACTGGAACAGAAAATCTCATTATATGCAGATGACATGGTACTGTATATATGGACCCAGAAAATTCTGTGCCTGCAGTCTTAGCAGCACTCACAGAATTTCAAAAGATCTCTGGTCTCAGAATTAATCTGAATAAAAGTGTACTCTTTCCAGTGAATTCTCAAGCATATAATATTAGATTAGACACCCTACCTTTTATCATTGCAGAACAGTTTAAATACCTAGGGGTAAACATCACAAGTAAACATAAAGCTCTTTATCAACAAAATTTCGCGTCTGCATGGAAAAAATTAAACAAGACTTGCATAGATGGTCAACCCTTCATCTCACACTAGCTGGAAGAATTAACACTGTTAAGATGAATATTCTTCCTAAGCTCCTTTTTTATTTCAAAACATCCCAATATACATTAATAAATCATTCTTTAAGCAATTAGATTCAACAATAACCTCATTTATTTGGAATTTAAACATCCACGCATCAAAAGAGCGACCCTACAAAGACAAAAGGCAGAAGGCGGCATGGCTCTACCTAACTTCCAGTTGTATTACTGGGCGACAAATATACAGGCGATAAGAACCTGGACACAAATAGAAGAACATACACAGGCTTGGACCGCAATAGAAGTAAAATCCTGCAGTACTTCTTTGTATTCCTTGCTCTGTGCTCCAATAAACACACGCTATCGGCAATACACTAATAACCCAATTGTGCTCCACTCACTTAGAATCTGGAACCAATGTAGAAAGCATTTTAAGACGGAGAAGCTTCTATCTGTGGCACCCTGCAAGAGAACCACCTCTTTCAACCTTCACAAACATATGCAGTTTTAATATCTGGAAAAATTTGGAATTAACTTGCTTAGAGATCTTTATATAGACAACGTCTTTGCATCCTATGAACAATTACATTCCAAATTTAACATTCCAGCTACACATTTCTTTCACTATCTTCAAATCAGGAACTTTGTTAAACAGAACCTTCCAGATTTTCCTCATCTTGCACCCTCATCCACGCTGGAAAAAATATTGCTCAATCTCAAGGAATTAGACTCCATCTCTACAATATATAAAATCATTTTACAATCCCTTCCTTTCAAAGATCCAAGAGGACACTGGGAAAAGACCTCTCAATTAATATATCAGAAAAGGAGTGGAAAGTAGCAATGCAGAGAATTCACTCAAGCTCCATATGCAAAGCATACAATTATACAACTCAAAATTATATATCGAGCACATCTGTCTCGACTAAAACTCTCCAAAATGTTTCCAGGGCATGATCCAACCTGCGAACGTTGCAACCAAATCCCAACCTCACCTGGTCACATGTTCTGGGCCTGCACCAAACTAACATTATTCTGGACAACAATTTTAATTACCTTCAGACAGCCTTGGACTCACAATCCCTCCTAACCCATTAACAGCTGTGTTTGGGGTTCTTCCAGAGGGGCTTAAAGTGGAGAAAGACAAACAAATTGTGATTGCATTCACTACACTGTTGGCAGACTTATTCTGATAAACTGGAAGAACCCAAACTCTCCTCTTTAAGTCAGTGGGAAACTGATGTGTTATATTATTTGAAATTGGAAAAATCAAATACTCAGTTAGAGGATCTGTACAGACGTTTTTCAAAACATGGCAGGATCTAATCAGTAATATTTTAAAATAAGTTTATAAAGCACAGAGAATTTATTAATTTAGGTATGTTTACAAGCCTTAAATTTCACAGCGTTTGGCTTGCTCTCTCTCTCCGGGGTGGCGATTGATCTGTTCTTAACTCAATTCTTCTTTTTGTAAAAACTTGATTGTTTTGTATGGATTGTAATAAAATTAATAATAAAAAAATATATATGTTGAAGGGTTACCAAACCATTTTATTCTTTCTTCCACTGCATTCATATTTTGTGTCATAAACAGGTAATTTTTCCTGTTCTCTTCAGGCAGTAAGATTTTTTTGGAGTGCATTCACTAGCGCCATGCCACATTTTTCTTCAGAATATCAGTAATGTTAATTGGCCAACCATCTGGCTCAAGGATCACATGAAAGTTTGAAACTGCAAATAGCCAGTACCTACAGTATACTTTATAGGCTTAAAATCAGCATATGATTATTAGTTCAAAGTTAAAAATACCCTAAGAGGAAAAAACATGTATGCAAATGACTTCTTGATTAATTAGAGCTCTGCAGCTGATTCCCTTCTTTTGCAAGAGAATCATAATCCATTGACATGTTGTGATCTTGTTTACACCTCAAGTGGTACTTTTCTTAAGGGCTATGTCGATAATAATTAACCTGAATGTTTGTTTAAACATGTATGTATATCCAGATTACACCAGCATCTTCTGTGCTGATTGTTGAATGAGGTCAAGCTTGGTCTCATTACCCTGATGCATAGAAATTATCTGGCTTGACAGAGTGTAACTATTCTTTCAGGATTGCCTCCCATTGTGGATTGATCAGTTTCATCTGCAGCTCTAGTCCTGCTTTCTCATATTTGAATGTCGGAGGATGTGACCACAGGGTTTGAGAGCATTGTCAAAGTCAGCAAATTGACAAGAATATTCTTCATTCAAGTCTGCGAGGGACGTTTGTGTTTCAGTGTGTGACAGGTCCAGTGACTCAAGAGTAGGCAAATGTACAAATGGGTTGCTGGTCATCTGTTTGTACAGCAGTGTTCTATGCGTGCAGGTAGGTTGTGTTTATGCACAGTATTTAAACTGCAGGCTAGTTTGGAAGCTTCATTAGTTTACTCCTCACATAAGAGATTGCTAGTGTAGTTAGCATGTTGGTAGTAAAATGCAGACTGACTTTTGTATTCTTTGAACATTGTAACATTTTCATCTTTTTCCTAACACATTACAAATATTCTTTATTTCCACCTCTGTGAAAAGTAATTTGCAGACCATTCTTTGTTGAACATTCTACATTTGTTAATTTTCTGATTCTTTACTCTGCTGACTTTGGTACAGGTCCCCTAACAGTGAGATGGATCCACTCCAACTTAATCAAAGTGTATGCTATTCATATACCATCTATTGGCAAGATTTATGAAAATGTTCATGGGACATTGTTTGCACCTCCTTGGTCTAGTACAGCGTTTCCCAAACTCGGTCCTGGGGACACACTGTTGCTGCAGGTTTTTGTTCCAACCTCATTCCTAATCAGTGACAACACCTGATAACACTGAGCTCATTTCATTAGCTGGTATTTTTTTTTTCTTTTATTCGACATTCAGAATAGCACAGCAGCATGATTTTTACATTATAAGACATTTAGAAATATTTCTGCTTTTGCTATCGATTTAAATGCTTAACTCTCTTTTGTTGATTTCATTATACTTTGCCCTTTCTCTGTGCAGTTTTTCCCCCTTCGTTGTATCATTAATGACAATTTAAAACGAGCAGATCAGGCAAACAATCTGAATAATCAAAGGCTACAACTACGTTAGAGACAGACCCACTAATTAGTAAATAATGGATTAATTAAACAATTAGAACACCTTGAAAAGTAGGATGAAAATCAAGATGACAATACTGTTAAAAAGAAAAAAAATACATTATTCCTATATAACTGCTTGGTATATTTTATTTATTTATTTTTTTTTTTTTAGCAAACTGTTTTCTAATTGCTGTATTGTTCCCTAAACACAGAACTTGGGAAATATCAGTTCACTTAATTAGCCCAGAAGTTCAATTAAAAACAGAAGCTGGTTGGAACAAAAACCTGCAGCCACAAGGGTTCCCCAGAACCGAGTTTGGGAAACACTTGTCTAGTACAATAAGGGGTTTAATCATGGCATTTTCTGGTCCTGACTTAGCTGTAACTTTTTGAAATTAATAAGGAAAGCCCATCTGCACTAAATATTTTCTCTTTGCATTAAATGTTGATGTGTGAAATCAGCAAAGGCACAAGGATGGGATATAAATAGCATGAAACAGAAGAACTCAGTTGAAGCAGCTACCCTTAGAACAGAGCTCCAGCAACTAAGCATAGAGATGCCACATTGTGTCTTGTACCACACATGCTGAATAAACATGCTTTATAATCAATATTTTGTCCTGTAGTTAGTTATTTAATTTTAAAAAAAGTGTATGACATTTGTCTCGTATTTAATATATACTTCAAAAATACAACTGAAACTCCAAAAAAAATCTCATGAAAATATTTTTATTTTATTGAGTATTTTTAAACTGCTGCTTTTTTATTGCAGTTAATTTAATATTTGTTTTACTGGTTGCTGGTGGTATTTGATTTGGAGGTTAAATTTCCTGCTGATATGTATGATACTAATGTGCATTTTGAAGCATTTTAAAGAATGAGTTAAATATTTTTAAAGTTGAATTATGGTTTTTACAATAACAGTGACTGCATTATTTTGCCATGGGTAATTGTTCTGAAATAAAACTCTTTTTTTTTTTTTTGGATTAGCCTTCTCATATTTAGTTTTTAAGAGCTTTATTACAGTTCATGTGAAGATGAACTTTGCCCAGTCATAACTTGAGTGAATATTGCATCTATATGACATTGTAAACACTGAAGGTAAATGTGATTAGTTTTTTCATCTGCTGTTTCTCCTTTACTTTCTTTGATTACATCCTATGAATTATGAATTAAACATCAATGAGGTTCAAGTACTTGTTTCCTTCAGCTTGAATAGTAGAGACAAAAGTAATAGTTTGCAGAACACGTCTACTTGATTTAAATATAAAAACTAGTACCACTCAGACCTCCGGTCCTTGATGAAAAGTGGCACATGCACCTCTTAAGAAACATAGAACCTCAGGTCAGTTGTTGCAATGTCCTTTGCTGTGGCACTTTTCTTGACAGACCTGTTGCGTGCATAAACCTGTTGCGTGCATAATGGACTTTAAAAGCCAATTAATGTGGTGTAGTAAGCCTGCACCTCCAACTCTTTTGTCAAGTTTGACTTACCTTGTCAGCAGTGCAGGCTGCTGTGCATATCCTTTTGGTCATGGCACAAATCTTTGTCACTGCTTACTGAGAGGTGCATGGCTGCATCACTGTTTCTGTGAGAAGGACTCAAGACCCAAGTTTGTGGCAGAGGTGGTCCACAGGTCCAGTTCATGGGTTGATTTTTGTGTTTTACGGCAAAAGCTGTCAATGAGACCAAGATCAACACTCAAAACCTAGGGATGCACAAGTTTTTGTGTGACAGACAAGACTGCCTTTTGCATTTTTTTTTTGTATTTTTAAAACTAGAACGATGAGAAGCCCATTTAGTAAAACTGGTACAGTGGTAAGTCTGTCAGTATCAATCACATTGTGCATTTAGGAACCTCTCTTCACAAGATATGCTAGCTCTTACATCCCTCTTTCTTTGTCCTTCTTGTTGCCTTTGTTCATCAGACATTACAGCCCTGTTGTGGATGCTAGACGACAGTATGCACTGGCATGGATACCAGGTGTTTACTTGTTTTTAATATTCAAATAGATATAGATAGATGCTTATAAATTTCATGTTTCATACTAAGCATTTTCTTTGCTGTAGAAAATCTAAATGAGCCCTAATACTTTGATAAAAAGAATGATAGCATCAGTTTTTCTTCATTTGCTTATTATATCATCTTTTTTTGTATCCTGTGTTATTGGGAATGTTTTTTTGCTTATCTTTCGACCTTAGTTTTATTTGGTTTGAATTTTTTGGCTTTGTACAATTTGACAAAAGAACACTGTTTATTGTTTGTTTTTGTCTCTGATAAAAAAAATCTTATTAGTATGTCATGTAGCAAACCTCAAATCTCCAAGAAAGAATGCAGATGTTTAAGGCATGCATCACATTCTCTTACCAACTGTGTGCCTATATTCGCATTATGAGCAGCATCACAAAACTTGGTTTTTCTGGGGTAATGTTGTCCATTTTTGCTATATCACATGTATACATTGCATTCATTTGTACATTCAAAGTTTTAAAATCTCCATGATTTTGTATTTCTTTAGTAACTAACAGCAACATGATACTCAAACTGAAATGTTCCCCTCTGTTATTTTTTTAATCAGTTAATTATATAAAAAAACAAACATATGTATTTCGTTCCCTATAAGCATTCCTGTGTCTGAGTGTTTATCTTCAGAGTTTGCTTTTTTGATTTATTGGAGTATAACAGAGCTGTGACAAATCCTTGCACAATTGATGCCTCATACCAAGCGTTCTTTTACTGTATGGCATAAGGATAGTCATCATATGCCAGCTGGCAACAGAAACACATTGTGCAAGTGTGTGTGTGTGTTTTAAGCAGAGTGAAAAGTTATTAAGTTAATGGCTAATAGTTTAACATACTTTGTTATACGCATTGTTTATCATGATAAAAAGTCCTGAAAGTTTAGTTGGTGGAACTTTCATTGTTGGTGTTGAGGCCTTAAAAGTTTGGAGTTCTTTTCAATTTTCTGTTAAATAAGTAACAACATTCTAACAATCATTGTTTTATTTATTTACAATAAGCCCAAATAAAGTGTTGTTAAAAACAATCTTGTGATATAGGTTTTGATATGTGTGTGTATTTTTGTATATACAGTATATATGTATCTTTGTGTGCCCTTTGGGCTTCACAGATTGAGCTGTCATGGTAGTGTATTTGTTAGTACACTTGCATTACTAGTAGAATATTTGGGCTAATTTCTCATCTGTGTTTAAACATTTATTTTATCAATGTTTTCCCCTCACTGTTTTTCCAAGGCTGCCTGCCACTACCAGTAGAGCCTATTGTTTCCAGAGTTATTTTGCAATTTGAGGTCACAAATGTAATCTCTCATCATTAAAACACCATTGAGGTTCTTTCTCATTCATATTTGAAGCACTGTCCCATTTAGTGACTGATGAAGCTCTGTAAGAAATGTTCTAAGGAGGACATTGAAAAATGCTGATAATCCTGATTTTTAAACTTCCATGAGATAAATTACTAAATGCATCAATTTTTAGGATAATAAAGTTTGGTATTGTAAAAGTAATGACACATGTGCAGTCATAGCCGAAATTATCGGCACCCCTGGAATTTTCCCAGAAAATGCACCATTTCTCCCAGAAAACTGTTGCAATTACAAATGTTTTGGTAAACACATGTTTATTTCCTTTATGTGCATTGGAACAACACAAAAAAACAGAGAAAAAAAGCCAAATCTCATCTCACCCAAATCCCATTTCACACAAAACTCAAAAACCGGGCTGGACAAAATTATTGGCACCCTCAACTTAATATTTGGTTGCACGCTCTTTGGAAAAAATAACTGAAATCAAGCGCTTCCTATAACCATCAACAAGCTTGTTACACCTCTCAACTGGAATTTCCGACCAATCTTCTTTTGCAAACTGCTCAAGGTCTCTCAGATTTGAACGGCGCCTTCTCCCAACAGCAATTCTGAGATCTCTCCATAAGTGTTCCATTGGATTTAGATCCGGACTCATTGCAGGCCACTTCAGAACTCTCCAGAGCTTTGTCTTCAACCATTTCTGGGTTCTATTAGAGGTATGTTTGGGGTCATTGTCCTGCTGGAGCACCCATGACCTCTGATGCAGACCCAGCTTTCTGACACTGGGCCCTACATTGCGCCCCAATATCTTTTGGTAGTCTTCAGATTTCATGATGCCTTGCACACAGTCAAGGCATCCAGTGCCAGAGGCAGCAAAACATCCCCAAAACATCTTAGAATCTCCACCATGTTTGACTGTAGGTACTGTGTTCTTTTCTTCGTAGGCCTCATTCCGTTTTCTGTAAACTGTAGAATGATGAGCTTTACCAAAAAGCTGTACCTTGGTCTCATCTGTCCACAAGACGTTTGCCCAGAAGGATTTTGGCTTCCTCAAGTACATTTTGGCAAACTCCAGTCTGGCTTTGTTATGTTTCTGTGTCAGCAGTGGGGTCCTCCTGGCTCTCCAGCATTTCATTTCGTTCAGATGTTGACGGATAGTTCGACCTGACACTGTTGCACCCTGAATCTGCAGAACAGCTTGAATATGTTTTGAAGTGGACTGGGGCTATTTATCCACCATTTGGACTATCCTTCATTGCAGTCTTTTATCAATTTCTCTCTTCCGTCCATGTCCAGGGAGATTAGCTACAGTGCCATGTGTTGTGAACTTCTTGATTATGTTGCGCACAGTGGACAAAGGAACATGAAGATCTCTGGAGATGGACTTGTAGCCTTGAGATTGTTGATATTTTTCCACAACTTTGTTCTCAAGTCCTCAGACAATTCTCTGCTCTTCTTTCTGTCCTCCATGCTTAGTGTGGCACACTCGGACACAAAACAGAAAGGTTGAGTCAACTTTTCTCCATTTTAACTGGCTTCAGGTGTGATTGCTATATTGCCAGCACCTGTTTTTTGCCACAGGTGAGTTCAAACGAGCATCAAATGCTTGAAATAAAATGATTTACCTACAATTTTGAAAAGGTGCCAATAACTTTGTCCGGCCCATTTTTGGAGTTGTGTGTGACATAATGTAAGATTTGGCTATTTTTCTCTGTTTTTTTGTGTTGTTCAAATGCACATAAAGGAAATAAACTTGTGTATACCAAAACATTTGTAATTGCAACAATTTTCTGCGAGAAATGGTGCATTTTCCAGGGATGCCGATAATTTCGGCCATGACTGTATATCTTTCTGCCTTTTGAATTTTTCATTCCACCAACACTTCAGCCTACATACATGCTGTGTATGCATATACAGTATATGTATATGAATGTATGTACTCTGTGTAACTTGTCCAAAACTAGGATTTTTCCCAGGTGACAAAAATGTTTTTTCTTTTTTTTTTTGATTATGAACAGGCCCAGCTGGTAGATATGAAGTCGGAGCTTGTAGAAGTACAGGCAGAGAAGGCTGTTTTTGAGAAAGAAGTACATGATCAGTTACTGCAGCTTCATGCTGTCCAGTTGCAACTTCATTCCAAGACTGGCCAAAATGTTGATTCTGGCTCTATCAAAGCAAAACTGGTATGTATTCTATCATCTATTAATGTTATCATACTTCGGTTAATGGTGATTCTTCCTCAGCCTTTAAGCAGCAATTCTTATCTTATCTTACCTGTAACACTGCTTAAAAGTTTAGAAGAGCTGGTAGATATTTGGTTTTGAATTGTTGTAAGCCTTGGATGTCAAAATGGAAAAGCAAAACTCCTTAGCTCCATAGCCTCTGACTTTTCAGGTCATAATTTGTTTTGATATAATCTTTGTGTGCTGCACAAGACCTGTCTATCAAAATGTCAGAATTATACTTCTGAATAATCTGTACTAATAAAAGGCAAAGCCTTCACTGACTCACTGTCTCATCACTAATTCTCCAACTTCTACGCGTAATGGTCATAACTGGAACCTATTTTTTCGTCCATATACTATAATAGACTTCTGCTCGATGCCTGTGGGAGGCGGAGTTACGCCTCCCACGTAATTTAGTGCCTCCCCATATAAGGCCGTCCGTCAGCGGCAATCC